>NC_143044.1:46299166-46602500 GCF_057628025.1 Oncorhynchus mykiss
TTTTGCCTGCTACATAAGTTCTGTTATACTCACAGACATTATTCAAACAGTTTTAGAAACTTCAGAGTGTTTTCTATCCAAATCTATGAATAACATGCATTTGTTATATTCTTGGCATGAGTAGCAGGAAGTTAAAATTGGGCATGTATTTATCCAAAAGTGAAACTTCTGCCCCTAGCTTTAAGAACTGATCAGATGGGAACTTTATTTGAATGACAAATCTGTTCTGTTTTGTTATAGTCTTTGTGGTACAGTTTGTGCCAGAAGAAATTGTACAAATCATAATCTCGAGCAGGGATGGGCAACTGTGTTCCAAATTTGTTTTACGAACTCAGTCGGGTCTCAACTTACTGTTGAGTTAGAATAGTAAAATACACAAGGTTACATTTCTACATTTGGTTGTGCATCAGCAGTTATTTTCATATGTCAGTCACTGACACACTCAATTAGCCTAATTCAGCAAAAAAAAATGTTTGGTGAATTGCTATCTAAACTTGTAGTAATCATGGTTGAATTACTGGCCTGGGGGCCCCCATTGATTTTGTTAATCACTCTCAATCAGATATAGTAAAAACTGCAGATCATTCTCTCTGCCCCATGGCATAATGAATTACAGGAAATTAACTCTAAACTGTTTTTCACTCCGCTGTCAAGAGGGGGACCTAGAGGTCTTCGCAGGTCCGGGTGCAACCGATATTCCCGAGGCCCGGTCAGTTCTGAAATTCTAACTTGTCCCTCTGGTCTGGGTCAGGTCCTGTTTCATTGTCCACAGGTCTATGTAACTACAGCTGATAGACCCGACTGGAGAAAAGGGTAGTGGCGTTCCAATATGGCATCTGTAGTATGGGCGAGTGGGTGTGTGGAAAGTAGTGGGTGTGTCAAATCACTGTATAGGTTAGACTGTTTTGATTTAGCTGTTTATTTTCTAATGTTTCCTACCATGCAACTACAGTACAATGAGCTACTGTACCACAAGAGTTTGGACTATTGTTCTGAAACCAGAGGATGAGTCAGTCGTATTTCACTGTATTACACAAATACTTTGTAAATGTTCAGTTGTAAAACTGACAATTCTTTATTTTTGATTAAAAGTACTGATGTTGGGTGTGCTGTTGCTAAATGCATCGTATGCGTGTGTTTACTGTGGCTCACCCCGATACTAGGTAGCAACTTCCCACGCCGTTGCCGGACAATAGTGATTGTCAAGCGGGTGCGACGGTCACTGTGTCCCGATGTTGCTGTTCATGCCCTCCCCATTGAGTAGACTGTATGTGCATGCATCAAGGAGACGTCTAGATGGTAATCAATGTTGGTTATTTCTTGTGTAGGCTGCTATCCTACTTGAAATAAAATCATGGGAGGTGAAAAAATGGCCAGCTTAGCTACTGCCGGCGACACAACCATGATGTATGACGGTCAGGCCTCAGGTCGGTAGGCATGTCCAGGCACTGGTCGCCGGCTTATCGACATGTCGTGCAGCCCAATCAGTCACGCAAAACGGTCTTTAAGTGGCAATAAATCTGCCCAATTAGCAAATTAGCTTTCCATACATCACCATATTGTGCTGCAGCTACCCTTTGTTGCCCGAATTTGTGTCATTGGTCCAATCAGGTCTGGTATGGGTCGGTCTAGGTTGAGTTGTCCATGGGTCCATTCGTGTTTGGTTCTGACTGTCCTCTGGTCTGTTTGGGTCTGACTCCCACTTTGTGGACCTGTGAAGATATCTAGGGGGGCAGCTAAAATGTTTTGCTTGCAAGGTGGCTAGGGCTGGCTTAGACTGCATATGTGGGTGTGCAGACCCGTGATCCACTGCAGCCCATCATGATTAGTTCTGTATTTTGGTTGTAACCACCCCCATCAGTTGCCCATCCCTGATCTAGAGATATCACTCACCGTTATAATTGTATGATTCTAGGGAAATGTGACTGCACTCTTCAGTCTTCAAATGTTAACTCAATGTATTCATACCAACCAATAGAGCAAGAAGAGTCTCTGGCCATGCGTTGAATGTATTTGTATGTAACTCGTGTCATGTCCAGTATAATGTCCACTTGGTTTCATAACAAAGGACCACAGATGTACTTTTACACAACTAGTCAATCATCAGTAGATGAAACACAGACACATCCACTGGTTGCTCATGGTCCCCGTTCCTCTCCTGCATTTTGGGCTCTATGACTGTGTTTCCAGCTGTAAAAGCTTAACCATGGTAACCACTTAGCGATAATGAGTAACCTGGCCACTAAAGCAGAGGAGTAAACATCAATAACCACAGCAACTGTTGCAACACTTTGGTTGAAGTCTGTGGAGACTCCACTGTTGTTTACTTGATGACCATAGTAGAGGACCTGGATTGTTTTGAAGAGTTTGAAAGGTGCCCACAGAACAGCCTCAATTTGTGACTGAAGTGGATTTAACAGTGACATCAATAAGGGATCATAGCTTTCACCTGGATTCACCTGGTCAGTCTGTTTCAGCAGGTGTTCATAATATTTTGTGTACACCCAGCATATATGGGTATTTCTATAAATAAATGGGACCAATGTGTGACATTGGGATCAACATTTCAAAATGGTTGAAACAAAAATAATGATTTTTATGCAGTTCTATGTGTACTTGGTGAATATATGCACATTTTCCCAGAACTCCAGCTATACAACAACATAGGTCTAGGAAGACTATACATCCTTTAAGCAGGGTTCATACAGACATTGGCAATTCAAATTAAAGGATTTTCAGGGACTTTTTCAAGCACTTCATTGTAATTTGAGGATCTCAATGTTATACAATTGTATAATTTATATAATTGTACATATAGGGCCTAATATAGACCCCCCCCACCACCACCACCACACATTATTTTTGTTTTTTTTTGCCCATGAACACTAAGAATGGTTATATGCGAGAATTTGGACATCGTGACTAAATTGATTGAATGCATACGTGGGCATTTTCCTGTGGCCTTATGGCCGATGCAGGCACACAAAAGCCATAAATAGCGGTACCAAAAACCAGGTTCGTTTTTTAATATCAGGATTTACATGTATATGGAAGTCAAGTTGAAGTCAATATTAGATGTGGTCGTCCTCATACCAATCACGTGGTTTTACGCAACAAAGTGGCACAACACCCTTCAACTGAAGCGGCAGGAAACTAAATAAAAAGTGGCCACATCTCTAAAAAAATAAACTAGAATTACAAGGACTTTTCAAGCACCAAATTGAGTAAATGTCTGATTTTCAAGGTAGGCCCAATCTAGCACTTCAATTTCTAAACTCCACATTCAAGCAGGCTACTTCAAGCCCCTTGTATATTGTGTAACATGAAAAACAATGTATTTGTCATGTTATTTCATTACCAGGGGCCTGTTGCACAAAACTAGGATAAGGGATTAAGCCAGGATATCTTGGTGATCCTGGCTCAATTGATCCGTAATCCGGTTGCACTAAAGATGGATAGGGGGCAGGAGGATATGTTATGGTATAAATTACCATGGAGATTTATTCTGTGGAGCTAGCCTGCTCCAGACCAGGCTAAATTCCAGGATCTATTTAATCTCATCCCTAATGTCAGTCAGCAGTCACCACAAATGGAAACCAATAGTTATTTCACTGCTCACTATACATTGTTATCACATATAACTAGACCCACTGTTATTTAAACGTTTGTGATCATTAATTTCAATGATTTTGGATAAAAAATGATTTTTAGATGATGTTGCTATCATTAGATAATTTACAGTTTCCCATAGACTATAAGGCTATATATAAAATGCTAGAATATTAGGGCCACAGAGGGGAAAAAAACACAAGTCATAATATTGTAACCAGTTGTTTTAAAGGAGGACAGTTGTTAAAATGACAGATGTGGGGCATTTCGTGAAATTGTACTTCAGTATGGTTTCATAAACAAAGACATGCTGATGTGCCAGAATATTAAGTATCACATTGTCATAAGTATCAAAACTGTAAAAACAATATGTAGCTTTTCTGCAGAAAGAACCAGCCTCATAAATTTATGACTTTATCCTTTTTCTTCAGTGTGGCCCTAGTACTCTGTCATATAAACAAATACACATTCCATATGAATATAAAAACACAATGTGTAACATTATGTTCCTTTATTGAATAAGGACAAAACAAAGCAGGTAAACCATCAGCTCCTTTCAAAACTGAAGTCACAGTGACTCTACAAGATGGAAAGCACAGAATCTAAGCATATTATACAAAATTATACATATACAGACCTTTGAATGTGTATAACACACCCTGCATGTCTGCACACTAAAATAAATGCAGGACAAATCCATACACATCAACTGAACAGACAAATGAATGGATGCAGTAGCCTCCCTGCAGCCTTGTATTACACACAGTATACCGCACAAACATCATAAGAGGCCAAATTCGTCAAAAAACGAACCCAAAAAAACCCAAATTCCTCTGCCACCGCAGGACATATTTAACCAAAATTGAAAGCACACATACTAACTAAAATAATTCAACACATATTGGTCCCTCAGCAGCCGACCACTGTCGTCATCAGGGAAGATTGCCGGATTGTCCCAGTCCATGGCTGGTGGCACTCTGGGGGCCCTCTCCTTCCTCAGGCAGGCCACATTGTGGAGGACAGCACAAGCCACAGTAATATCACATGCCCTAACAGGGCTGACCCTTAATTTGTGAAGGCAGTGAAAGCGTGCCTTCAGGAGGCCAAAGGTCATTTCAACTCTGGCCCTGGTCCTGGCATGGGCATGGTTGTAGGCCTGCTGTGCTTCCTGGGGGTCTGTGAAAGGTGTCAGGAGAAAAGGCTGGCAGCCATACCCCCTGTCTCCCAGCAACACACCAGAGAATTCACCTGTCAACACAAAATCTCATCATTACTACCTCATAAACACAGTGATATTCTTGACACAGCCATGATGGTTATAAATAGGGGTTGTGTGGCTTACCTTGTGATAGGCACTGATAGATTTCAGAGGCCCGAAAGATTCTGGAGTCATGGACTGAGCCAGGCCATTTTGCCACAACATTGCTGATCACACAGTCAGCATTGCAGACCATCTGAAATCATAAGATGAGGAATATTACACCAATCAATGCACATCACTGGCAATGCAGAGTGTTCGTCAATGGACAATATCAAAAAGTTATGTTCACCTGAACATTAATGCTGTGAAAGGATTTCCTATTCACAAAATCGGCCTCATGGGCACCTGAGGGGGCTTTTATCCTTATGTGTGTGCAGTCCACTGCACCAATGACATTGGGGAAACCTGTCACACAAAGTAATGAGTATCCTACTATGTGTTAACAGTTGTCCTGTAATTTGTAGATCCTCTTACCTGCAATCCTATAGAACTCCTCTTTGATGTCACAGAGTCTTCTGTGGCCAGGGAAGGAGATGAAGACATCTGCTAATGCTTTGATAGCCAGACACACACTCCTTATTGTGCGGCAAATTGTGGCCTTGTTCAGCTGTTCTGCATCCCCCACTGAGTACAGGAAGGCTCCACTAGCAAAAAAGCGCAAGGCCACACAAACCATTTGCTCCACACTCAGTGCATGGCTCCGTGCAGTGCGGTGCTTAATCCTGGGACCCAGTAGTCTGCATAGATACCTGATGCCATCTGCAGAAAACCTGTATCTTTCATATAGATGGTCATCAGGGAAGGCCAGTGGGTCCAACCGGTCCCTGAAGACCCTTTCTCACCTGAAGGCTCTCCTCAGCACAAGTGCTTCTTCATCCACCACATCTCGCACGAATGGGCATGCCATTGTCAGAGCAGAAAGGAACACACAATTTTGGGCCTTCATATAGGCTAGTGGCCACACCTGGTGCTGGGGGGGGTGGGCAAAAGAGGGCGATGCCTTATAACGATGACTTGGTTGTACTGATTGCTGGGAAAATAAAAAAAACCTTAGAAAGATGCCACCGTCCTGTGTGCTCACAATAAGAGCTCATATGTCATGGCTCACTTGACTTTACGAGAATATACCTAATTTTTATTTTGAGCTGTGTCATCTTCTTGGAGCTGGGGGAGGAAAGAAAAATAATGATTAATACATTTGTGTTACAGTTAGCATACAGTGTACATTGAAGGCATATCTCACCTCCCTCTCAAGTTTTTTTATTTCAAGGTCCAGTTTCCTAATTGTCCTCTTTTTTATTTCGAACTCCAGTGCAAGATTTTCCATCTTTTTCTTCTTGTACTGAATGTCTATGTCTGCCAGTTCTATTTGGCACCGGAGGTGGTTGCCATACAACTTTCTGATAGCTTGTGAGCTCTGTGAACACAATACAATTAGCGCAGCTGGAATTTGGCAGGATGTGGTGTCCTTTTATTAATACGCACTATGTTGCCAGGCTGGTTTTCCCACTGTATAGCATCTGGGTCCTGTAAAAGAAATTAGATTTTTTGATTTTGATGAGGACTCCTCACCATTGTAGAGTAAATAGTACTTTCACAGTCTTAACATGATACCTCGTGCCTTCTGGAATCCAGAGAGATGGTCTCCTCCTCATCATCGTCTCCATCATGTGCTGTTGCTGCTGCACTGGGGCCTTCACCCTATCACATTTAATCGGATTCATATTGAAGCTAGTAGACAAGACATGCCAGGCCTACAGTATGCCTTTGATGGAGTACTCACTGGATCAGCATCGTCTGGTGCTTGTGCTGGTGGCTCTAACAGGAACACAGTGCTGCCAGACACTGCAAGGCAATAGGTAAACCAAAGTCAGACAGTCCAAATTGATTCAATATGAATGTGGTTGTATCCCATGTAGAGATGGAAGGACATACCTTGAATGAAGCGGGTGGCATCTTGGGAGGAACCTATGCTCGTCTCTTTCCCCCCAGGGATCCCCTCTAAGACGGGCCTGCCTTTATTTAGCTCCAAGGCCATGTCCTCTGCTGGGGTAAGGTCAGCCTTTGGTGACCCACCACCCGTGCCTTGTCTGTGGGTATTCTTTTTCACTGCTAAAACAGTACAGACAATGTGTGAGCAGGCACCTTCTGGGTACAATATATGCTTGTGCTTTGTTAAATATTAGTCAGGGACCATACCATTCTGCAGAATGTTCTTGTATTTGATTTTGACCTGCTGCCATGTCCGTTTTGGCCCGTTCATGTTTAATCTACACACACACACACACACACACACACACACACACACACACACACACACACTTAATGGAGTCACACTGCAAAAAATTACTTGGTATTTTTGTCTTGTTTTCAGTAAAAATATCAAAATTTTTATCATAGCTTTATACAGTGTGATGGAGTTACTTTACACAATTTCACTCATATCTGCAGTGCATTTCAATAAAAAAAATTAACCGTTTCATAATTACAGTACAACTGCATTTTTGGAGATGTGAATTAAATATTTGAATTGTAATTGTGATGTTTCAGCGGAGCGGTGAGTGTGTAATTGTGCACTACTTACGCATTCAGGCGGTCTGCAATACTTTGCCACGCTTTTTCTCTTTGCTTTATCACTGTGGCGGTGTTGCCTTTCTTCTTAATTATATCTTTTACCTCCTCGTATGCCTCCATGAGGATTTGTGCTTCCGACGGGGAAAAGTACGCGGCTCTAGTTGCCATGGTAAATCAGTTAATCTGTGATCTGTGGCGGGGTCTATTTGAGTGAGCCGTGAGCGCGCACCTATCCAGGATTGGTTTCACCTGGCTTAATGAATCCGTGTCTGCTCATCCTGGCTTGGTCTTTGTGCAACCAATTAAGCCTGGACGCACATGTTTTGGCTTCATTGAGCTCAGCTGAGTCATTTATCCCGGATGTCTTAATTCTACTTTTGTGCAACAGGCCCCAGATCATAGTGTGAGTAAACCCACTAGGCTATGTTATTTGTCCTTATATCCAGAATAATTCATAGGAAGGGCGTTGGTTTTGCGCAATAGCCTATCCTACACACTTGCGCACAGTAGATTCGGTGTCCAATCCAAGGCACGAAAACATGAACTCATTACCTTGCTGCTTTCTCTGTTAAATCTAAGGAGACAACAGACGATCAACCTCAATTAGCAAGGGATATTAGATCGAACGTGGATCCAGGCAGAACTGTATTCACCAGCATAACGAATCAGACGACAAAATATTCTGGCCATTCCTCGCAAAAATCTTTTTTAGAGCACTTCAGTTAGTGTTGCATTGCATGTGCTGTCACAACAGCTGTTCGTCACTTGACTGTCATTCAGAAAATTCCTTCCTGGATCAGATGGTGACGTGTGAAAATATCATGGGGTAACTACACAGCTCGACAACAAATGCGCTTCCAACAAGTAGTATGCACGTCAATGACAGTATCAATTTAGGTTAAGTATCAAGGTAAGGTGACTCTTTCGGTTAGAAGTATTCGATTTTTCAATTGCATTTATTATTTTGTATTTATGTACCCATGAAAACTGTTTCGCCTCAAACATAAGGGACATATCGAAATTTACTGGGGGGAAGGGGTGTCCAAAATAGGGGAGGGTTGTGTGTTTTTTGGGGGGTGGCACAGGAGAGCGTAGTGTGTTTTTTCCTGGTTTACATTTGCTCTTCTGTTAGTATTTTCCCTATTAACAATGGCTTGACTTAATTTAGATTTTACCCTAATAAAGTTTAGAAACATTTGTGAAGGTATGGTGTGGCTATTATTAAGATTTAGCAGGCAAATGATATAAAGGCAGTGCGCCCGGCGATAGTATACATACATACACACACACACACACTTGACCCGGAGAGTTGGACTTGAGGTGAGGAAGATTGTTTCAGGCCTACCAGAGTTACTCCAATAATGCTTATCTTTATAGAAAATATTCTGATCGAAAATCTACAAATTACCCTCCTTCTGTTCATCTATATCTGTACTGCGTTGCTTGTTGGTGTCATAGCATGCCACCGTTATCTCTCTCTCCATGGGGTTAGGCCTAAGCTTCTCTCCCTTATAAATATATGTATATACTACCATTCAAAAGTTTGGGGTCACTGTATTTGAAAGAAAATTAATTTTTCATCCATTTAAAATAACATCAAATTGATCAGAAATACAGCGTAGACATTGTTAATGTTGTAAATTACTATTGTAGCTGGAAATGACTGATGTTTAATGGAATATCTGCATATGGGTACGGAGGCCCAATATCAGCAACCATTACTCCTGTGTTCCAATGGCATGTTGTGTTGGCTAATCCAAGTTTATCATTTTAAAAGCCCAGTTGATCATTAGAAAACCCTTTTGCAATTATGTTAGCACAGCTGAAAACTGTTGTTCTGATTAAAGAAGCAATACAACTGGCCTTCTTTAAACTAGTTGAGTATCTGGAGCACCAGCATTTGTGGGTTCGATTACAGGCTCACAATGGCCAGAAACAAATAACTTTCTTCTGAAACTCGTCAGTCTATTCTTGTTCTGAGAAATGAAAGCTATTCCATGTGAGAAATTGCCAATAAACTGAAGATCTCGTACAAAGCTGTGTACTACTCCCTTCCCAGAACAGCGCAAACTGGCTCTAACCAGAATAGATAGAGGAGTGGGAGGCCGTGGTGCATAACTGAGCAAGAGGACAAGTACAATTTAGTGTCTAGTTTGAGAAACAGACGCCTCACAAGTCCTCAACTGGCAGCTTCATTAAATACTACCCGCAAAACATCACTCTCAATGTCAACAGTGAAGAGGCTACTCCAGGATGCTGGCCTTCTAGGCAGAGTTCCTCTGTCCAGTGTGTGTGTTATTTTGCCCATCTTAAGCTTGTCTTTTTATTGGCCAGTCTGAGATATGGCTTTTTCTTTGCAACTCTGCATAGAAGGCCAGCATCCCAGAGTTGCCTCTTCACTGAAAGTATAAGTATTCGGACCCTTTGCTGTGAGACTTGAAATTGAGCTCAGGTACATCCTGTTCCCATTGATCATCCTTGATGTTTTTACAAGTTGATTGGAGTCCAGCTATTGTACATTCAATTGATTGGACATGATTTGGAAAGGTACACACCTATATATAAGGTCCCACAGTTGACATTGCATGTCAGAGCAAAAACCAACCCATGAGGTCGAAGGAATTGTCCGTAGAGCTCCGAGACATGATTGTGACAAGGAAGATAAGTGTTTCCAATGACATCATCAACCAATTGGTATGGAATGCCTCCTAATTGGTTAAAATCACACAATGCACACCGATGATGTCATTGGAAACACTTACCTTCCTCTATCTTTTTTTTATTACTACAAAACATAGAAACGTGACACTTTCACATATGTTGATGTTGGGGTGGTGCTGGAGATGATAAATATGAAGTTGAACAATAGTGACATTGTCCTTTAATGAGAGGTAAAGAGTCAGTCCCTCACTGGGACTTGCTGTGAGTTGCTGTGATGTAAGGTGACTTCTGCTCTTTACTGGATACACTGTAAACTCACACTTCCAGCTAGGATCTATTACAGCCTTCTCCTGAGGAACACTGACTCCTCTAGTGAGACCTGAACCTGACCACACTGCTGCTCTTTCAGGAAGAACAAAACTCTAAACAAAGCTGTGAACAAAGCCCAATCCAGGGATAATGAGCCTTCATTGGATTCTGTGTCAAGTAGAGGAACTATTTCATGTCCATCTACTCACCAGATACAGGGTGGCCATTGAGGTGTGTAGACAGTGTCCTGAGGTCTTTCCATGTAGTTGTGTAGCCCGGCTCCAGGCACTCTGTTTTCTACTCTGTAGGCTATGAGCAGCTTGGAGAGATAGTTCTGTGGAATACACACACCCGCACAGTTTAAAAGTTGATTGTGTATTATTTTATGGTACTGTGTTGATGTATATAGTAAGGTTGATTAGCTCACCTGAGGTGTAATGCCATGACAGCGGCAGTAGGAGGCGATAGTATCCCTTTGATAGAGGTCTGACGGGGTCCCCCCATTCCCTCCTCTCATTCAGGGGCAGACAGAAGGTTCTTGCATAGTTCCCAGCACATCAAGGAATGGAGCCTGGAGACGGAAGAGATCCCCTAATCAGTGACTTGTGAGGGCCTAATCCTTTACTCAAGATAAGTGGCTGTACTGTAACTTGAACGTCCCTGTTAATCATGCATTGATGTCAATGGGGGATTTGCGCGGAAATTCATCTTACACACGCAAGTTACACACAAGTTAGGATTCAGGCCTGAGAGAGCAGAGAAAATAGGGGTGGAAATGTTCTGTTCTGTACTGTAATGCACTGTACTATAATGTAATGTTCCATACTGTACTGTAATGCAATGTAATGTAATGTTCCATACTGTACTGTAATGTAATGTAATGTTCCATAATGTACTATAATGTAATGTTCCATACTGTACTATAATGTAATGTAATGTTCCATAATGTACTATAATGTAATGTTCCATACTGTACTATAATGTAATGTAATGTTCCATACTGTACTATAATGTAATGTTCCATACTGTACTATAATGCACTGTGATGTAATGTTCCATACTGTACTATAATGCAATGTAATGTAATGTTCCATACTGTATTGTAATGCACTGTAATGTAATGTTCCATACTGTACTATAATGTAATGATCCATACTGTACTATAATGTAATGTTCCATTCTGTACTTTAATGTAATGTAATGTAATGTAATGTTCCATACTGTACTATAATGCACTGTGATGTAATGTTCCATACTGTATTGTAATGCACTGTAATGTAATGTTCCATACTGTACTGTAATGCACCGTAATGTAATGTTCCATACTGTACTGTAATGCAATGTACTGTAATGTTCCATACTGTATTGTACTGTAATGCACCGTGATGTAATGTTCCATACTGTACTGTAATGCAATGTACTGTAATGTTCCATACTGTACTGTAATGCACCGTAATGTAATGTTCCATACTGTACTGTAATGCAATGTACTGTAATGTTCCATACTGTATTGTACTGTAATGCACCGTAATGTAATGTTCCATACTGTACTGTAATGCAATGTACTGTAATGTTCCATACTGTATTGTACTGTAATGCTTGGAAGAGTGTGCACATGGGTGTCAGTGTTTCAATGGCTTGTCTTTACTTGGCTTCTTCTGAATATTACAGTACACACACACACACACACACAGAGATTTGACAAAGGGCGGCATGTGTTAGCCTTACTCAGGCTGCTGTTCCTGGTACACCAGGGTGCTCCTGGTGCCAGTGGCAGTCAGGTCCAGACAGAACACACGGTGACTGCTGTAGAGGAGCAGAGTGTTATCTGTATCCCAATCTATATAGATACACAATCCTCACACATATCATGTTCTGTCTACAAGTGTCAGCTTTGGACGGAAAAAGAAAGTGGTGTTTCTAGAACATTGTGTTTATCCTGCCTGGTATCCATTCTATGGATGCCACCCCTGGATTACACATGGTTATGGCCCTGGATTTGGGGAAAGAGCTGCATGTTTATTTTTTTAATATTTTTTTCTCACATTTATATAACCAGGTAGGCCAGTTGAGAACAAGTTCTCATTTACAACTGCGACCTGGCCAAGATAAAGCAAAGTAGTTTGACACAAACAACACAGAGTTACACGTGGGATAAACAAGGGTACAGTCAATAACACAATAGAAACATCTATATACAGTGTGTGCAAATGAGGTAAGGCAATAAATAGGCCATAGTGATGAAGGTGTGGACCAACAGTGAAATGCTTACTTACGGGCCCTTCCCAACAATGCAGAGAGAAAGAAAATTGAGAAATTTGACAATGGTAGGGGAGTGGTCATCACCTCTTAATAATCAGGGAACAGGAGGAGACTTAGCTGTAAATACAAATAGCAGATACATTCCATTACAGCTGTGCCATCATAGGTTTGGACAATGAGTTTCTCTATAAACTTGAACTCAGACAAATCAAAGTTCATGAAGTCAAACACAGACTGTGCATCTCGCACACTTGACACATCAAAGTAGCTCAAGAAACAAACCTGAATAAAGCCCACATACCTGACGATAACTGACAACTGCAAGCAGACTGGTGGCCCCATAGGTCCTAGAGCGGTCAGACTGGTGGCACTATAGGTCCCAGAGCGGTGGGGCAATTTTTACCCCCTGGAGCCTGGAGTTTTCCTGATATGTTAACCAAACTACTCTGGACCCTATACGGTATGACGGTGATTAATCAGTTGTAAAATAAATATTTAAAAAACTCCTGAAAGAAACTCCTGGGGGGATAAAAACCCCTTCGAAATACAGCTGACTTAGATTTGTTGATATAAATTATATTTAGGCTAGATTAGGAGGGGCATTTCTTCTACCCAGACACATAGACAACAACTGATAGATAATAGAACTCACAGGGCTGCTTGCTTTATGTGTTTGCATCATGCAGGCCTATGCAACTGTTGACCTTACAAAAACGTCAACAAAACAAAGGAGATGATTGTGGACTTCAGGAAACAGCAGAGGGAACACCCTCCTATCCACATCGACGGGACAGTAGTGGAGAGGGTAGAACGTTAAGCTCCTCGGCGTACACATCACGGACAAACTGAATTGGTCCACCCACACAGACAGCGTTGTGAAGAAGGCGCAGCAGCGCCTCTTCAACCTCAGGAGGCTGAAGAAATTTGGCTTGTCACCAAAAACACTCGCAAACTTTTAAAGATGCACAATCGAGAGCATCCTGTCGGGCTGTATCACCGCCTGGTACGGCAGCTGCTCCGCCCACAACCGTAAGGCTCTCCAGAGGGTAGTGAGGTCTGCACGACGCATAACCGGGGGCAAACTACCTGCCCTCCAGGACACCTGCACCACCCGATGTCACAGGAAGGCCATAAAGATCATCAAGGACAACAACCACCCGAGCCACTGCCTGTTCACCCCGCTATCATCCAGAAGGCGAGGTAAGTACAGGTGCATCAAAGCAGGGACCGAGAGTCTGAAAAACAGCTTCTATCTCAAGGCCATCAGACTGTTAAACAGCCACCACTAACATTGAGTGGCTGCTGACATACATGTAAAAAATGTATCACTAGCCACTTTAAACAATGCCATTTAATATAATGTTTACATACCCTACATTACTCATCTCATATGTATATACTGTACGCTATACCACCTACTGCATCTTGCCATCTTTATGTAATGCATGTATCACTAGCCACTTTAAACAATGCCACTTAATATAATGTTTACATACACTACATTACTCATCTCATATGTACTGTATATCCTGTACTCGATACCATCTACTGCATATTGCCTATGCCGTTCTGTACCATCACTCATTCATATATATTTATGTACATTTTCTTCATCCCTTTACACTTGTGTGTATAAGGTAGCTGTTGTGAAATTGTTAGGTTAGTTTATTCGTTGGTTCTTACTGCATTGTCAGAACTAGAAGCACAAGCATTTCGCTACACTCACATTAACATCTGCTCACCATGTGTATGTGACAAAAACAATTTGATTTGATTTGAAATGTACTCACATCTGTATCCACTATTATGTTGATTCATTAATTCCAGTTAATAATTTTGGATTAAAAACATAGGCAGCCCAATTTTGAATATAAACTAAATTTGATCACATTCACATTTTCTCCTGACACACAAATGGACTATAAATACGTAACGTCATCAATTAGTTTACCCTGACCAGATGGACAGGGCGCATAGGCTATATGCAGCTACTCTTATTAATAGCCTACTGTTGATCAGACTGAAAAATAGTATTGTTTTCGTCCCATACAGCGAGTCAGATTTGTAATGTTTAGCTGTAGCCTAGGCTGCTGCAACATTTATATCAAGTTTTTGCTTGTGTCTGTCCGGAGTGATTGTGTCATCTTTGCTAAGTAAGGAAACTGCACACTCGCGCTGGTATCTAGCTAGCTATTGTAGTTAGCACGGAAAATGTTAATAAATTGCACTAAGTTCATAAACCAAGAAAACAATTCATAATATACCTCCTACCTCTCCTGTAATTTGAAAAAAATAATTTGAATTGAATAATATCCCAAAAATGCTCAACCATCACTTTTCACTCTAAATCTCTATCCAACAATGTCACCAAGCTTCTCAACACATAGAACCCACATATTGCTCTGTGACACAATCACAAAACAACAAGGTTAATTCTCTGATCCTAATTCTATGATTTTATGGACAGTTCAGTTCATACTGCAAAAGCTTTATACAAAATGCAAATTAATTACTTAAAAATCATACAATGTGATTTTCTAGATTTTTGTTTTAGATTCCGTCTCTCACAGTTGAAGTGTACCTATGATAAAAATTACAGACCTCTACATGCTTTGTAAGTAGGAAAACCTGCAGAATCAGCAGTGTATCAAATACTTGTTCTCCCCACTATATACCTATTTGTTTGTACAGGAACGTGGAACTGAGGGTACACCTAAAATTCTCCAGTCCTCCGTCCCACTTGGGCTGTAACCATAACAATGTGAGGCATGACCTGGGAAGCAGATTTTGTCCTTACATTGGCATCTCACTAATAATACAATTGGCTGTCACTACGCCGCCAAAAATATCCTCATGTATTTCAAAAACTGATAGTATCACTGAATGACATTTGCTGCTTTATTGACTAGGCTATTGCATATCATGTAGGCAAAGATCAAAATAAATAATAATGAATGCATATTGCACTGAGCAATGCAACACAGGCTAAGTAGTCAACTAAAAATGTCCGGTGACAAGGTAATGGCTACACTACTGAAGGAACTGTGAGGATCAGGTTCAAGGATAAAGCAATAGAGCCTGAAGCCACATCCCCTACACCACTATCTAGGATAGATAGAAGGTTCTGATACCTCCCTCTCAGGTGCTGAGGCAGTGCCCAGCTGTTTCTAAGGTCCGGAGATTCTCCTCCTTCAACCTGTTCAACAGAACCAGGGTCATGGACCCAGAGACAGATTGCCCATCCAGAGGTCAGTGGTTGGAATATTCTGACATCCCCCCCACACCCACTGAGGACATACACAAGACACAGATTGTTCTCCTTATGGACTCAAATGGGAAATATATACTATATATACTGTATACATATATACTGTGTTTTCCCAAACTCAGTGTGTCTAAACTCTGGTGTCCAAACACCCAGCGCGCCCTAGACCTTCTGTCTGAGGACGAACTAGGTTCACCTAGCCACATAATAATACACACAGGCACAAACGACCTGAGAGCACAGCAGGAAAGGGTGGCCATAGCACTGAAGGGAGAGATTGAAAAAGCTTCTTCTACTTTCCCCAACGCACAAGTGGTTATCTCCACCCTGCTACCACGAAAATACTTCCACCCTGCCACAATACAGCGGATAAAAGCAAGTATTTCCCGTGACTGTGCCTCAACCAAATGTTTTCCTGGCCCACCACTCCACCCTGGACTTGAACAACCTCTATGACCAGGTCCACCTCTACAAGGCAGCAGTGCCCACCTTTGTCCGGACTCTAAAGGACATCGCTCTCAAACGTATCCCCAACACTCCACACAGGAGCAACAGATCAATAGACATCCCACCCAGGCCAGCGAGACACCCTCCCAGACCTGCGGGACCCCCCCTGGACCTACTCATAGAGGACCCACGCCCAGAGGACTTACATCCAGACCACAGCACCCCCAGCCACATCCACACCCCCAACCCAACCAATCAACACCCCCCCACGTCAACCATGCCCACACCCCATTTTGGCCCCCTCAGATCAGACCTATACAGTGCCTTGCGAAAGTATTCGGCCCCCTTGAACTTTGCAACCTTTTGCCACATTTCAGGCTTCAAACATAAAGATATAAAACTGTATTTTTTTGTGAAGAATCAACAACAAGTGGGACACAATCATGAAGTGGAACGACATTTATTGGATATTTCAAACTTTTTTAACAAATCAAAAACTGAAAAATTGGGCGTGCAAAATTATTCAGCCCCCTTAAGTTAATACTTTGTAGCGCCACCTTTTGCTGCGATTACAGCTGTAAGTCGCTTGGGGTATGTCTCTATCAGTTTTGCACATCGAGAGACTGACATTTTTTCCCATTCCTCCTTGCAAAACAGCTCGAGCTCAGTGAGGTTGGATGGAGAGCATTTGTGAACAGCAGTTTTCAGTTCTTTCCACAGATTCTCGATTGGATTCAGGTCTGGACTTTGACTTGGCCATTCACCTGGATATGTTTATTTTTGAACCATTCCATTGTAGATTTTGCTTTATGTTTTGGATCATTGTCTTGTTGGAAGACAAATCTCCGTCCCAGTCTCAGGTCTTTTGCAGACTCCATCAGGTTTTCTTCCAGAATGGTCCTGTATTTGGCTCCATCCATCTTCCCATCAATTTTAACCATCTTCCCTGTCCCTGCTGAAGAAAAGCCGGCCCAAACCATGATGCTGCCACCACCATGTTTGACAGTGGGGATGGTGTGTTCAGCTGTGTTGCTTTTATGCCAAACATAACGTTTTGCATTGTTGCCAAAAAGTTCAATTTTGGTTTCATCTGACCAGAGCACCTTCTTCCACATGTTTGGTGTGTCTCCCAGGTGGCTTGTGGCAAACTTTAAACAACACTTTTTATGGATATCTTTAAGAAATGGCTTTCTTCTTGCCACTCTTCCATAAAGGCCAGATTTGTGCAATATACGACTGATTGTTGTCCTATGGACAGAGTCTCCCACCTCAGCTGTAGATCTCTGCAGTTCATCCAGAGTGATCATGGGCCTCTTGGCTGCATCTCTGATCAGTCTTCTCCTTGTATGAGCTGAAAGTTTAGAGGGACGGCCAGGTCTTGGTAGATTTGCAGTGGTCTGATGCTCCTTCCATTTCAATATTATCGCTTGCACAGTGCTCCTTGGGATGTTTAAAGCTTGGGAAATCTTTTTATATCCAAATCCGGCTTTAAACTTCTTCACAACAGTATCTCGGACCTGCCTGGTGTGTTCCTTGTTCTTCATGATGCTCTCTGCTCTTTTAACTGACCTCTGAGACTATCACAGTGCAGGTGCATTTATACGGAGACTTGATTACACACAGGTGGATTGTATTTATCATCATTAGTCATTTAGGTCAACATTGGATCATTCAGAGATCCTCACTGAACTTCTGGAGAGAGTTTGCTGCACTGAAAGTAAGGGGGCTGAATAATTTTGCACGCCCAATTTTTCAGTTTTTGATTTGTTAAAAAAGTTTGAAATATCCAATAAATGTCGTTCCACTTCATGATTGTGTCCCACTTGTTGTTGATTCTTCACAGTTTCTTTACAGTTTTATATCTTTATGTTTGAAGCCTGAAATGTGGCAAAAGTTCGCAAAGTTCAAGGGGGCCGAATACTTTCGCAAGGCACTGTACCTCTCCTGCCCACCCCATGCACCCCACCCCCTCAAAGAGGGCCTCAACATGGAAGTCACACATACGCCCAGGTAGTAAGCTGGCAAACAGGCCCAACCCCCACTCTTACACTAGCCCCAGCCAATGGCATGTACCAGATGCTCAGCAGGCTCTGCTCACACTTACTGGCCTGAGGCCAAACCACGACCAACAACATTGGACACTTTATGGAACACACTATACCATCCTATACCATCCACTATACCATCCTGGAATATCCAAGGCCTGAGGTCATCTGCCTTTGGCCTAAAGAGCAGGAACCCGGACTTCACCAAAGAAATCGGTAATACAGACATTGTCATCCTGCAAGAAACCTGGTATAGAGAAGACGGACCCACTGGTTGCCCTCTAGGTTACTACCAGGTGTGAAACAGGGAAGGGACTCCGGGGGAATGCTAATTTGGCAGACCTAACTCACTCCATTAAATTAATCAAAACAGGAACATTTGACATTTGGCTAGAAATTCAAACAGAGAATAATGTCCTCCTGTGTGCTACCTATATCCCCCCACTAGAATCCCCATACTTTAATGAAGACAGCTTCGCCATCCTGGAATACACATACAAGTCCCTTCTTCCCAGAGTACCAAATCAAAGTGTCACGTGCTCTGAATACAACAGGTGTAGACCTTACAGTGAAATGCTTACTTACATGCTCTAACCAAAAAAGGTGTTAGCTGAACAATAGGTAGGTAAAGAAATAAAACAACAGTAAAAAGACAGGCTATATACAGTAGCAAGGCTTTAAAAGTAGCGAGGCTACATGCAGACACCGGTTAGTCAGGCTGACTGAGGTAGTATGTACATGTAGATATGGTTAAAGTGACTATGCATATATGGTGAACCGAGAGTAACAGTAGCGTAAAAGAGGGGGGGAGGGACACAATGCAGAAAGCCCGGTTAGCCAAAGCTTAGCCCCAGTGATGTACTGGGCCGTACGCACTACGCTTGTTGTCCTATGAGTATGCCGAGCACCTTGCAGCTTACACACACACACACACACTGTATGATATTTCTCTCTCATTCTTTCCAACTGTGACCTTGGGCCCATCAGAGTGGACGAGGTGCTCAACAGTTTTGACAATACAGGGAATGTCTGTGAGTACATCCCCCGTATGCATATTTAAAAGTGTGTGTGAACATACGCTACGACGACCTCCCTATGACTACAGCCTGTTACAATGTTTGCCATTTACATAGATTGCACTTCAAGTAAGTCACTCAGGCAATTTGTACCATCTTTGCTGAGGGCAGGTTGAGGCAGTATTCACTCAACAGAGCCAGAAACTCTCTGGGAGCTGATCTGCCGCTTTCTTTGCCTGCCTGACAGCCAGGTCATGTGATCATGTGATCCCCATCAGCCTGGCCTTTAGCAGGCCCACATACCTGCCACCCGGTGGGGTGAGCATTCCACTAATGTGATGAAAGGAACAGAATGGCTGAAGCTGCTGTCGCTGTTTTAGCTCCCTCTCAAATGAACCCAAGATGGGGTGTTGTGATATCATAGCTTTGGACTGTGGTGGAACAAAACTGGACTTTTCATTCTGTGTTCCTGTTCTGTTTTCATCTTTTAGAAAATGGCTCAACATATATCAGAAAAATAACATAAAGTGCCTCAACAGGCCGTTGGGCCACCACGAGCCAGAACAGCTTCAATGAACCTTGGCATAGATTCTACAAGTGTCTGGAACTCTATCCGAGGGATGCGACACCATTCCATTAGAAATTCCATAAATTGAGATGGCCATGGCATTATTCGTACATTTTCATACATCATTTTCATGCTCATCAAACCATTCAGTGACCACTTGTGCCCTGTGGATGGGCGCATTGTCATCCTATTGGGGCATAGTCATGGTTGCCACAATAATGGCCTGTCCAGGACTTTTATACATGTCCCTAAGCATAATGGGATGTTAATTAACTCAGGAACCACACATGTATGGAAGCACCTTCTTTTAGTCAAGTGTTTCCATTATTTTGGCAGTTATTGTAATCTAAGAGTACATATGTTAATAATATAATCATGGTGTGTAACTATGTAGACATGCATAGATGGATCCTGATTTAATCCATGAGTTAATAAGGACACTTTGTGTTTGATTGGAAGTCTTAGTACCTTATTGTGTATGTCAAGTCCTCTTTACAGTCATCTGATTAGTTCTAGGTATTATTGTGGCTTCATAACTATGGGGTCAGAGGGTCATGTCAGTGAGCAAGATGGCTACACAGGGATCAAGTCTAAGGTCATGGTAGAGGTCATAAACTGGGACTCTACCCAGTCTTACCAGTATTCCCCCATTATAAAGTCACACAGCAGACACCATCATCCCAGATTATCCTGATGGAGCTGAAAGCAGAGAGAAATAATAAGCAGTCTATCCCAGTAGTGGGTCCCCTTGCCCTAGTATATCTCAGTTACAAGTAGTCCTAGCTGGTGTGGAGTAGGGGTCATGGGTCATTCTAAAATGCACTCTGACTGTTCAGTATAGTAGTGTAATTATTCAGATGTGTCATTCAACCAAGCAAGGATCTTTACTTCCGAAAGATCTTTACATCTAAGTGTTAGATGGTGTACAGAATTCTGTCTGCACAGAGATTGATGTTACTTGAAAAGACAGCTGTAGGCTAGATGTTGTTATTTATCAAGAGAGCTGATGATCCTACCTGCTTAACCTTGTCTGACCTGCTTTGGTAACTGCAGTTGATCTGGTGCCCAGCTGGGTGAGTGAGGGGTTAGAGAGGTGTCCCTGTCACCAGGACCAGGGTCTGAGGTTAAAAAGGGTACAAGAGAACCCTTCTCGCTCTGGTAGGAATGTGGGGCTTCCATCTCTGTTCGTTCCCCTCAGTGACCACAGCAGGATGCTCGTTTTCACCACGTCCTGAGTACCATCCCAGCTGGAGGAGCTATTCACTGGTTCAGATAAATATCTGGCTCCTTGACCCACCTCTGGTCTTGATTAGACTGGGGAGGGAGACAGAGTTAGAGCTGCTGGAGGTAGGGACTCCCAGGCCCTGGGTCCTTACCACCAGGCAGGGTCACCTCAGGGGCCTTTCAAACCCTCCTCTCAACCACTGTTAATTGATCTCATGCTTTGCTAGGCCCAATCATCTGACCCCAAAAGTCCCTGTCAGAAAGAGTTGGGGGGAGCTCAGAAGCTCATTGTCTGAAGAGGGGGTGCCCCTTGCCTCTGTGTTAGCTTCCCCAAATCCCCCTCCACACCCACTCCACATCACACATCTCTAAATCCTCCCCTGAGGAGAGTTACAAGCCACAATCCTTGGGCTCCTTCTCTTCCTGAATGGGAGTCCAAAACGCTGGGGGTGGATTAGTCCTGCAAATGTGTGGACTTAGGTGCTCTACACTGTATTGGCCATAGGAGGAGGGCTTGTAGGGAGCTTGTTTTGGGGTTTAACTGGCCTTGTTTCCTGTGAGGATCAAGGTTTCAGGCACAATAGCTCTCCTTTAAGGCTGGGTGCGGCTGAAGAGGTTTTAGCTGGGGACATGAGAGACTTGTTGACACAGGGTTTGGACTGGAGAGGAGTGGCTGGTTTTGGGGGTGTTTGCTAGGCTAGGTCATGCTAGGCCATGCATGTAGGTTTCACTCTGTGCTGTCATAAGGCTCTACAAGGAGGTGTTGTAAGGCATGCTCTGGGATGAGCTGGGTGAATTAGGGCTACAGATCCCATACATTGAGAAGTCTGTTTGGACACAGCAAGTCTCTGGAAACAGGCAGGCTTTATAACGTGGTTCCTTCGACCATCGACTCTACCTGTCACGGCTGATTTCCTCCTCTTCGTCTGAGGTGTAGCAGGGATCGGACCAAAATGCAACGTGGTAAGTGTCCATTGTTGTTTTGAATGAAAAAAACAAAACACTACAAAACAATAAACGAAACGTGAATAACCGAATCAGTACCGTGTGGTGAAACAAACACAGACACGGAAACAATCACCCACAAAGTACCCACAGAATATGGCTGCCTAAATATGATACGATAGACAGCTGCCTCTAATTGAGAACCAATCTAGGCAACCATAGACATTTTTTTATATATATTTTTATTTTTATTTCACCTTTATTTAACCAGGTAGGCTAGTTGAGAACAAGTTCTCATTTGCAACTGCGACCTGGCCAAGATAAAGCATAGCAGTGTGAACAGACAACACAGAGTTACACATGGAGTAAACAATTAACAAGTCAATAACACAGTTGAAAAAAAGAGAGTCTATATACATTGTGTGCAAAAGGCATGAGGAGGTAGGCGAATAATTACAATTTTGTGATAAAGTGATAAATGAGTGATAAATGTGATAAAGTGATAAATGAGTGATAAATGATAAATTATCAGATGGTCATGTACAGGTAGAGATATTGGTGTGCAAAAGAGCAGAAAAGTAAATAAATAAAAACAGTATGGGGATGAGGTAGGTAAAAATGGGTGGGCTATTTACCGATAGACTATGTACAGCTGCAGCGATCGGTTAGCTGCTCAGATAGCAGATGTTTGAAGTTGGTGAGGGAGATAAAAGTCTCCAACTTCAGCGATTTTTGCAATTCGTTCCAGTCACAGGCAGCAGAGAACTTGAACGAAAGGCGGCCAAGGTGTTGGCTTTAGGGATGACATACAATATACCTAGAAAGGAAACAGCCCCATAAAAATACAAAACCCCTAGACAAGACATACATACATCACCCATGTCAAACCCTGACCTAACCAAAATAACAACGAAAACAACGAATACTAAGGTCAGTGTGACAATAACATCAGCTATACCATCAGCTATAGCCTCTATACAATCAGCTTTACCATCTATACCATCGGCTATACCATCTATACCATCAGCTATACCATCTATACCATCAGCTATACCATTGGCTAGACCATCTATGACATCAGCTATACCATTGACTATACCATCTGTACCATCAGCTATACCATCAGCTATACAATCTATGCCATTGGCTATACCATCTATACTATTGGCTGTACCATCAGCTGTACAATTTATACCATCAGCTACACCATCATCTATACCATTGGCTATACCATCAGCTATACCATTGTCTATGCCATTGACTATACCATATATGCCATCGGCTATACCATCTTGACCGTTGGCTATACCATCATGTTTACCATCTATACCATCGATATACCATTGGATATACTGTCAGCTATACCATCTCTACCATTGGCTATACTATCTATACCATCAACTCTACCATCAGCTATACCCTCTATACCGTCAGCTATACCCGCTATACCATCAGCTATACCCTTTATACCATCAGCTATACCATCTATACCATCGTCTATACCATCAGCTATGCAATCGATATCATCAGCATTACCACCGTCTATACCATCTTCTACACCATCTATGCCATCTATTCCATCAGCTATATCAGCTATACCATCAGCTATACCATCTATACAATCAGCTATACTGTCAGCTTTACCATCTATACCATCAGCTATACTTTATATACGATCTATACCATCATCTATACCTTTAGCTACTCCATCAGCTATACCATCATCTACACCATCAGCTATACCATATATAGCATATATACCATAATTTATATAGTCAGATGTACCATCTGTACCATTGGCTACACCATCAGCTATACCATCTATTCCATCATTTATACCATCTTTTCCATAATTTATACCATCAGCTATACCATCTATTTCATTATCTAAACCATCTATTTCATTATCTAAAGCATTTATACCATCAGCTATGCCATCAGCTATACCATCTGTACCATCATCTATACCAGCTATGCCATCTATACCATCATCTGTACCATCTATACCGTCATCTATACCATCTATACTTTCATTTATACCATGTATACCATCTATACCATGTATACCATCTACACCATGTATACCATCTATTTCATCATCTATACCATCTATACGATCAGCTATACCATCTATACAATCTATACTTTCTTCTATACCATGTATACCATCTATACCATGTATACCATCTATATCATCATCTATACCATCTACACCATCTATACCATTATCTATACCATCTATGCCATCGACTTTATGTGTAAGTGTGTGTTTATGTATTTTTGTGTTTATTTATAACTATGTGTGTTTATGTGTAATTGTGTGTGTGTGTGCAATACTATGCTTTAAGGGGGGCCCTTTTGTCCTCTCTTGTGCCAACCCTTTAGCAGCCACTGTTTGTATAACTATGCTAATTCGCTCTGCCAGAATACTAACTAATTGTATCCTGTTTGACAATTGCAGAGGGCTAGGGCCCGGGGGACTGCATGCGGTTCTGGGGGCTGTAACTCTGACACTCTCTGACACTGCAACTCTTAACTCTTGCATTGGTGACAATTATTTAGTGCTCCCCTGTGTGTGTTAACAGGCCAGGCTCTGTGACAAACCTCTGTAGCCCTCAGTTCAACACTCTACTGGTGGAGCTACCAGTACTGCTACACACTACCACTGTTCCAGTTAGAGAACATGGTGCTACCAGTACTGCTACACACAAACCACTGTTCCAGTTAGAGAACATGGTGCTACCAGTACTGCTACACACAACCACTGTCCCAGTTAGAGAACATGGTGCTACCAGTACTGCTACACACAACCACTGTTCCAGTTAGAGAACATGGTGCTACCAGCACCACTAGGGTTCTGGTTTATATTCCTGCTTGGGCCACAGTAAGGCTGCTGAGGATGTGTCACTGTGAATGGGACGTTTCTTTTTTTGATTGTGTCTAGTACTACATGAGTATATGACAACTGCATTGAGTTACCCAATTATATTTATCGTCTTGAGTTAATCTAGTAAATTGTAGTAAAAGCAAAGTAAATGGTTTGTGATTGTGGTGCGATGTGAGTACCCCTGGGCATGTCTGTTTGCTGGGGGAGGTGTTGGCTGTGATGATTAGCTGAGGGGCTCCTTGTAGCTCAGGAGGAGAAGTGGGCAAGAGTTGCCAGTTGACTTAATTGAAGTGAATTGGTTTGGTCCCATTCCTTGAGGAAATGGCTTTGCCTTCTACAAATGTTAGGCTGTTAAGAGCTCAGGGGTTGTGTCCAGGCAACTGTCCTAACCCTGTTTAGGAGAAATATATATTCCCAGAGACACACACGCACACTATAGACGTACCCCTGTGGTAAATAGCCCATGATTAGAATGGCTGGGGAAGTAAAGCCCCTGGTGTATTCTATGGTTGGTCGGGTATTGGTCAGTATAGGTGGTATTAGATGGGGGTGGGGAAACCTGAGTGTTGCCAATGAGCAGGAGGATTAGAAAGGAAATGATGGTGGCCCAGTCAGAGCTGCCCAGAGCCCTGCATTGTTAGACCAGTAATACTGTGGTAATTACAAAGACTACATACTTTAGCAGCCTCCCCCCAGTCCTCCTTTCTTCTGTTGCAAAGGTATTAGAGGAAAAATGAAAGAGTAATACCACCCCTCCTAAAAGCACACACCCCTGACTGGCACAATTACTGGATTTTTCACGACTTTAGTCACCCTCCCTAGAAGCCAACCCTCCCTCCTTTCCTTCTCATCAGGTTTTTAATTCCAACCTGGCCTGGTGTGTTAACCCATACCTAAAATACTCTGTGAACTCTACGCTACCGATTCTACTGCGAGCCATTGTCAGTAGTAACTACGGTATATGACCAACATGAATGGAATGAGATGCAGAGCTGTTCTCCATATTATACGTGATGCCTGGAAATGTCTGCCTGCACATTGTGTTTGGGCGTGTGTGTAATGTGTATATTCACATTGTGTGTGAGAACATGGTGCTACCAACACTGGTAGCATATTCGTATATTCGCATTGTGTGTGTGTGTAATGTGAATATTCACATTGTGTGTGTGTGTAATGTGTATATTCACATTGTGTATGTGTGAGTGCGTGCGTAATGTGTATATTCACATTGTGTGTGAGAACATGGTGCTACCAACACTGGTAGCATATTCGTATATTCGCATTGTGTGTGTGTGTAATGTGTATATTCACATTGTGTGTGTAATGTGAATATTCACATTGTGTGTGTGTGTAATGTGTATATTCACATTGTGTATGTGTGAGTGCGTGCGTAATGTGTACATTCACATTGTGTGTGTGTGCGTGGGTGTGTAATGTGTATATTTACATTGTGTGTAATGTGTATATTCACATTGTGTGAGTGTGGGCGTGTGTGTGCAATGTGCATATATTCACATCGTGTCTGTGTGCATGTGTGCGTGTGAGTGTGTAATGTGTATATTCACATTGTGTGTAATGTTTATATTCACATTGTGTGTGTGTGTGTGTGTGTGTGTTGGCGTGTGTGTGTAATGTGTATATTCACATTGTGTGTGTGGGCGTGTGTGTGTAATGTGTATATTCACATTGTGTGTGTGTCCTCCCATTAGAGAGATAAGTGATTAGTGCATGGTGGTTAATTAGTGTCTCTTTGCTCTACGTCCTGGAGTGCCATGCCACATCATCCTATTGGTCCCTTTTCACCTCAAAATACTCAACAATGCTGTTTGCCTAGCAACGAGCACAGGGCTGGTGAGGAGTCCTCCGGGCCTAATGTAGGCTGCTTGATGATGTTTTAGAACAAATAGATGATTATCTGATTAGTGTCTTGGTTGGGACTGCAGCTGATAAATGGCCATCATGTGTAGCATGCTTTGGGCACCCCTCCAAAACCAGCATCAGCAGAAAGGAACCACTAATCATGTGTTTGTGAAAATACTGTTTGTTTGCTTGTTTCATGTGTTCTTTCTGTCTTAGTTTTTTGTGTTTAGATACATTTTTACACTGAACTTTGTCTGTTTTATGTGCTGTAATTCAGGAGAAATGCATGTCACACAGAGGAATCCATGACATGTCACACAGAGGAATCCATGACATCATGTGACACAGAGGAATCTATGACATCATGTCACACAGAGGAATCCATGACATGTCACACAGAGGAATCCATGACATCATGTCACACAGAGGAATCTATGACATCATGTCACACAGAGGAATCCAGGACATCATGTCACACAGAGGAATCCATGACATCATGTCACACAGAGGAATCCAGGACATCATGTCACACAGAGGAATTCATGACATCATGTCACACAGAGGAATCCATGACATCATGTCACACAGAAGAATCCATGACATCATGTCACACAGAGGAATCCATGACATCATGTCACACAGAGGAATCCGTGACATCATGTCACACAGAGGAATCCATGACATCATGTCACACAGAGGAATCCGTGACATCATGTCACACAGAGGAATTCGTGACATCATGTCACACAGAGGAATTCGTGACATCATGTCACACAGAGGAATTCATGACATCATGTCACACAGAGGAATCCATGACATCATGTCACACAGAGGAATCCATGACATCATGTCACACAGAGGAATCCTTCAGCGTACTTTTACTTTTAGTGTATCTCCACTCTACATTTGAGTGAGGAGAAAAATAAATGTAATTTTGACATGAGTTTATAACCTTGTCTTTGATGTTGTTTTTGTGTTTGTCAGTGAGGTACATACCCATTAGCTAGCATCAGCTAGAATCAAACCCCATTACATTTCTTAAGTGTGGTTATGCTCACACTGGCATTCTCCTGAGTCCCCAAACCCCAGAGTGGCCTGTCAGTTAGTGTTGTGGTGCTAATGGAGGTGCTAACATTATTGTAGCTAGTGCAGACTCTGATGTAGCCTACAGTTGCACATGTCTTTAACTAGCCCTCAAGGGGAGCCGTGCTGATGGAGGAGCCATTTTGGGGGCTCTGGGCCCGCTGGGACCATTTTCCTGTGAATTTAGTGGCAGCCAAGTGAGCCAGTCACTCTGTCAACCCCAGGAGAACATACTCACAGCCTGCCAAGTGACAGAAAGCACAGTGGCATTGTTTTTTAGTGTCTGACTGACTGACTTGTTGTAGTGGATGGTAAATGGGCTCTTTAGGACTGTTTGTTTTTGTCAGGGAAACTTGGAAATGTGCTACTGGCTGACAACAATTAACATATTATTTTTGTTTGTCTCCATCTTTTTCTTTACTTATTCTCTCTGTTTGTATGTCTCAGTTTGTCTCTGTTTGTGTGTTCCCCTGTCTTTCTCTCTCTCTCTCTCGCTCTCTCTCTCTCTCTCTCTCTCTCTCTCTCTCTCATATTGTTGTCCAGGCAGAGCGCAGGCTATGGGCCATTGCAGCAGTGTTTTCTGGTCAAAGTGCACTCTCTCAATAGTGCTGACTGGGCCGGTGTCTCACTGACAGCTGATCCAGCAGCCCTAGCAGGCTGGAGCTGGTCCATTCCTCCTCCTCCTCTTCCCTTTCTCCTCCACCTCCTCCTTTTTCTCTCTCCACAGCGGGTGATGGCTGGGCCAGCCTTTGTGTTTGGCCAGTCAGGCCTAAACCCTGGCCCCGGGGGCTGCTCGCCGGGAGAGCCCAGGCCCCAGAAAGGGAGAGAAGAAAAGGAGAGTAGTAATTATGTTCAGTCATTGAGTTCTGAAGATCCCTCTGTTAATTATGGTTCCGCTCGCTACAAAACACCGCCAATTCAAGTGAAAAAGCAGGAATGTTTGCAAGAGTGAATTGGAACATGACACCTCTGGGCTCCAACCCCGCCATGACATGCAAGATTAAGATGGCCGAGCCCACTGTCCTCCCTCCCTCCTACCTGGTCCTCCATCCTCCCCTGTCCTCCATCCCTCCTCCCCGGTCCTCCCTCCTCCCCTGTCCTCCCTCCCTCCTACCCGGTCCTCTCTCCTACCCTGTCCTCCCTCTCTCCTACCCGGTCCTCCAACCCTCCTCCCCGGTCCTCCCTCCTCCCCTGTCCTCCCTCCCTCCTACCCGGTCCTCCCTCCTACCCGGTCTTCCCTCCTCCCCTGTCCTCCCTCTCTCCTACCCGGTCCTCCATCCCTCCTCCCCGGTCCTCCCTCCTCCCCTGTCCTCCCTCCCTCCTACCCGGTCCTCCCTCCTCCCCTGTCCTCCCTCCCTCCTACCCGGTCTTCCCTCCTCCCCTGTCCTCCCTCTCTCCAACCCGGTCCTCCATCCCTCCTCCCCGGTCCTCCCTCATCCCCTGTCCTCCCTCCCTCCTACCCGGTCCTCCCTCCTCCCCTGTCCTCCCTCTCTCCTACCCGGTCCTCCATCCCTCCTCCCCGGTGCTCCCTCCTCCCCTGTCCTCCCTCCCTCCTACCCGGTCTTCCCTCCTCCCCTGTCCTCCCTCTCTCCTACCCGGTCTTCCCTCCTCCCCTGTCCTCCCTCTCTCCTACCCGGTCCTCCATCCCTCCTCCCCGGTCCTTACTCTTTCTTTTGCTCTTTACTTTTGTGACGGTGAGATTACTCACACGGGGTCCGGTTACAGAGCCGGGTCCATTGTCCTGCTCACTGTTTCATATGTGCTGAAGCTCTCTCTCTCTCCCTCTCTTTCTTTCTTCCTTGTTGTCTCTTTCTCAATCCTTTGCTCTCTAACTCATTCCCCTCCTTATTCATCTCTCTCTACCTCTGTCGCTTGCTCTTTCTCTGTGACCATTCAGTCGTATTTCCTCTCCCTTCATCCCTCTCCTACTCTTCTACAACCTTTTCTATGTCTGTCTTCTACTCTCAACTCTCTTAGTCCCTCTCTTCCTTCATCTTTTCACCCGTCTGATTTCCTCCACAGGTATCCCCAGTTGATCCACTTTGAAGATGTTGCTTTATCTGGTATATAGTATAGTTAGTGACTTAGTTCCATGGGGTAGCAACCTGTTTGTGGTCTGGTGTGGTGTGGTCTGGTCTGGGGTGTTAAGGTGTGGTGTGTGGTTTGGTCTGGTGTGGTTTGGTCTGAGGTTTCCAGCCCCACCTGTTCCCTGGCTCTGTGGTCAAAGGGGTGTACAGGGTAGGAGGACAATGTAGGAGGACAGGGTAAGGGGACAGGGTAGGATGACAGAGGAGGAGGACAGAGGAGGATACATTGTGGCAGGCAGAATCTCCTTGCTTCCTCTCTCCCTCTCTTCTCTCTCTCTGTCTCCCAATGTCCTGACAGGCCTGTTCCTGCTTCACTGTGGCAGTAATGGTGTGGAGGGAAGTCATTTTGGCCGTTAAAAAGTAGAAGATATTTAAGTAGAAGTAATTTATCAGTGTCGAGACAGGAGTTGATGCTTCATCAAGGACTGTTCAGGCTTTGTGAGGAACTTTCTCAGGCAGGGAGCAGGGTCAGCCATGTAAGTGGGTATATTAGTAGTAACCTTTCTACGAACAGGCAATCAGATCACATAAGTGCCTCCTTAACGCTATGGCCTGCAGTAGGAGACCTGCAGGCATAGAGAATGGGCTTTTCTCTCTCTCTCTATCTCTCTCTCTCTCTCTCTCTCTCTCTCTCTCTCAATTCAAGGACTTTATTGGCATGGGAAACGTTAACATTGCCAATGCAAGTGAGCTAGATAATATAGCAAGTGAGGTAGCAAGTGAGCTAGATAATATATAAAGTGAATATATAAAGTGAAATAAACAATAAATAATTAACAGTAAACATTACACCTACAGAAGTTTCAAAACAATAAAGACATTACAAATGTCATATATATATATACAGTTTTTTAACTATGTACAAATGGTTAAAGGACACAAGATAAAATAAATAAGCATAAATATGGGTTGTATTTACAATGGTGTTTGTTCTTCACTGGTTGCCCTTTTCTCATGGCAACAGATCACAAATCTTGCTGCTGTGATGGCACACTGTGGAATTTCACCCAGTAGATATGGGAGTTTATCAAAATTGGATTTGTTTTCGAATTCTTTGTGGATCTGTGTAATCTGAGGGAAATATGTCTCTCTAATATGGTCATACATTGGGCAGGAGGTTAGGAAATGCAGCTCAGTTTCCACCTCATTTTGTGGGCAGTGAGCACATAGCCTGTTTTCTCTTGAGAGCCATGTCTGCCTACAGCGGCCTTCTCAATAGCAAGGCTATGCTCACTGAGTCTGTACATAGTCAAAGCTTTCCTTGATTTTGGGTCAGTCAGCATTCTAGTTTGCTCTGTTTTTTTGTTAATTCTTTCCAATGTGTCAAGTAATTATCTTTTTGTTTTCTCATGATTTGGTTGGGTCTAATTGTGCTGCTGTCCTGGGGCTCTGTAGGGTGTGTTTGTGAACAGAGACCCAGGACCAGCTTGCTTAGGGGACTCTTCTCCAGGTTCATCTCTCTGTAGGTGATGGATGGATATGTTATGGAAGGTTTGGGAATCGCTTCCTTTTAGGTGGTTAAAGAATTTAACGTCTCTTTTCTGGAATTTGATAATTAGTGGGTATCGGCCTAATTCTGCTCTGCATGCATTATTTGGTGTTCTACGTTGTACACAGAGGATATTTTTGCAGAATTCTGCATGCAGAGTCTCAATTTGGTGTTTGTCCCATTTTGTGAAGTCTTGGTTGGTGAGCGGACCCCAGACCTCGCAACCATAAAGGGCAATGGGCTCTATGACTGATTCAAGTATTTTTAGCCAAATCCTAATTTGTATGTTGAAATTTATGTTCCTTTTGATGGCATAGAATGCCCTTCTTGCCTTGTCTCTCAGATCGTTCACAGCTTTGTGGAAGTTACCTGTGGCGCTGATGTTTAGGCCAAGGTATGTTTAGTTTTTTGTGTGCTCTAGGGCAACAGTGTTTAGATGGAATTTGTATTTGTGGTCCTGGTAACTGGACCTTTTTGAAACACCATTATTTTCGTCTTACTGAGATTTACTGTCAGGGCCCAGGTCTGACAGAATCTGTGCATAAGATCTAGGTGCTGCTGTAGGCCCTCCTTGGTTGGTGACAGAAGCACCAGATCATCAGCAAACAGCAGACATTTGACTTCGGATTCTAGTAGGGTGAGGCCGGGTGCTGCAGACTTTTCTAGTGCCCACGCCAATTCGTTGATATATATGTTGAAGAGGGTGGGGTTTAAGCTGCATCCCTGTCTCACCCCACGATCCTGTGTGAAGAAATGTGTGTGTTTTTTGCCAATTTTAACCGCACACTTGTTTGTGTACATGGATTTTATAATGTCGTATGTTTTACCCCCAACACCACTTTCCATCAGTTTGTACAGCAGACCCTCATGCCAAATTGAGTCAAAGGCTTTTTTGAAATCAACAAAGCATGGGAAAACTTTGCCTTTATTTTGGTTTGTTTGGTTGTCATTTGGGGTGTGCAGGGTGAATACATGGTCTGTTGTACGGTAATTTGGTAAAACGCCAATTTGACATTTGCTCAGTACATTATTTTCATTGAGGAAATGTACGAGTCTGCTGTTAATGATAATGCAGAGGATTTTCCCAAGGTTACTGTTGATGCATATTCCACGGTAGTTATTGGGGTCAAATTTGTCTCCACTTTTGTGGATTGGGGTGATCAGTCCTTGGTTCCAAATATTGGGGAAGATGCCAGAGCTAAGGATGATTTTAAAGAGTTTTAGTATAGCCAATTGGAATTTGTTGTCTGTATATTTGATCATTTCATTGAGGATACCATCAACACCACAGGCCTTTTTGGGTTGGAGGGTTTTTATTTTGTCCTGTAACTCATTCAATGTAATTGGAGAATCCAGTGGGTTCTGGTAGTCTTTAATAGTTGAGTCTAAGATCTGTATTTGATCATGTATATGTTTTTGCCCTTTATTCTTTGTTATAGAGCCAAAAAGATTGAAGAAGTGGTTTACCCATACATCTCCATTTTGGATAGATAATTCTTCGTGTTGTTGCTTGTTTAGTGTTTTCCAATTTTCCCAGAAGTGGTTAGAGTCTATGGATTCTTCAATTACATTGAGCTGATTTCTGACATGCTGTTCTCTCTCTCTCAAAAAGCAAATTCAATTCCAATGGCTTTATTTGTCCATTGCCAATGCTGGTGAATGATATTAAGCAATCTCTCTTTCTCGCGTGCACATTCTCTCTCTGCCCCTCTCTATGGCCATAAAAAAAACGCACCGGCCCTAGGGCCAGACTCCTCCCCCTTTCCCTCCCTCCTTCCTTCACCTCCACAGGGGGAAAAAAGGACAAGGTTGCTCAGATATAAAAATGATTCAGATTCAGTTCAAGTGAACCATCTCATTTAGACATTAGCCCCGGGCGGCTATAGAGAATACTTCCAATCCCAGTGGTAATGCACATTGCCCAATTTTGTATGTGCGTTATTTAGGTTCCGTTAGTGAGCTGCTTTGACAGTCTATTACAGAGAATAATCAAGAGCTGTCTCTCTCTCTGGCCAGCAGATATGGCCACTGACAGACAGACCAACTCAGAGACGCAGCTAGTGTCAGCTAGTGAGAGCCTTACTTACTTACATATAAACGGTACCTGGCTGCGTGAGTGTGTGTGGCATCCTCATCAAAGATGGTGGGCTATTTCTGTTAGGCTCTTTGTAAGGATGAAAGAGATCAAGCCTCCATTCTAAATGAACCATGGACTTAAGAAACCGACCACGAGGTCATTTCGATGAAAGTCAGCAAACAGGACTTTGAGTCCTGAGAGTTTTATAGTGAGACTCATCACAACGTGTATATACGATACGCGTACAGTTGGACCACGGGGAGTACAGTTGGAACACAGGGAGTACAGTTGGAACACAGGGAGTACAGTTGGAACACAGGGAGTACAGTTGGATCACGGGGAGTACAGTTGGAACACGGGGAGTACAGTTGGAACACGGGGAGCACAGTTGGAACACGGGGAGCACAGTTGGAACCCGGGGAGCACAGTTGGAACCCGGGGAGTACAGTTGGAACACGGGGAGTATAGCTGGAACACGGGGAGTATAGCTGGAACACGGGGAGTATAGCTGGAACACAAGGAGCACAGCTCCTAGGTTTTGGCCTTTCTAGGGAGTTTTTCCTAGCCACCGTGCTTCTACACCTGCATTGCTTGCTGTTTGGGGTTTTAGGCTGGGTTTCTGTACAGCACTTTGAGATATCAGCTGATGTACGAAGGGCTATATAAATAAATTTGATTTGATTTGACAGCTGGAACACGGGGAGCACAGTTGGGACACGGGGAGCACAGTTGGAACACAGGGAGTACAGTTGGAACACGGGGAGCACACTTGGAACACGGGGAGTACAGTTGGAACACGGAGAGCACAGTTGGAACACGGGGAGTACAGTTGGAACACGGGGAGTACAGTTGGAACACGGGGAGTACAGTTGGAACACGGGGAACACAGTTGGAACACGGGGAGTACAGTTGGAACACAGGGAGCATAGCTGGAACATGGGGAGTACTGCTGGAACATGGGAAGTACAGCTGGAACACGGGGAGCACAGTTGGGACACGGGGAGCACAGTTGGAACACAGGGAGTACAGTTGGAACACGGGGAGCACACTTGGAACACGGGGAGTACAGTTGGAACACGGAGAGCACAGTTGGAACACGGGGAGTACAGTTGGAACACGGGGAGTACAGTTGGAACACGGGGAGTACAGTTGGAACACGGGGAGTACAGTTGGAACACGGGGAGTACAGTTGGAACACGGGGAACACAGTTGGAACACGGGGAGTACAGTTGGAACACAGGGAGCATAGCTGGAACATGGGGAGTACTGCTGGAACATGGGAAGTACAGCTGGAACACGGGGAGCACATCTGGAACACGGGGAGTATAGCTGGAACACGGGGAGCACAGCTGGAACACGGGGAGTATAGCTTGAATACGGGGAGTATAGCTGGAACACAATGGGTACAGCTGCAACACAATGGGTACAGCTGGAACACGGGGAGCACAGCTGGAACACAGGGAGTACAGCTGGAACATGGGGAGTATAGCTGGAACACGGGGAGTATAGCTGGAACACTAGAATTACAGCTGGAACACGGGGAGTGTAGCTGGAACATGGAGAGCACAGCTGGAACACGGGGAGTACAGCTGGAACACGGGGAGTACAGCTGGAACACAATGGGTACAGTTGGAACACAATGGGTACAGCTGCAACACAGTGGGTACAGCTGCAACACAGAGAGTACAGTTGGAACACAGGGACTACAGTTGGATATAACAGCCTAAGTAGAGGGTTAGAGGAGAAGGAAGGGTGATGCTGGGTAATGTTTCATGTTTAGGCTACCAGTATAGTGCAATGCATGGTCTGCAAGAGGACATGGGAGATGGTCACAGCCTGACATAAAGAGAGAAAGACAGAGGGATGTCTCTGCTGCTGTAGCTCCAGTTGAGAACTAATGGAGGGTGAGGGTGTAGTACTCTCTCCAGTCAGAGTGTTAAGTGCTGTCCTGTTGTCTGACAGATCAATGACAGCCGGCCCGCCACTGAGATCCCCGCTTCAACGAACAGCCTGGGGTCAGAGGTCACACACACACACACACAGAGGCAGTCCCAGGCAGGTCAGTGGGGTTGGAGGGTCTGCCCTAAGGGGGGTGGCAGTGCAATGGCATCACATCGATACCATAGGCAGAGCATTGGAGCACTAATGCTTAATGTTCCGCTGATGGAGCACGGCCCAGGGACCATCTCACTGGGAGAGGGAGAGGGTCTGGAGACACACACACGTGGGGTGTAACGGTTCACCATATTCACGGTTCAGTACATAATGCGGTTTTGGGGTCACTGTTCGGTTTCGGTACAGTGGGAACATTTGAGGCAATTTACAATGTTCAGAATTCACATTGTTCCTGGCGTTGTCTGTTGTGAAAGCATTCACAACGTTCCTGGTATTGTCTGTTGTGAAAGCATTCACAATGTTCCTGGCGTTGTCTGTTGTGAAGGCATTCACAATGTTCCTGGCGTTGTCTGTTGTGAAAGCATTCACAATGTTCCTGGCGTCGTCTGTTGTGAAAGCATTCACAATGTTCCTGGCGTCGTCTGTTGTGACAGCATTCACAATGTTCCTGGCGTCGTCTGTTGTGACAGCATTCCCAATGTTCCTGGCGTTGTCTGTTGTGAAAGCATTCACAAAGTTCCTGGCATTGTCTGTTGTGAAAGCATTCACAATGTTCCTGGCATTGTCTCTTGTGAAAGCATTCACAAAGTTCCTGGCATTGTCTGTTGTGAAAGCATTCACAATGTTCCTGGCATTGTCTGTTGTGAAATCATTCACAATGCTCCTGGCATTGTTTGTTGTCACAGGATTGTGATGTTGGGCTTCTCCAGGTTCCACTCTGACCATGTAGAATTTACCAGTTTGAAGTCTTAATTACCAGTTGGATGCGTTCATGTGATTTTAACTCATTGAGAAATGGAGATTGGCTAATAGCCAAAAAACTGTGTCAACCATAAATTAAAAGTACAACTATCATGCTTGTAAACAAATCATAGAGTTAATTTACCACAATAATAAATTGCTTTTTATAAATGTTTGAGAAGTGGGTGCTCAGGATGATAGAACATGTTCCCACTAGTAATTACCAGTTGGAGGGCTGTTCACATGTGGGTTTTTCCCATATGGTAAATTCCCACTTCCCACTTGGTTACGAACGCACCATGACACTGCCTCCTTCAGTGCCAGATGCGCACTTGTGGCGCTTATAAAGGGGCAGTGTCGGTAGCACGGTACATCTCCCACTCCAGGGTAATGTGATTCGCTGTCACTAAGCGCAACACAGGGTGTGATGGCCAATTCATTGAAAACTTTGACTTTGGCTTGCTTATATAGAGCGGGTACTACCTGCTTGCTGAAATGTGTGCAAGAGGGAAGCTCGTAACATGGCTGGTAACCTCATATTCTCAACCACTGAGAATGGGCGCATATCTGTGGCTATAAACAGAGCCTATCTATCGCTCTTGTAATTTCTTTTGGACGTTTATGGACAAACATCGGATTCTGCAGTGAGACTGTGAGAGCTTGTTACACACGCACACACACACACACACACACACACACACACACACACACACACACACACACACACACACACACACACACACACACACACACACACACACACACAGACACACACACATAGACATACACTCAGATATACATTGACGCAAATACAGAGATTCAGGGGTCTGGAAACACACTATTTTTAATGGTTCACCCTCCACTCTCTCTCCCCTTTCACACACTCAAATTTACATAATCACACACAGACTCCCACACAGCTTTTTGTTTCAAAATCATTTGAATGGGAGTTTACCAAAGATTTCTGAATTGAGAGAGAGAGAGAGAGCATTATGTACAGTGAGAGAGATGGTGGTTAGACAACTTCAACAGGAGAAAGAGCTTGACCGGAAGAAGGCCCAGCCGCAGGAGAAGAACAAAGCACTAGAGGAGAAGGTGAGAGTGCTGGAGTAGAAGGCGAGAAACATGACGTGTGACAGAGAACAACCCATTAGAGAGCTGGCCGCTCCCACAGAGAAGTCAGCAGACCAGCCCACCTCAGATCCTGACCATAGGACAACACAGCAGGATAGATTAATGAAGAACACCAAGCCCAGGGGATTCCACCCCCTCTGAGCACTCCCCGTCAGCCCCTCTGATAGCCCTCCTGACACCCCCGCACCCCCCCACCACACCCACTGAGGACATACACAAGCCAACAATTGTACTCCTTATAGATTCAAACGGGACATACTGTATATACAGTGCACTGGAAAGTATTCAGATCACTTGACTTTTTCCACATTTTGTTACGTTACAGTCTTATTCTAAAATGGATTAAATTGTTTTTTTCCCCTCATCAATCAATACACAATATCCGAAAATGACGAAGAGGAGAAGTAGGAAGGATCGGAGGACCAATGCGCAGCGTGGTAAGTGTTCATGATATTTATTATAACTCAGAACACTAAAGAATAAAACACCAAAGAGAACGAAATGAAACCGAAACAGTTATGTCTGGTGCAGACAGAGAACAGAAAACAATCACCCATGAAACACAAGTGGGAAAAAAGGCTACCTAAGTATGATTCTCAATCAGAGACAACTAACAACACCTGCCTCTGATTGAGAACCAGGCCAAGCGCAAAACACAACATAGAAAAAAGGAACATAGACAACCCACCCAACTCACGCCCCGACCATACTAAAACAAAGACATAACAAAATAACTAAGGTCAGAACGTGACAAAAATAAAAATCATTTTTGTCAATGTTTGCAAATGTATAAAAATTCAAACTGAAATATCACATTTACATAAGTATTCAGACCCTTTACTCAGTACTTTGTTGAAGCACCTTTGGCAGCGATTACAGCCTCGAGTCTTTTTGGGTATGACGCTACAAGCTTGGCACACAATGTATCTGGGGAGTTTTTCCCATTCTTCTCTGAATATCCTCTCAAGCTTTGTCAGGTTGGATGGGGATGGTCGCTGCACAGCTATTTTCAGGTATCTCCAGAGGCCTGATTGGTTGAGTGCCGCAGAGATGTTTGTCGGTTTGAAGGTTCTCCAATCTCTACAGAGTAACTCTAGAGCTCTGTCAGGGTGATCATCGGGTTCTTGGTCACCTCCCTGACCAAGGCCTCTCTCCCCGCTTGCTCAGTTTTGCCGGGCGGCCAGCTCTAGGAAGAGTCTTGGTGCTTCCCAACTTCTTACATTTAACAATGATGGAAGCCACTGTGTTCTTGGGGACCTTCAATGCTTCAGACATGTTCAGGTACTCTTCCCCAGATCTGTGCCTCGGCACAATCCTGTCTCTGAGCTCTACGGACAATTCAACCAACCCCATGGCTTGTTTTTTGTTCTGACATGCACTGTCAACTGTGGGACCTTATATAGACAGGTATATGCCTTTCCAAATCATGTCCAATCAATTGAATTTACCACAGGTGGACTCTAATCAAGTTGTGGAAACATCTCAAGGATGATCAATGGAAACAGGATGCACCTGAGCTCAATTTCTGGTCTCATAGCAAAGGGTCTGAATACTTATGTAAATAAAGTATTTATGTTTTTGATTTGTACAAAAATGTCTGCTTTGTCATCTTTGTCATTTTTGGGTATTGAGTGTAAATTTATAGTATACATTTATTGTCATGCCCTGACCTTAGAGAGCCGTTTTATTTCTCTATTTGGTTAGGTCAGGGTGTGATGTGAGGTGGGCATTCTATGTTTTGTTTTCTATGTTTCTTATTTACTATGTTTTGGCCAGGTATGGTTCTCAATTAGGGACAGCTGTCTATCGTTGTCTCTGATTGGGAATCATACTTAGGTAGCCCTTTTCCCCTCCTTTCAGTGTGGGTAGTTGACTTGTGTTAGTGGCACTTTGCCCTCGTAAGCTTCACGGTTGTTCATTTTGTTTCTTGTTTTGTTGGCGTCATTTCAAAATGAAAGAAAATGTACACTCACCACGCTGCACTTTGGTCTACATAGAACGATACCTGTGACAGAACTACCCACCACAAAAGGACCAAGCAACGTGGTAAAAAGGAGGACTGGACATGGGATGACATCCTGGACGGCAAAGGATCCTGGACATGGGAGGAGATCCTGGCCGGAAGGGATCGCCTTCCATGGGAACAGGTGGAAGCAGCTAGGAAGGAGGAGGCAGCTGGTAAAGGGGCCCATCGTTACGAGGGAACACGGCTGGCCAGGAAGCCCGAGAGGCAGCCCCACATGGGGAGATTGGCGGAGTCAGGTTATAGACCTGAGCAAACTCCTCGCGCTTATCTTGGCGAGCGATGTACTGGTCAGGCACCGTGTTATGCTGTGGGGTGCACGGTGTCTCCAGTGCGCGATCACAGCCTGGTGCACTACCCTCCAGCTCCCCGAATCAGCCGGGCAAGAGTGGGCATCCAGCCAGGTCGGAGGGTGCCGGCTCAGCGCATCTGGCCGCCAGTACGTCGCTCGGCCTAGGATATCCTGCGCCGGCTCTACGCACTGTGACTCCGATGCGTCTGCACAGCCCAGTGCGTCCTGTGCCTGCACCCCACACGTGCCGGGCTAAAGTAACCATCCAGCCAGGACGGATAGTGCAGGCTCTACGCTCGAGACCTCCAGTGCGCCTCCACGGTCCAGTGGATCCTATGCCCGCTCCCAGAACCAGGCCTCCTGTATGTCTTCCGAGCCTGGTGAGTCCTGTGCCTGCTCCCAGAGCCAGGCCTCCAAGGTGTCTCTCCAGCCCAGTGATGATCCATGGCAAGAAGCCTCCAAGTGATGATCCATGGCACGAAGCCTCCAAGTGAGGATCCATGGCAAGAAGCATCCAGTGATGATCCATGGAACGAAGCCTCTAGTGATGATCCATGGCAAGAAGCCTCCAGTGATGATCCATGGCAAGAAGCCCCCAGTGATGATCCATGGCACGAAGTCCCCAGTGATGATCCATGGCACGAAGCCTCCAGTGATGATCCATGGCACGAAGCCTCCAGTGAGGATCCATGGCACGAAGCCTCCAGTGAGGAGTCATGTGCCGGGGCCTCCAGCGACGGTTCCCAGTCCGGGGCCCGCAACGAGGGTGCCCAGTCCCGGGCCCGCAGTGACGTTCCTCAGTCCGGGGCCCGCAGCGACGGTCCTCAGTCCGGGGCCCACAACGAGGGCAACTGTTAGACACTGTTTTTCCCAAACCTTGTCTAAACTCTGGTGTCCAAACAGCCTAGATCTTCTGTTTGAGGACCAACTAGGGTCAGCTGGCCACGTAATAATACACACGGGCACAGACGACCTGAGAGCACAGCAGGAAATGGTGGCCACATCACTCAAGGGAGTGATTGAAAAAGCTTTTCCCAAGTGGTTATCTCCACCCTGTTACTATGAAAAATACTTTCACCCTGCCACCATATAGTGGGTAAATGCAAGTATTTCCAGTTACTGTGCCTCAAAACCAAATGTTTCCCTGGCCCACCACTCCACCCTGGACTTGAACAAACTTTAGGACCAGGTCCACCTCTACAAGCCAGCAGTGCTCACCTTCGCCACGACACTAAAGACATCACCCTCAACTGCAGCCCAAAACTCACACAGCAGCAAAAGATCAACAGACAACCGCCCAGACCAGCGAGACACTCTCCCAGACCGGTGCGACCCCCCAAAGGACCTATACATAGAGAACCCATGCTGTGAGGACCTGCTTCCATAGCACCACCAGCTGCATCGCACCCCCACCCAATCAATACCCCCCCAAACCAACAATGCCCACACCCCATATAGGCCCCCTCAGATCAAACCCATGCCCTTCCTTCCCACCCCATTCACCCCCATTCCCGCAAAAAGGGCCTCAACATAAAAGTCACACATACGCCCAGGCCGTGAGCAGGCAAACAGGCCCAATCCCCACTATTACAGTAGGCCAAGTCAATGGCATTTACCAGATGCTCAGCAGGCTCTGCTCACACTTACTGGTCTGAGGCCAAACCACATGACTAACAACATTGGCCACTTTATGGAACACAAAACCTTCACTATCTCATCAAGAAATATCCAAGGTCTAAGGTCATCTGCCTTTGGTCTAAAGAGCAGGAACCTGGACTTCATCAAATAAATACAGAAATTGTCATCCAACAAGAAACGATAAGAGATGGACTCACTAGTTGCCCTCTAGGTTACAGAGAGCTGATAGTCCCATCCACCAAACTACCAGATGTGGAACAGGGAAGGGGGGTATGCTAATTTTGTACAGAGCGCATTCTATTAAATTAATCAAAACAGGAACATTTTACATTTGTCTAGAAATTCAAAACAAGAGAGACTTGTCCTCCTATTTGCTACCTTAATCTCCCCAATAGTTAGCCCCAAACTTTAAGAGGGGGAAATCAATCATTTCCAGGCCCAGGGACATGTACTAGTCTGTTGTGATTTAAATGCCAGAACTGGACAAGAACCTGACACCCTCAGCACACAGGGAACAAACACCTACCTAGAGGTGACAGGATACCCTCCCCCATATGCCCCCCTAGGCACAACTACGAAAACAAAATCAACAAAACAACCTCTCCCTCAAGGTGATCAAGACAAATAATATGACTGTGTACTACAGGAAAAGGAGGACTGAGCATGTCCCTATTCTCATCAACTGGGCTGTAGTGGAGCAGTTTGAGAATTCAAGTTCCTTGGTGCCCACATCACCAACAAACTATCATGGTCCAAACACACCAAGACAGTTGTGAAGAGGGAAACACAAAGCCTATTCCCCCTCAGGAGTCTGAAATGATTTATCATGGGTCCTCAGATCCTCAAAAAGTTCTACAGCTGCACCATCGAAAGCATCCTGACTGGTTGCAGCACTGCCTGGTATGGCAACCGCTCGGCCTCCGACCACAAGGCACTCCAGAGGGTAGTGTGCACGACCCAGTACATCACTGGGGCCAAACTTTCTGCCATCTAGGACCTCTATACCAGGTGGTGTCAGAGGTAGGCCCTAATAATAGTCAAAGACTCCAGCCACCCTAGTCATAGACTGTTCTCTCTGCTACCGCACGGCAAGTGGTACCGGAGTGCCAAGTCTAGGTCCAAAAAGCTTCTTAACAGATTCAACCTCCAAGCCATAAGACTCCTGAACAGCTAATCAAATGGCTACCCAGACTATTTGCATTGACCCCCCACCCAGCTGCTACTCTTTGTTTATTATCTATACATAGTCACTTTAACTCTACCTACATGTACATATTACCTCAATTACCTCGACTAACCGGTGCCCCCACACATTGACACTGTATAGCCTTGCTTCCTGTCATTTTACTGCTGTTCTTTAAATATGTATTTATATTTTATTTATTTTTATTTAACCTTTATTTTATTTAAATAGGCAAGTCAGTGAAGAACAAATTATTATTTACAATGACTGCCTACACCAGCCAAACCCAGGCGATGCTGGGCCAATTGTGCGCCTCCCAATCACAGCCGGTTGTGATACAGCCTGGATTCAAACCAGGGTGTCTGTAGAGACGCCTCTAGCACTGAGATGCAGTGTCTTAGACTGCTGCACCACTCGCGAGAAGATTGGAATTTTAAACGTATCTAATTTTCTTTAAACTACATTGTTGGTTAATTATGGATAGCCCCTCAATTTTCGCCTAAAATGACATACCAAATCTAACTGCCTGTAGCTCAGGTCCTGAAGCAAGGATATGCATATTCTTGGTACCATTTGAAAGGAAACACTTTGAAGTTTTTGGAAATGTGAATTGAGTGTAGGAGAATATAACACAATAGGTCTGGTAGAAGAAAATCCAAAGAAGAAACCAAACTTATTTTTTCTACCACCAAATTTTAAATGCAAGAGAAAGGTCCCATTTCCAGCCATCACTCTGGTTATAATTCCAATGGTGTCCACAAGATGGCAGCAGTGTATATGCAAAGTATATGCAAAATCTTGAAGTATGAGCGAACTACATGACATTCAGTGTAAGGCACCCAAGTACATTTGGGCAAATCGTAAAGGAGACATTTGCATTCATATAACAAATTTCTGTAAGAATATTGTAAAAGCTGTATACTTGGACTTTGATTTAGCTTTTACGGTATTATTAGCCATATTATAAGTTCAACATTTGCAAAAAAAACTGTTTTCATAACTTCATAACTCTGAATATTCTTATAATTTTTGTCCATAAGGAAAAGGCATGCAGTCGCAAAAGGTTAGCATCTATATTTTACAACAGACACAGGATTTCCTGATACTCACATAAAGCCCAGCTCATTGGCTATCTAGCTAGGTTTGTTTGACCCTGATTGGTGCTTATTTGATACAGTCAATCAAATGAAGATCGGACGCATCATTGGCGTGCCATGAAGGCGTCGCTCTCTGACCAGATTTGGTGTCCTATAGGATATTCTACACCCCTAATGATATAGTGAAGTCTGGTTACGTTCTAGGATCTCTGAGGAATACATACGAACGAGATTTGCCTCGTTGAAACAACGTTTAGGGTTAGATTTTCAGATTCCTTTCATTGCAAATTGAACGAGTGGAAATACAAAATCGTGCATGCATGCTATATATAGACCTTTTTAGGACATGAAAAACGATTTTATCTAACAAAACGACACTTCATGTTATCTCTGGGACCCTTTTGGAGGATAAATCAGAGCAAGATTTCGGAATGTAAGTACACATTTCACCTTCAGAGGTGAATTTATCAAACCTATCATGGTGAAAAAAGTGTTTTGTTGTTAGGAGCTCTCCTCAAACAATAGCATGACATTTTTTTGCAGTAATAGCTACTGTAATTTGGACAGTGCAGTTATATTAACAAGAATTTAGCTTACAGCCGATATAAGACACATATGTACCGACATTTGTTGTTTGTCTAAAATCTGCGATGGTGACAAAAGACACTGCATGATTTACAACTGTCCCGTTGACAGGACGCCGATCCCTAAGGGCTTGTAAGTTAGCATTTCAATAACTATATGGAGGCTGATGGAGGCTCTGTATATATACAGTGCCTTGCGAAAGTATTCGGCCCCCTTGAACTTTGCGACCTTTTGCCACATTTCAGGCTTCAAACATAAAGATATAAAACTGTATTTTTTTTGTGAAAACTGATAGAGACATACCCCAAGCGACTTACAGCTGTAATCGCAGCAAAAGGTGGCGCTACAAAGTATTAACTTAAGGGGGCTGAATAATTTTGCACGCCCAATTTTTTCAGTTTTTGATTTGTTAAAAAAGTTTGAAATATCCAATAAATGTCGTTCCACTTCATGATTGTGTCCCACTTGTTGTTGATTCTTCACAAAAAAATACAGTGTTTCTGTCACCAACCAAGGAGGGCATACAGCAGCATCTAGATCTTCTGTACAGATTCTGTCTGACCTGGGCCCTGACAGTACATCTCAGTAAGACACAAATAATGGTGTTCCAAAAAAGGTCCATTTGCCAGGACCACGAATACAAATTCCACGCAGACACCATTTCCATAGAACACAAAAAACTATTCATACCTCAGCCTAAACATCTGTGCCATAGGTAACTTCCACAAATCTGTGAACGATCTGAGAGACAAGGCAAGAAGGGCCTTCTATGCCATCAAAAGGAATATCAAATTTGACATATCAATTAGGATCTTGCTAAAAATTCTTGAATCAGTTATAGAACCCACTGCCCTTTATGGTTGTGAGGTCTGGGGTCCGCCCACCAACCAATAATTCACAAAATGGGACAAACCCCAAATTGAAACTCTGCATGCAGAATTCTGTAAAAATATCCTCAATGTACAAAGTAAAACACCAAATAATGCATGCATAGCAGAATTAGGCTGATACCCGCTAATTATTATAATCCAGAAAAGAGACTTTAAATTCTACAACCACCTTAAAAATGAAGTGATTCCCAAACCTTCCATAACAAAGCCATCACCTACAGAGAGGTGATTGAATTTGTTGGAACCTGGAGAAGAGTCCCCTAAACAGGCTTGTCCTGGGGCTCTGTTCACAAACAGACCCAACAGGTCCCTAACACAGCAATCCTGAGAAAACAAAAAGATAATTACTTGACACATTGGAAAGAATGAACAAAAATACTGCGCAAACTAGAATGCTATTTGGCCCTAAACAGAGAGTATACAATGTTAGAATACCTGACCGCTGTGACTGACCCAAACTTAAAGAAAGCTTTGACTATGTACAGACTTAGTGAGCATAGCCTTTATTGACAAAGGCCGCCATAGGCAGACCTGGCAGGCTATGTGCACACTGCCCACAAAATGAGGAGGAAACTGAGCTGCTCTACCTAACCTCCTGCCAAATGTATGACCATTTGACAGGATTAGAGACACATATTTCCCTCAGATTACACAGACCCACAAAGAATTTGAATACAAAACCAATTTTTAAAAACTCCCATATCTTTTGGGTGAAATACCACAGTGTGCAATCACAGCAGCAAGATGTTGCCACAAGAAAAGGGCAAACAGTGAAGAACAAAAAACATTGTAATTGCAACCCATATTTATGTTGATTTATCCTCTACCGGATTGGTGTCCCCCCCCCCCCGTGGGACGGTTGGTCTAACGTGATAATGTTATTAGAAAGCTTAAATTCTTGTTAAACTAACTGTCCAATTTACAGTAGCTATTACAGTGAAAGAATACCATGCTATTGTTTGAGGAGAGTGCACAGTTACGAATGTGAAAATGTATTAATAAACCAATTAGGTACATTAGGGCAGACTTGATAAAACATTTTGAACTGAAATACAATGGTTCGTTGGATCAGTCTAAAACTTTGCACATACAATGCTGCCATCTATAGTGTTCTAAATATAAATTGTGCCTAAACTGGAATAATACATTGTGGCCTTTCTCTTGTATTTCAAAGATGATGGAACAAAAAAATAAAAATTGTATTTTCTTTTACTAGCTCTAATGTGTTATATTCTCCCACAATAACTTCACATTTCCACAAACTTCAAAGTGTTTACTTTCAAATGGTATCAAGAATATGCATATCCTTGCTTCAGGTTCTGAGCTACAGGCAGTTAGATTTGCGTATGTCATTTTAGGCAAACATTGAAAAAAAAACAGTCAGATTTTTTATTTTCCCTTTTGTACTTTAACTAGTTGAACATTGTTGCAACACTGTATATAGACATACGACATATGAAATGTCTTTATTGTAAACATATGTTTCCCATTCCAATAAATCCCCTTAAATTGAAATAGAGGGAGTGCTTTTAGCCTTGTGTTTGCTGGGCGGTGTCTCTTTTGTTTGTATGTTGTAGGCAGCGTTGTGTTGTTTGAATAGCAGCTGAGAGAGCTGAACGAGGGTCCACCTGAATTCAACATCTCAGAAACAAATGGCACAGCCACTACAGACCACTTCAGATTACAGGGAAAACAAGTCAAGTCCTTCACCCCTGCACACTAAATGGAATATCTCTGTCCTGTCCCCTACTGAATGTGAGTTGCGTGTGTGTGTGTGCGTGCATGTGTGTGTGTGTGTGTGTGTGTGTGTATTGATGTACTGCACTGTGTACAGTATGTGCAGCTCTGTGTATGCACATGAGTTCAAGGTTATGTTTGTGTGTGTAGTGTAGTCATTATGTGTGTTGTCCTATGCTCTCCTGGTACTTTAATGTTTGGAGGTGTACTCTCTCCAGTGGTGTTGTTGTCCTGGCTGGTTGGACTGAGATCCAGGCAGCTGCTGCAGCAGCCACAATGTCCGTCCCTCCCTCCCTCCCTCCCTCCCTCCCTCCCTCCCTCCCTCCCTCCCTCCCTCCCTCCCTCCCTCCCTCCCTCCCTCACTGCCTGCAGCCTGCCAAGCTGGCTGCCTGGGGAATAGCAGGGGGTCCACCCATGCTCCGGCTGTAATATCATTCCTGATTTGCATACTAATTACAAAACATATTGAGTGCAAGTCATATGGCAAATAAAACCATTGTTTGGGAGCGTTATTGAACATGTGACCATAATGTCGCCCTACAGAGCCCTGTGCAACAGAGAATAAAATACTTTATACAAACCTCCCTTCAGGCCTGTGTTCTATTTCCATATGAAGTAGTAATTCGGGTGTAGGGCGACACAGGGAACACGGTCAATGTGAACTACTGAGATATAGCCTCACAGCCCAGCTAGCTAAGTCTCACCACAACACTCCCATTATGCCCTCCCTCCCTCCCTCCCAGGAGGAGTACAGTGAAGAAAAGGAGGAGTACAGTGAAGAGCAAGACTAGTACAGTGAAGAGCAGGACGAGTACAGTGAAGAGCAAGACTAGTACAGTGAAGAACAAGAGGAGTGCAGTGAAGAACAAGAGGAGTGCAGTGAAGAACAAGAGGAGTGCAGTGAAGAACAAGAGGAGTGCAGTGAAGAACAAGAGGAGTGCAGTGAAGAACAAGAGGAGTACAGTGAAAAACAGGAGGAGTACAGTGAAGAACGGGAGGAGGACAGTGAAGCACAAGACTAGTACAGTGAGGAACAGGAGGAGTACAGTGGAGAACAGGAGGAGTACAGTGAAGAACAGGAGGAGTACAGTGAAGAACAAGAGGAGTACAGTGAAGAGCAAGACTAGTACAGTGAAGAACAGGAGTACAGTGAAGAGTAGGAGTACAGTGAAGAGCAAGACTAGTACAGTGAAGAACAGGAGGAGTACAGTGAAGAACAGGAGGAGTACAGTGAAGAACAGGAGGAGTACAGTGAAGAACAGGAGTACAGTGAAGGACAAGACTAGTACAGTGAAGAACAAGAGGAGTGCTCTGAAGAACAGGAGGAGTACAGTGAAGTCATCAATGTACATGTTCCACTTAATATCATAGTGTGTATATACAATACCGGTCAAAAGTTTTAGAACTCCTACTCATTCAACGGTTCTTCTTTATATTTTACTATTTTCTATCATGTAGAATAACTGTGAAGACATCAAAACTATGACATACACATGGAATTATGTAGTAACCAAAAAACGGTTAAACAAATCAAAATATTTAATTTATATTTGAGATTCTTCAAGTAGCCACCCTTTGCCTTGATGACAGCTTTGCACACGCTTGGCATTCTCTCAACCAGCTTCATGAGGTAGTCACCTGGAATGCATTTAAATTAACAGGTGTGCTAATTGTGTTAATGTGTTAATGTTAATTCATGGGATTTCTTTCCTTCTTAATGTATTTGAGCCAATCAGTTGTGTTGTGACAAAGTGTGTGTGTGTGTGTGTATGTGTGTGTGTGGGGGGGGGGGGGGGTAGCCCTATTTGTTAAAAGACCAAATCCGTATTATGGCAAAAACAGCTCAAATGAGCAAAGAGAAATGACAGTCCATCATCACTTTAAGATATGAAGTTCAGTCAATCCGGAACATTTCAAGAGCTTTGAAAGTTTCTTCAAGTGCAGTTGCAAAAACCATCAAGCACGATGATGAAATTGGCTCTCACGAGGACCGCCACAGGAAAGGAAGACCCAGAGTTCCCTCTGCTACAGAAGATAAATTCATTAGAATTACCAGCCTCCGAACATGCAGTCCAAATAAAGGCTTCGTAGAGTTGCAGACACATCTCAACATCAACTGTTCAGAAGAGACTGTGTGAATCAGTCCTCCAAGGTCAAATTGCTGCAAATAAACCAATACTAAAGGACACCAATAAGAAGACTTGCTTGGGCCAAGAAACACGAGCAATGGACATTAGACCGGTGGAAATTTGTCCTTCAGTCTGGAATCCAAATGAGAGATTTTTGATTCCAACTAGCATGACCTTGTGCGATGCGGTGTGAGTGAACGGATGATCTCCGCATATGCATTCCCCACCGTAAAGCATGGCGGAGGAGGTGTTATGGTGTGGGGCTGCTTTGCTGGTGACACTGCCTATGATTTATTTAGAATTCAAGGCACACTTAACCAGCATGGCTACCACAGCATTCTGCAGCAATACGCCATCCCATCTGGTTTGGGCTTAGAGGACTATCATTTGTTTTTCAACAGAACAATGACCCAACACACCTCCAGGCTGTGTAAGGGCTATTTAACCAAGAAGAAGAGTGATGGAGTGCTGCATCCGACGATCTGGCCTCCACAATCCCCCGACTTTAATCAAATTGAAATGGTTTGGGATGAGTCGGGCCACAGAGTGAAGGAAAGGCAGCCAACAAGTGCTCAGCATATGTGGGAACTCCTTCAAGACTGTTGGAAAAGCATTTCAGGTGAAGCTAGTTGAGAGAATGCCAAGAGATTGCAAATCTGTCATCAAGGCCAAGGGTGGCTATTTTGACGAATCTAAAATACATATATTTTTTTAGATTTGTTTAACACTTTTGTGGTTACTACATGATTCCATATGTGTTATTTCATGGTTTTGATTTCTTCACTATTATTCTACAATCTAGAAAATAGTCAAATAAAGAAAAACCCTTGAATGAGTAGGTGTTCTAAAACTTTTGACCGGTAGTGTACAGTCCCCCCTCTTAGCCTTGTCCCCCCCCCCCCCCCCCCCCTTCCTCTCCTCCATTAACCTATACTTCACTGTCGGTAGTGGAGATGGAGAGAGAGAGAAAGAAAGAGATGTTCCTACTGTAGTACAGAGAGGGAGAGAGAGTGCATGCGAGAGAATTTAAAGGGGAGAAAGAGAGAGGACACCTTGACTGATTCCTTCACACTTTGGGTTTCTAACACAAAACATACAAACTGAAATGGTTCCTGACAGAAGGCAGGGTTGTCATCAGGCTGTCTGCTAATATGCCAGCGTCAAAGCAGCTGCCTGGGTGCGCCCGCAGGCATTGCCGCTCAGCGTGCATACACACAATGATAAACCATCAGGCCTGCCCATTCACCCTCCTGAGAGGCCGCTTAATCCAACGTGACTACACTTGACAGAAAAAGCAAATTCACTTCCACTTGCATTCTGGGGAAGCGGCCGCTCTAAAGATAAAGGGCAGCGCTGAGCACAGCGGTGGTGTGTTTACAGAACTCAGTGCATTTGGAAAGTATTCAAAACCCTGGACTTTTTCCACACTTTGTAACGTTGCAGCATTATTCTAAAATTGATTAAATTCTTAATTTCCCTCAATCTTTACACAATACCCATGATGACAAAGCAAAAACAAAAAAATATATATATATATAATAAACTGAAATATCACATTTACACAAGTATTCAGACCCATTACTCAGTACTTTGTTGAAGCACCTTTGGCAGCGATTACAGCCTTGAGTCTTCTTGGGTACGACGCTACAAGCTTGACACACCTGTATTTTTGGAGGTGCTCCTGTCAGGTTGTTTGGGGAGTGTCACTGCACAGCTATTTTCGTGTCTCTCCAGAGATGTTCAATCAGGTCCAAGTCTGGTCTCTGGCTGGTCCACTCAAGGACATTCAGAGACTTGTCTAGAAGCCATTCCTGTGTTGTCTTGGCTGTGTGCTTAGGATCGTTTTCCTGTTGGAAGGTGAACCTTCACCCCAGTCTGAGGTCCTGAGTGCTCTGGAGCAGGTTTTCATCAAGGATCTCTCTGTAGTTCGCTCCGTTCATCTTTCCCTGGATCCTGACTTTTCTCCCAGCCCCTGCCGCTGAAAAACAGCCCCACTGCATGATGCTGCCACCACCATGCTTCACCGTAGGTGTTTCCTCAAGATGTGGCACTTGGAATTCAGGCCAAAGAGTTCAATCTTGGTTTCATCAGACCAGAGAATCTTATTTCTCATGGTCTGATAGTCTTTAGGTGCTTTTTGGCAAACTCCAAGTGGGCTGTCATGTGCCTTTTACTGAGGAGTGGCTTCTGTCTGGCCAAAAGGCCTGATTGGTGGAGTGCTGCAGAGATGGTTGTCCTTCTGGAATGATCTCCCATCTCCACAGATGAACCCTGGAGCACTGTCAGAGTGATCACTGGGTTCTAGGCTCTAGGAAGAGTCTGGGATGTTCCAAACTTCTTCCATTTAAGAAAGATGGAGGCCACTGTGTTCTTGGGGACCTTCAATGCTGCAGACAATGTTTAGTACCCTTGACACAATCCTGTTTCGGAGCTCTATGGACAATTACTTCTACATCATTGCTTGGCTTTTGCTCTGACATGCACTGTCAACTGTGTGACCTTATATGGACAGGTGTGTGCCTTTCCAAATCATGTCCAATACATTGAATTTACCACAGGTTGACTCCAATCAAGTATATACATCTCAAGGATGATTAATGAAAACTGAATGCATTTCAAGATTCATAGCAAAGGTATTTCTTTTTTTTCTATTTAATAAATGTTTTCGCTTTGTCATTATGGAGTATTGTCTGTAGATTGAACACAATTTTTATTTAATTAATCAATTTTAGAATGAGGCTGTAATGTAACAAATTGTGGAAAAAGTCAAGGGGTCTGTCATGTTCTGACCTTTATTTCCTTTGTATTGTATTTATTTAGTATGGTCAGGGCGTGAGTTGGGTGGGCAGTCTATGTTTGTTTTTCTATGTTTTGGGGCATTTCTATGTTTTCGGCCTAGTATGGTTCTCAATCAGAGGCAGGTGTCATTAGTTGTCTCTGATTGAGAATCATACTTAGGTAGCCTGGGTTGCACTGTTTGTTTGTGGGTGATTGTCTATGTTAGTGGCTTGTTTCAGCACAGGTCTCATTTTGTAGCTTCACGGTCGAATTTGGTTTATTGTTTTTGTTACTCTCTTGTATAGTGTTCAGTCTTTCGTTATTAAAGATTTACCATGGACACTTACCACGCCGCATATTGGTCCTCTGATCCTTTTCGCCTCTCCTCTTCAGACGAAGAGGAGGACGACCGTGACAGAATCACCCACCAACCAAGGACCAAGCGGCGTGGTAGAAAACAGCGACTACAGCAGCAGCAGCAGCAACAACAGCGGCCGGTATCACAGGACTCCTGGACATGGGAGGAGATACTGAACGGAGAGGGACCCTGGGCACAGGCTGGGGAATATCGCCGCCCCAAAGCAGAGCTGGAGGCAGCAAAAGCTGAGCGGCGGCGATATGAGGAGGCAGCACGGCAGTGCGACAGGTACGAGAGACAGCCCCCAAAAATTTTTTTGGGGGGGCACACGAGGGGTGGAGCTAAGCCAGGTAGCAGACCTGCGCTCACTCCTCGTGCTTATTATAAGCAGCGTGATACTGGGCAGGCACCGTGTTATGCGGTTAAGCGCACGGTGTCGCCAGTACATGTCCATAGCCCGGTGCGCTATAGGACAGCCCCCCGAGAGTGTCATGCGAGTGCGGGCATCGAGCCAGGGCGTATGGTGCCTGCTCAGCGGGTCTGGTCGCCGGTACGCAGTTTTGGTCCAGGGTATCCTGCGCCGGCTCTGCGTGCTGTGTCTCCGGGGCGCTGGGAGGGTGCAGTGCATCCTCTGCCTGCGCTCCGCTCGTGCCGGGCGAATGTGGGAGTGGAGCCTAAGGGAGAGGTGCGTGTAGTAAGCACTAGATCTCCCGTGCTTACCCACAGCCCGGTTAAACCTGTGCCTGCACTCTGGAGGGTCCGGGCTAGAGTGGTTATCCAGCCTGGGGAGGTGGTGCCAAGGTTGCGCTCCAGTGCTCCCCCACAGCCCGGTCCTTCAGGTGCCTCCTCCTAACCCCAAGCCTCCTGAAGGGCTCCCCAGCCTGGTGGTTCCTGTGGCAGCCCCACGCACCAGGCTGTCTCTCTGTCTCCTCCCTGCAGGTGGTCCTGTCTGTCCGGCGCCGCTGCCGGAGTCTCCCGCCTGTCCGGCGCCGCTGCCGGAGTCTCCCGCCTGTCCGGCGCCGCTGCCGGAGTCTCCCGCCTGTCCGGCGCCGCTGCCGGAGTCTCCCGCCTGTCCGGCGCCGCTGCCGGAGTCTCCCGCCTGTCCGGCGCCGCTGCCGGAGTCTCCCGCCTGTCCGGCGCCGCTGCCGGAGTCTCCCGCCTGTCCGGCGCCGCTGCCGGAGTCTCCCGCCTGTCCGGCGCCGCTGCCGGAGTCTCCCGCCTGTCCGGCGCCGCTGCCGGAGTCTCCCGCCTGTCCGGCGCCGCTGCCGGAGTCTCCCGCCTGTCCGGCGCCGCTGCCGGAGTCTCCCGCCTGTCCGGCGCCGCTGCCGGAGTCTCCCGCCTGTCCGGCGCCTCTGCCGGAGCCTCCCGCCTGTCCGGCGCCTCTGCCGGAGCCTCCCGCCTGTCCGGCGCCTCTGCCGGAGCCTCCCGCCTGTCCGGCGCCTCTGCCGGAGCCTCCCGCCTGTCCGGCGCCTCTGCCGGAGCCTCCCGCCTGTCCGGCGCCTCTGCCGGAGCCTCCCGCCTGTCCGGCGCCTCTGCCGGAGCCTCCCGCCTGTCCGGCGCCTCTGCCGGAGCCTCCCGCCTGTCCGGCGCCTCTGCCGGAGCCTCCCGCCTGTCCGGCGCCTCTGCCGGAGCCTCCCGCCTGTCCGGCGCCTCTGCCGGAGCCTCCCGCCTGTCCGGCGCCTCTGCCGGAGCCCCCCGCCTGTCCGGCGCCGCTGCCGGAGCCCCCCGCCTGCCCGGCGCCGCTGCCGGAGCCCCCCGCCTGCCCGGCGCCGCTGCCGGAGCCCCCCGCCTGCCCGGCGCCACTGCCGGAGCCCCCCTGTCCCGAGCCGCTGCCCCTCTGTCCCGAGCCGCTGCCCCTCTGTCCCGAGCCGCTGCCCCTCTGTCCCGAGCCGCTGCCCCTCTGTCCCGAGCAGCTGCCCCTCTTTTCAGTGGGGTCATTGAGAGGGGTGGTCATGCTGAGAAAGCCACGGAGGCGGACAATAAAGCGGACTAAGACAATGATGAAGTGGAGTCCGCGTCCCGCGCCAGAGCCGCCACCGCGGACAGACGCCCACCCAGACCCTCCCCTATAGGTCAAGGTTTTGCGGTCGGAGTCTGCACCTTTGGGGGGGGGGGGGTACTGTCACGTTCTGACCTTTATTTCCTTTGTATTTATTTAGTATGGTCAGGGCGTGAGTTGGGTGGGCAGTCTATGTTTGTTTTTCTATGTTTTGGGGCATTTCTATGTTTTCGGCCTAGTATGGTTCTCAATCAGAGGCAGGTGTCATTAGTTGTCTCTGATTGAGAATCATACTTAGGTAGCCTGGGTTGCACTGTTTGTTTGTGGGTGATTGTCTATGTTAGTGGCTTTTTGTTACTCTCTTGTATAGTGTTCAGTCTTTCATTATTAAAGATTTACCATGGACACTTACCACGCCGCATATTGGTCCTCTGATCCTTTTCGCCTCTCCTCTTCAGACGAAGAGGAGGACGACCGTGACAGGGTCTGAACTTCTGAATGCACTGTGTCTGTCTTTCTCTTTCTCTCCCTCTCTCTCTCTGTGTGTCTGTGTGTCTGCATATATATATATATATATATATATATAGTACCAGTCAAATGTTTGGACACACCTACTCATTCCAGGGTTTTTCTTAATGTTCTTCGCTATTTTCTACATTGTAGAAGAAATCAAAATTATGAAATAACACATATGGAATCATGTAGTAACCAAAAGTGTTAAATAAATCATATATGATGACAGCTTTGCTCTATATATACGACGACAGCTTTGCACACTCGTGGCATTCTCTCAACCAGCTTCATGAGGAATGCTTTTCCAACAGTCTTGAAGGAGTTCCCACATGTGCTGAGCACTTGTTGGCTGCTTTTCCTTCACTCTGCGGTAGAACTCATCCCAAACCAACTCAATTGAGTTGAGGTTGGGTGATTATTAAGGCCAGGTCATCTGAAGCAGCACTCTAGTGGTTAGATCGTTCGGCCAATTACTGGAAGGTTGCTGGATCGAATCCCCGAACTGACACGGTAAAAATCTGTTGTTCTGCCCCTGAGCAAGGCAGTTAACCCACTGTTCCCTGGGTGCCGAAGACGTGGATGTCGATTATGGCAGCCCCCCGCACCTCTCTGATTGAGAGGGGTTGGCTTAAATTACACATTTCAGTTGAATACATTCAGTTGGACAAATCAAATCAAATTTTATTGGTCACATACACATGGTAAGCAGATGTTAATGTGAGTGTGGCGAAATGCTTGTGCTTCTAGTTCCAACAGTGCAGTAATATCTAACAAGTAACCTAACAATTTCACAACAACTACCTTATACAAGTGTAAAGGGATGAATAAGAACATGAACATATGGATGAGCGATGGCCATGCGGCATAGGCAAGATGCAGTAGATGGTATAGAGTACAGTATATACAGTACATATGAGTTGAGTAATGTAGGGTATGTAAACATTATATAAAATAGCATTGTTTAAAGTGACTACTGATACATTTATTACATCCAATTATTAATTATTAAATTAGCAAGAGATTTGAGTCTATGTTGGCAGCAACCACTCAATGTTAGTGATGGCTGGTTAACAGTCTGATGGCCTTGAGATAGAAGCTGTTTTTCAGTCTCTCAGTCCCAGCTTTGATGCACCTGTACTGACCTCACCTTCTGGATGATAGCGGGGTGAACAGGCAATGGCTCGGGTGGTTGTTGTCCTTGATGATCTTTTTGGCCTTCCTGTGACATCGGGTGATGTAGGTGTCCTGGAGGGCAGGTAGTTTTGCCCCCGGTGATGCGTTGTGCAAACCGCACTTCCCTTACAGTTGTGGGCGGAGCAGTTGCCGTACTAGGCGGTGATACAGCCCGACAGTATGCTCTCGATTGTGCATCTGTAAAAGTTTGTGATTGTTTTCGGTGGCAAGCAAAATTTCTTCAGCCTCCTGAGGTTTAAGAGGCGCTGTTGCACCTTCTTCACCACACTGTCTGTGTGGGTGTACCATTTCAGTTTGTCTGTTATGTGTACACCATAGAACGTAACACTTTCCACCTTCTACAATACTGTCCCGTCGATTTGGATAGGGGGGTGCTCCCTCTGCTGTTTCCTGAAGTCCACGATCATCTCCTTTGTTTTGTTGACATTTAGTGTGAGGTTATTTTCCTGATACCACACTCCGAGGGCCCTCACCTCCTCCCTGTAGGCCGTCTCGTCGTTGTTGGTATCAAGCATACCACTGTACTGTCATCTGCAAACGTGATGATTGAGTTGGAGGCGTGTATGGCCACGCTGTCATGGGTGAACAGCGAGTACAGGAGAGGACAACTGACTAGGTGTCCCCCTGTAGTGGCTTCCTTTCGTCTTTACCATAGCTACTGCCCAATCCTGAAGCGGGGTTGTTTGGTACGCATACAGTCCACACTCAAGGTTTCCAAACGGCCAAACATTCAAGGACATCCAGGGATATGGTGCAACAAAAATGTTTATTCTTCTTATACAGTGCCTTGCGAAAGTATTCGGCCCCCTTGAACTTTGCGACCTTTTGCCACATTTCAGGCTTCAAACATAAAGATATAAAACTGTATTTTTTTGTGAAGAATCAACAACAAGTGGGACACAATCATGAAGTGGAACGACATTTATTGGATATTTCAAACTTTTTTAACAAATCAAAAACTGAAAAATTGAGCGTGCAAAATTATTCAGCCCCTTTACTTTCAGTGCAGCAAACTCTCTCCAGAAGTTCAGTGAGGATCTCTGAATGATCCAATGTTGACCTAAATGACTAATGATGATAAATACAATCCACCTGTGTGTAATCAAGTCTCCGTATAAATGCCCCTGCACTGTGATAGTCTCAGAGGTCCGTTAAAAGTGCAGAGAGCATCATGAAGAACAAGGAACACACCAGGCAGGTCCGAGATACTGTTGTGAAGAAGTTTAAAGCCGGATTTGGATACAAAAAGATTTCCCAAGCTTTAAACATCCCAAGGAGCACTGTGCAAGCGATAATATTGAAATGGAAGGAGTGTCAGACCACTGCAAATCTACCAAGACCTGGCCGTCCCTCTAAACTTTCAGCTCATACAAGGAGAAGACTGATCAGAGATGCAGCCAAGAGGCCCATGATCACTCTGGATGAACTGCAGAGATCTACAGCTGAGGTGGGAGACTCTGTCCATAGGACAACAATCAGTCGTATATTGCACAAATCTGGCCTTTATGGAAGAGTGGCAAGAAGAAAGCCATTTTTTAAAGATATCCGTAAAAAGTGTCATTTAAAGTTTGCCACAAGATCCTGGGAGACACACCAAACATGTGGAAGAAGGTGCTCTGGTCAGATGAAACCAAAATTGAACTTTTTGGCAACAATGCAAAACGTTATGTTTGGCGTAAAAGCAACACAGCTCATCACCTTGAACACACCATCCCCACTGTCAAACATGGTGGTGGCAGCATCATGGTTTGGGCCTGCTTTTCTTCAGCAGGGACAGGGAAGATGGTTCAAATTGATGGGAAGATGGATGGAGCCAAATACAGGACCATTCTGGAAGAAAACCTGATGGAGTCTGCAAAAGACCTGAGACTGGGACGGAGATTTGTCTTCCAACAAGACAATGATCCAAAACATAAAGCAACATCTACAATGGAATGGTTCAAAAATAAACATATCCAGGTGTTAGAATGGCCAAGTCAAAGTCCAGACCTGAATCCAATCGAGAATCTGTGGAAAGAACTGAAAACTGCTGTTCACAAATGCTCTCCATCCAACCTCACTGAGCTCGAGCTGTTTTGCAAGGAGGAATGGGAAAAATTTAAGTCTCTCGATGTGCAAAACTGATAGAGACATACCCCAAGCGACTTACAGCTGTAATCGCAGCAAAAGGTGGCGCTACAAAGTATTAACTTAAGGGGGCTGAATAATTTTGCACGCCCAATTTTTCTGTTTTTGATTTGTTAAAAAAGTTTGAAATATCCAATAAATGTCGTTCCACTTGATGATTGTGTCCCACTTGTTGTTGATTCTTCACAAAAAAATAAAGTTTTATATCTTTATGTTTGAAGCCTGAAATGTGGCAAAAGGTCGCAAAGTTCAAGGGGGCCGAATACTTTAGCAAGGCACTGTATCTAACAAATAAATGATTCTCCAATCAACTTAAAGCATAGAATACTGGATATGGAAAATACATATTATGACCTGTCTGTATGTCTGTATGGTCAAAAAACTATACCGCTCCCGCATCTAGCAAGGACTCCTTCTCCCGAAGGCCCAACTTCCTGCCTTTATCCTAACACACTTACCACAATACAATGAACAGGCAAGAGGGGGGGCCAAAAACGGAGTTACACTAACAACAAATGAACATATCTCAATCAGGTAAATATAAATCATAAAGGTACGTACCTAATATTTCATCATTTACATTAATATTTAATATATTTACACAAATATACATGGAGCTCCATATGTTCGGTCTTTTATACAAATATGTCCAAATCGGCTCTAACAACCCCTTTCCCTTTACATCACTCTCTTTGGTCAAATAGCCCTTATACAGCATTGTTCTGTTGAAAAACAAATTATAGTCCAACTAAACTCAAACTAGATGGGATAGCATATTGCTGCAGAATGCTGTGGTCGCTATGGTGGTTATGTGTACCTTGAATTCTAAATAAAGCACTGATATTGTCACAAGAAAAGCATCATCACACATCCTCCTCCATGCTTCCCGGTGGGAACCACACATGTTGAGATCATCCATTCACAAACTCTGGGTTTCACAAAGACACGGCAGTTGGAACCAAAGATCTCTAATTTTGACTCATCAGACCATAGGACAGATTTCCACAGGTCTAATGTCCATTGCTCTTGTTTCTTGGACCAAGCAAGTCTCGTCTTATTATTGGTGTCCTTTAGTAGTGGTTTTATTGAAATATTTGACCATGAAGGCCTGATTCAGGTCTCCTCTGAACATTTGATGTTGAGATGTGTCTGTTACTTGAACTCAGTGAAGAATTTATTTGGGCTGCTATCTGAGGTGCAGTTAACTCTAATGAACTTATCCTCTGCAACAGAGGTAACTGGGTCTTCCTTTCCTGTGGCGGTCCAAATCACAGCCAAGTTCTTGAAATTTTCCCCATTACAGACCTTCATGTCTTAAAGTAATGATGGACTGTCTTTCTCTTTGCTTGTTTGAGCTGTTCTTGCCATAATATGGACTTGGTATTTTACCAAATACTGTAGGTCTATCTTCTTTATACCACCATTATCTTGTCACAACACAACTGATTGGCTCAAATGCATTAAGAAGGAAAGAAATTCCTCAAATGAACTTTTAACAAGGCACACCTGTTAACTAAAATGCATTCCAGGTGAATACCTCATGAAGCTGGTTGAGAGAATGCCAAGAGTGTACAAAGCTATCAAGAGTGTACAAAGCTATCAAGCAAAGGGTGACATTGAAGAATCTCAAATATAAAATATGTGATCCGATTCAGGAAACTAGGAGTATGTCGCAAGTCACGACTTCACAGGAGAGCTGTTTGAACGTAAACATTATTTTAATCAAATTGCATTTTTTGAGCAGAAATGCCTTCTTGAACGTGTGAACTTTCATGTACCTTAATATCAAACTTGTATGCCATCTCCAAATACGAACAAAATTGATAAATTACGAGCCTAGTTGGTTTAGCCACAGAAAAAGGGGCAACCTTCTCGCTAGCCATGATTGGCTGGATAATGAGTTGGCTGGAGATGCCAAGAGATGAGTTTTGATTGGTCTACAATATAATACACATCTTTCTATTGGAGTTGGTCAGTATGTTTAGGTAATTGTGTCGAACTCGGCTTTAAAAAAAATGTAATCATGGAGTAAATCTGCATAAACCTAATGTCAAGTTAAAGTGTACTGTTAGCTAGCTAACGTTAGCTGGCTCACTAGCTAACGTTATGGATATGCTCTTCACTTTCTGGAGGACCAAGTTTTGAAATCAGTGGAATTCGAGTATGATAGCTAATGAGAAAACACCTGTCTGGAATACATTGTCAAAGTAAGGCATGGCATCAGACAGGAGACGCGTCCAACCATGATGTATACTGGTAAGATTTTTAGATATTAAACTTTTCTAATTTTGACAAAAAGTGGTTTCATTTCAAGTGTACTGTTAGCTAGCTAACTTTAGCTGGCTTGGTCGCTAGCTAACGTTATGTGTATGATCTTATTCTTCCTATTTCAAACACATTTTCTTGACTAGTTATAGCCATGGAAACTGGTTGATTAGCTACCTGCAGATTCATACAGGGTAGCAATGTCATGAGTTGTGATTATGGTCCATTGTTTAGCTAGCTAGCTAGCTACATGTCTTAACAAAATAATCCACACTAATGTTGACAAAGTATTTTAATTTCAAGTTAAAGTGTACTGTTAGCTAGCTAGCTAACGTTAACTGGCTGGCTCGCTAATGAATCCCATGCGTTGGGATTCATTGTTTACCTAGCTAGCTATCTAGCTACATTTCTTAACCAAGACTCTCGTCCAAGACACACCAAGACACACCCCTGGACAGGACACTAGTCTATCTGTTTCTGTAGTGAGACAGCTTGATGTGGAGAACACCCCTGGACAGGACACTAGTCTTTCTCCTTTTTCTGTAGTGAGACAGCTTGATGTGGAGAACACCTCTGGACAGGACACTTGCCTTTCTCCTTTTTCTGTAGTGACACAACTTGATGTGGAGAACACCCCTGGACAGGACACTAGTCTATCTCCTTTTTCTGTAGTGAGACAGCTTGTTGTAGAGTACAACCCTGGAGAGGACATTAGTCTATCACAGATCCTTACCCTCAGTCTATCTCCTTAATGCTGAGTGCCAAGCAGAGGCGAGAGTAGTTCCCATTTTTAGTCTTTGGAATGACTCGGCCGGGGATCGAACTCTGAAACTTCCAATCTTAGGACGGATACTTGCCTCCCAATTCCCCCTTTCCCAATACACATGTAAATATTGGACTCAACATTTTGCCTTCCTGTATTATTTGTATTTGTATTTATTATGGATCCCCATTAGCTGCTGCCAAAGCAGCAGCTACTCTTCCTGGGGTCCAGCAAAATTAAGGCAGTTTATACAATTTGAAAAACATTACAATACGTTCACAGATTTCACAACACGATGTGTGCCCTCAGGCCCCTACTCCACCACTACCAGATATCTACAGTACTAAATCCATGTGTATGATAGTGCGTATGTTATCGTGTGTGTGTGCATGTGTCTTTGCCAATGTTTATGTTGCTTCACAGTCCCCGCTGTTCAATACAGTGTTTTTTAATGTTTTTTAAATCAAATTTTACTGCTTGCGTCAGTTACTTGATGGGGAAGAGAGTTCCATGTAGTCATGGCTCTATGTATTACTGTGTGCCTCCCATAGTCTATTCTGGACTTGGGGACTGTGAAGAGGCCTCTTGTGTCATGTCTCGTGGTGAATGCATGGGTGTCCGAGCTGTGTGCCAGTAGTTTAGACAGACATCTCGGTGCATTCAACATGTCAATGCCTCTCATAAATGAAAGTACTGATGAAGTCAATCTCTCCTCCACTTTCAGCCTGGAGAGATTGACATGTATATTATTAATATTAGCTCTATGTGTACATCCAAGGGCCAGCCGTGCTACCCTGTTCTGAGCCAATTGCAAAGTCCTTTTTTGTGGCACATGACCACACGACTGAACAGTAGACAAGATGCTACAAAACTAGGGCCTGTGGAAACTGCGTTGTTGATAGTGTTGTTTAGAAGGCAGAGCATCGCTTTATTATAGACATACTTTTCCCCATCTTAGCTACTACTGCATCAATATGTTTTGACCATGACAGTTTACAACCTAGGGTTACTCCAAGCAGTTAAGTCATCTCAACATCTCAACAGTTAAGTCATCTCAACGGCCTGATCTGTTTCACCTGTTCCTGTGGTTGTCTCCACCCCCTCCAGGTGTAGCTTATTTTCCCCAGTGTATTTTTCCCTGTGTTTCCTGTCTCTCTGTGCCAGTTCATCTTGTATGTTAGTCAAGTCAACCAGTGTGTTTTTCCCGTACTCCATTTGCTATTTTCTTTTTGATCGTCTTCCCTGTTTTGACTCCTGCCTGACTCTGGACTACTTTCCCGCCTGCCTGATCATCATGCCTGCCTTGACCTTGATTCTGCCTGCCCTTCAGTACCTTTTGGACTCTGAACTGGTTTTGACCCTTTTGCCTGTCCACGACCATTCTCTTGCCTTCCCCTACTAGATTAACAAATATTGCCTCCTGTATCTGCATCTGGGTCTCGCCTTGTGTCAATTTCCACATTATGTATTACAATATTTATTTGAGGTTTAGGATTTAGTGAGTGTTTTGTTCCAAATACAATGCTTTTAGTTTTAGAAATATTTAGGGCTAACTTATTCCTTGCCGCCCACTCTGAAAATAACAGCAGCTCTTTGTTTAGTGTTGCAGATTCAGTCACTGTGGTTGCTGCCATGTGTAGTGTTGAGTCTTTTGCATACATAGATACTCTGGTTTTATTCAAAGTCAGTGGCATGTCATTCTTAAAAGTTGAAAAAAGCAAGGGGCCTAAACAGCTACCCTGGGGAATTCCTGATTCTAACTGTATCATATTTGAGGCTTCCATTAAAGATCACCCTCTGTGTTCTGTTAGACAGGTAACTCTTTATCCACATTATAGCAGGGCATGTAAAGCCATAACACATTTTTCCAGCAGTAGACTATGATCAATAATGTCAAAAGCTGCAATGAAGTCATCAATTTCTCTCAGCAAATCATCAGTCATTTGTGTAAGTTCTGTGGTTATCGAGTGCCCTTCCCTTTAAGCGAGCTGAAAGGCTGTTGTCAATTTGTTTACTGTGAAATAGCATTGTATCTGGTCAGACACAATTCTTTCCAGAAGTTTACTAAGGGTTGGTAACGGGCTGATTGGTCAGCTATTTGAGCCAGTAAAGGGGGCTTTACTATTCTTAGGTAGCGGAATGACTTTAGCTTCCCTCCAGGCCTGAGGGCACACACTCTCTAGTAGGCTTAAATATGTGGCAAATAGGAGTGGCAGTATCATCTGCTATTATCCTCAGTAATTTTCCATCCAGATTGTCAGACCCCGGTGGCTTGTCATTGTTGATAGAGAACAATAATTTTTTCACTTCTTCCACACTGACTTAAAAAATACAGTTCTTGTCGTTCATAATTTGGTTCGATATACCTGGATGTGTAGTGTCAGCGTTTGTTTCTGGCATGCCATCCCTAAGTTTGCTTATCTTGCCAATGAAAAAGTAATTAAAGTAGTTTGCAATATCAGTGGGCTTTGTGATAAATGAGCCATCTGATTCAATGAATGAAGGAGCAGAGTTGGCTTTTTTTCCCAAAATCTAATTTAAGGGGCCCCAAAGAGTTTTACTATCATTGTTTATATAATTTATATTTTTGTCATCGTGTAGTTTATTTTTATTTTATTTAGTCACATGATTTCTTACATTGCAGTACGTTTGCCAACCAATTGGGCTACCAGACTTAATTGATGTACCTTTTGCCTCATCCGTCTCAACCATATCATTTCTGGTATGGTTGGATTTACCAGTTTTTATAGTCATTTTCTTAATGGGTGCGTGTTTATTAGTAACTGGAATAAGTAATTTCATAAATGCTTCAAGTGCAGCGTCTGGTTGCTTGTTACGGACACAGGTATCCTGTGCGTGTGTATGTATCCTGTGTTCTCTTCTCTCCTTCTCCCCTCACAGGTGAAAATCATCACTCCCCAATCAGTCACCAATCAGAAGACACACCTCCTCCTGTTTCCTACCCAAACACAGTTCCTTTCCCTTGGTTTAAAAACCCTGTCAGTTGTTTGCTCTAGAGCTCAATCTCTCTGTAAATGCCATGTCTGTAGATCTCTCTGTTTTCATTCTCTCTTTATGTATTGAGCTATCTTTTGTTTGAGCACCTCCATATCACTTTGTCCTCACCTGTGAGTATTGTTTTTGGTTATGGTGTTTGTGTTTTGTTTGCTGGTGGGAAAAGGGGGAAACAAGACAAGTCGCCCATGGGCATACACTACCCATAGGTAGACTTTGTTAAGTACACTAGTTAGAACTGGACGGACCACCCACTGTATTTTTGGTTAGTTAGTTAACTGTTGTTGAAATAGGCTAGTCTAGCTTAGGGGTTATTTTGAATACTTATTATTTATTTCCTTGGGTCCAACTCAGCCCCTTTTCCTGCCCCCCCCCCCCCCCCCCCCATTACCGTGTGTTTTCTAATAAATCATGTGTTTGACGGTAATTTAGTTGTCTGTGGTTATTTCGTTCTCACTTTTACTTTGTCACTATTGTTACGGGTCTCGTTACCATCTCCCCTAGACTGTCGGGCCAAAAGGGTTTCGTAACATTGCTCCTCATTACAGACCAGAAAACATTCTTTACATCATCAACATATGAATCACTACAAAACGTTTTGTATGACCTCTTATACACTATATTAGGCCCAGCATTTGGAACTTTGGTTTTCCTAGATATGGTTATCACCCACTTGAACTTTGAGGTTCCTTCAGATGGAATTAAAGGCTGATGGTTTGTGGATGGCTGGACAGTTGTTCGAGGGTTTCCTGTGTCATGGGAGGAATTGGACAAACAGGCTCGCTCACATCCTCCTGAGGAACAATCAGACAGGAACGCAGCCTCTCGACTCCACGCTCGCCATAACAACCCTGCCCAGGGACACACCGGACAGGGAACTATCCAAGGCTATTGTTTGCCCTATTTTGATGGCACGGTCAGTTCCGTTGTCTGTTTGTGATTGGATCAGTCTTTTTCTGTCATCTCCAGAAACTTCATAGAGGCTGACAGTCAGACACACACTGTGGGCAGCAGGTAGTCTAGCGGTTAGACCGCTCAAAGGTCCCCGAGCTGAGTAGGTGAAATATCTGTTGCTCTGCTACACATAGGACAAATATAAGCACCCCCACTTTGACACACACACAGAGACAAACTGGCTCTGCCACTATATTGATTTGCCCTGGGCCCAAACCCGGGCCTCTCTTACCCTACTTCACTGAGACCTCTGCAGCCAGCCAGTCACCTCTCTCTTCTGCAGCAGCCTGCCAGTCGCCTCTCTCTCTCTCCGCTGCAGCCAGCCAGTCACCTTTCTCTCTCTTCTGCAGCAGCCAGCCAGTCACCTTTCTCTCTCTGCTGCAGCCAGCCAGTCACCTTTCTCTCTCTCTGCTGCAGCCAGCCAGTTGCCTCTCTCTCTCCGCTGCAGCCAGCCAGTCGCCTCTCTCTCTCTGCTGCAGCCAGCCAGTCACCTCTCTCTCTCTGCTGCAGCCAGCCAGTCGCCTCTCTCTCTCTGCTGCAGCCAGCCAGTCGCCTCTCTCTCTGCTGCAGCCAGCCAGTCACCTCTCTCTGCTGCAGCCAGTCAGTCACCTCTCTCTCTGCTGCAGCCAGCCAGTCGCCACTCTCTCTCTGCTACAGCCAGCCAGTCGCCTCTCTCTCTCTCTCTCTCTGCTGCAGCCAGCCAGTCACCTCTCTCTCTTTATTTTCTGCTGCAGGTAGCCAGTCACCTTTCTTTCTCTTCTGCTGCAGCCAGCCAGTCACCTTTCTCTCTCTCTGCTGCAGCCAGCCAGTCGCCTGTCTCTCTCCCCACTGCAGCCAGCCAGTCGCCTCTCTCTCTCTCTCTCTCTCTCTCTCTCTCTCTCTCTCTCTGCTGCAGCCAGCCAGTCACCTTTCTCTCTCTCTGCTGCAGCCAGCCAGTCGCCTGTCTCTCTCTCCGCTGCAGCCAGCCAGTCGCCTCTCTCTCTCTCTCTCTCTCTCTCTCTGCTGCAGCCAGCCAGTCACCTCTCTCTTTTTCTTTTCTGCGGCAGCTAGCCAGTCACCTCTCTCTCTCTTCTGCTGCAGTCGGTCAGTCACCTCTCTCTCTCTCGCTGCTGCAGTCGGTCAGTCGCCTCTCTCTCTCTCTCTCTGCTGCAGTCAGTCAGTCACCTCTCTCTCTCTCTCTGCTGCAGTCAGTCAGTCACCTCTCTCTCCCTGGCTGGTTGACTGGTAGAGGTAAACAATAGTAGGGACACCTGCTCTTAGAGGAAGAGGAGCTGCTGAGAACAGGGACAAGAACAGGAAAAGTCCCACTCTGCACCACCAGAATGCAGTACTCTGTCTGACCTCAAGGTGGGAGCAGTGGCTACTGTTTCACAGCTGTGCGTACACAACAGAGAGAAGCCAAGCCCGAACTTGGCTCTGAAATGAACCTGGCTCTGAAATGCACACAATTTGTTTGCGCTTTGTATTTTGGTGTAAAATAGAACATTATACAATAAGGGGTCATGGAGAAATGGTGTTGTAAATATAGCTTCAGTAGTTTCTTCAGGTATTGCATAGAGATACAGGATCAAGTAGACAGAATGGAGGAAGTGTGTTAGTATCAATCTTTCTCCTCATCACAATTGGATCACAAGGTGAGAGAAATGCACAGCGCTGCATTATGGGTGTGACGAATCCTCCTCCTTTACCCCTTGGGTCAGGGAAAAAACAAAAACTGTTGATTTCCTTGACTTATGCTCTTATGTATACACTTCATTGATTGGCCCTTGTTAAAAAGCATTTAATGGGTTTGTGGGGGCAAGTCAATATTCAGGGAGCTTTAGATTCCCACGTGAGAGAGAGAAATAGGGAGAGTAACAGATGGGTAATATCGATCCCATGGAATTCCTAGTTTATATGAGCTTCCTGAATTACGTGTCTCATCACCATCCACAGTACGTTCTGCTCTGCTGCCATGACTGTTTGTCGTGATTGAGGTGTGTGGCACTTTTCTGGCCTTTGTTTCTGATGGTGGACTGTGTGTGTGTGTGTGTGTGTGTGTGTGTGTGTGTGTGTGTGTGTGTGTGTGTGTGTGTGAGAGAGAGAGAGAGACCAAACAAGAGGGATTGTGTGTGTGTCAGAGTGGCAGATAAACCCCAAATTGAGCTGTTTTGATTGTTCACCGTCTCTGAGAGCGCCTGCAGCATTAGACCCCACGGCTGAAACGCACTCACACTCTCTTCTGCAGTCTGTCCCACTCAGTGGCAGCCCACCCCGCACACTGCCTCTCTCCTCCTCTGTAAATGTTTTTGGAAACCTGAGTGAATTATTTTAATTAGAAGTCAAAGTAACTTTTTATCTTATTAATGAATGATGCTATTTATTAACACAAACTACCCAAAGCCTTTTCCTGCTCATCTCAAGCTGTTAATCCATCTTTGTATGTTGTGTTTTTGGGGAGATTATGAAAAAAAGGTGTGTGTATATATATGTATATGTATGTCTGTATGTATTTCTTTTTAATTAGTTTATTTTACAATGTTTTATTTCAAATTAGATTGAGGGCTTCTTGTTCATATCACATACTTTATTATATTCTAAATCTTCCAATGGAAACCTTGATACAATTGTAATTGAGGTCAAGTTTCTTTAAAAAAAATGCTTTCATATAATTAAATATAAGACCGGGTTCCGTTAACATAAGAAATGTATTGTTTCTGGGAAATCGGAAGTCCGCTGTATTTGATAATGTGTAATGGAATGAACCCAAACTAAAGTACAGTGATACCACACAATTATGCAAATACACACTAAAAACAAACCACACACAAATGCCTTGGCACACACACTCACTCACACACACATGGACACACACTCATGCAGAAACACACACACAGAAACACACACACACACAGGCTGCATTATCATATGCAGCAGGCATTGCTATATGAACACACACACACTCGTGGGATGATATTTGGGTAGGTGGATATTGTAATTGAATAGATAATCTCTCTTAAACAGATGATCATTTTGGGAGTAAATGTGATTGATATGGGACAGAGAGAGTGAGCTGGATCAGGACTTTCAACGAAAATGAAAGGCTATGTCAGTGTGTTTCAAAGAAGAAAAAAGTCAAAGCCAGCTGTGGCTGTCGCTCATATGGCCCCGTAAGAGTCCCCCGCCTCCTCTCCTCTCTTGGCCAACCCTCGGCACTCTCCCTCTACCCATCATCCCTCTGTCTTATCCTTTATGCCCTTTTCTGTCCTTTTCTGATATTAAAAAAACCTTTCCCCTCCAGCTCCCCCTCATCCTCAGTGCATTTTCGTTTTCCTCTCTCCCCCTGGTCTGATGAATGTTTCCAGTATACTCCTCTGCTTAGCCCTGTGTGTTGCCACAGAAACATCAATAATATTCCTGCTCCACAGCATCTTAGTGGATTAAAGTGGTGATAGACAGACACAGCACCAGGCCCTTCTCTCTCCGTAATGCCCCTCATGGCAAATCCTCCTCCGGAAAAAATAGCAGCGCTGCCACGCAGGAGTGAACGGTGGGAGGGAGAGAGAGATTTCCCATGTCCGCATAGTCCAGTCTCCAGTATGTTTTTGAGAGTCACTTGAGACTTCTGCTCACACACCTGACCTACTGGACACAGGATAATACACACACATGAGATACACCAAGTCAACACAATGGTATTCAGACTTCTTTTTCGCAAGAATTTCTGGCGACCCCACCTCAAATCTAACGACACAACCTTAAAATCTGCACATTTAGATTTTTAAAACAAATAAACAAATTTTGAATCTCTCTCATTAACATTTTGAGAACCAACAAATACATTTACTCATCTTTCAAAATATCTTTCTCAAAAGCATATTGTCCCATACAATAATCTGTATTCTTTTATTATATATTTTTATTTGGTGACTCCACTGCACCCCCAGAAGAAGACAAAAAGTATCCATCAAAATAATTTGGTGTGTCATCATAGTGGTCTCTGACTCCCTCTTTTTTTCGTGCTGAATTGAATGTCATTGATAAAAATACAAAGGTGTCAATATATTTTTTCTGACTTTAAAAGTAATCTGATACATTTTTGTAATCAGATTTCATGTAACTGATTATCGCTGCCATGCACAGGAACACTCAGTTTATACATACTGACCACTATGGTTACCAGCCCTCACACCCACACACACGTGTATACATGCCAGTTTGTGCACATGCAAGCGCACACGTGCACCCACAAACATCTACATTGTATGCACATATTTCTATACATAGGGGAACTGGGTTGCCATAACAACACATAGCAACTTGTGAATTCAGTTTACGAGATGAATCATTGAATCATTCTCATTCAAACACCCACACACTCCAGGTTTCTAGAATAACTGTTTCCACTGGTGGCACTGGTGCTACTAACGTTTTCAGTTGATGGCACCAGCACATGATTTGTTAGCACCAATTTTTTATGACCTTGCCTGTAACCCATAATGTATCTGCATTCCATACAGAACCAGGCTAATAATGACTAGCCATGTTTTAAATTAGCATGCCCTTGTGTTCTTACATTGATTTGGATAGATTTACTGTAACACCTACACTATGACATGAGGCTGTAGCCAAGAAACATAGGCTATGTGTATTGGCTACAGAATCATGTCATAGTGTAGGTGATAGGCTATTATGTGTATTGGCTACAGCATCCTGTCATAGTGTAGGTGATAGGCTATTACAGTGCCTTGCGAAAGTATTCGGCCCCCTTGAACTTTGCGACCTTTTGCCACATTTCAGGCTTCAAACATAAAGATATAAAACTGTATTTTTTTGTGAAGAATCAACAACAAGTGGGACACAATCATGAAGTGGAACAACATTTATTGGATATTTCAAACTTTTTTAACAAATCAAAAACTGAAAAATTGGGCGTGCAAAATGATTCAGCCCCTTTACTTTCAGTGCAGCAAACTCTCTCCAGAAGCTCAGTGAGGATCTCTGAATGATCCAATGTTGACCTAAATGACTAATGATGATAAATACAATCCAACTGTGTGTAATCAAGTCTCTGTATAAATGCACCTGCACTGTGATAGTCTCAGAGGTCCGTTAAAAGTGCAGAGAGCATCATGAAGAACAAGGAACACACCAGGCAGGTCCGAGATACTGTTGTGAAGAAGTTTAAAGCCGGATTTGGATACAAAAAGATTTCCCAAGCTTTAAACATCCCAAGGAGCACTGTGCAAGCGATAATATTGAAATGGAAGGAGTATCAGACCACTGCAAATCTACCAAGACCTGGCCGTCCCTCTAAACTTTCAGCTCATACAAGGAGAAGACTGATCAGAGATGCAGCCAAGAGGCCCATGATCACTCTGGATGAACTGCAGAGATCTACAGCTGAGGTGGGAGACTCTGTCCATAGGACAACAATCAGTCGTATATTGCACAAATCTGGCCTTTATGGAAGAGTGGCAAGAAGAAAGCCATTTCTTAAAGATATCCATAAAAAGTGTTGTTTAAAGTTTGCCACTAGCCACCTGGGAGACACACCAAACATGTGGAAGAAGGTGCTCTGGTCAGATGAAACCAAAATTGAACTTTTTGGCAACAATGCAAAACGTTATGTTTGGCGTAAAAGCAACACAGCTCATCACCCTGAACACACCATCCCCACTGTCAAACATGGTGGTGGCAGCATCATGGTTTGGGCCTGCTTTTCTTCAGCAGGGACAGGGAAGATGGTTCAAATTGATGGGAAGATGGATGGAGCCAAATACAGGACCATTCTGGAAGAAAACCTGATGGAGTCTGCAAAAGACCTGAGACTGGGACGGAGATTTGTCTTCCAACAAGACAACGATCCAAAACATAAAGCAAAATCTACAATGGAATGGTTCAAAAATAAATATATCCAGGTGTTAGAATGGCCAAGTCAAAGTCCAGACCTGAATCCAATCGAGAATCTGTGGAAAGAACTGAAAACTGCTGTTCACAAATGCTCTCCATCCAACCTCACTGAGCTCGAGCTGTTTTGCAAGGAGGAATGGGAAAAAATGTCAGTCTCTCGGTGCGCAAAACTGATAGAGACATACCCCAAGCGACAGCTGTAATCGCAGCAAAAGGTGGCGCTACAAAGTATTAACTTAAGGGGGCTGAATAATTTTGCACGCCCAATTTTTCAGTTTTTGATTTGTTAAAAAAGTTTGAAACATCCCAATAAATGTCGTTCCACTTCAAGATTGTGTCCCAATTGTTGTTGATTCTTCACAAAAAAATACAGTTTTATATCTTTATGTTTGAAGCCTGAAATGTGGCAAAAGATCCCAAAGTTCAAGGGGGCCAAATACTTTCGCAAGGCACTGTATCTGTATTGGCTACAGCATCACGTCATAGTGTAGGTGATAGGCTATTATGTCTATTGGCTACAGCATCCTGTCATAGTGTAGGTGATAGGCTATAATGTGTATTGGCTACAGCATCACGTTATAGTGTAGGTGATAGACTATTATGTGTATTGGCTACAGCATCACGTCATAGTGTAGGTGATAGGCTATTATGTGTACTGACTACAGCCTCATGTCCACACCAACGCTGACATGAGGGAGGCGCCAGAGAATGTAGCCACATTTTAATGAGACTTTCAATTACATACAGTACCAGTAAAAAGCTTAGACACACCTACTAATTTAAAGGTTTGTCTTTATTTTTTACAATTTTATACATTGTAGAATAATAGTGAAGACATCAACACTATGAAATAACACATATGTAATCCTGTAGTAACCAAAAACAAATCAAATACATTGTATATATTACATTCTTCAATTTAGCTACCCTAGCCTTGAAGACAGCTTTGCTGCCACCTCTCCTAGAACTGGCCGATGTTACAGTGGAGTTTGTGTGACCACACCTCTGGAAGGCTGCTAACAAGCTCACACATAACAGCCAGTTGAAAATATATGTCGGTATGCTACTGCTAGGTTTATGTGGAGTCTACATACAGTCATATATCGGTCAATAGCATCCAGGCAGGGGTATATTTTCAACTGGCTGTTTCTGTGAGCTTGTTAGCAGCCTTATAACCTTGATGGGGAAAACTAGTTGCCATCCTCTTGTATGTAGGGGTTTTGTTGGAGGCTATAGTGTGTGCATTCAGGTGGTAGCCAGGTGTTTTGTCCTAATAATGTAATGCAGACTATATTATCTCCCTGCATTGCTGTGTATGCTAGCTCCAGTGTGTTTGTGAGATCATTAGCAGGGCTGTGGAGGTGGTGTTTTTCCAGGTTGGTAACCTATTCATGGGTTACACGTTCTACTCAATACATGGTCAGTGGGCGCTGATGAAGATTTAAACAAAAGTGCATTAGATTGGCTTGGAAACATGACATTACAGAAAGAGGCAAATAATTAGTAGGTAAACCTGTCATTACTGTGATGTTGCCAGATTGACATTACATGCACTATAACTTTAGCTAGCTAGCTAAGATTGAGGGGACGGCACAAATTTTAGCTAGCTAACATTAGCATTGCTAGCTATTTCTGATGAAATTAGCTGGATAATGGCATCATTGCCATATCTAAAGGTAATTTAACGAAATCATAATGATGGCAAAGTTGTTTCCAACTAATGATTTACCAACTTTAGCACTGTCATTGTATTTCCAAGCCGCTGTAGTGTAATTTAGACTAAACTGTCATTAGCCCCATCCAGAAATGTTTTTATTTACTTTATTTCACCTTTATTTAAACAGGGAGGCCAGTTGAGAACAAGTTCTCGTTTACAACTGTGACCTGGCCAAGATAAAGCAAAGTTGTGCAACAAAAACAACACAGTTACACATGGAATAAACAAACATACAGTCAATAATAAAGTAGAAAAAGCATATATACAGTGTGTGCAAATGAGGTAGGATTTTTTATTTATTTATTTTTATTTCACCTTTATTTAACCAGGTTAGTTAAGAACAAGTTCTCATTTGCAACTGCGACCTGGCCAAGTAAAGCAAAGCAGTTCGACACATACAGCACAGAGTTACACATGGAATAAACAAACATACAATCAATAATACAGTAGAAATATCTATATACAGTATGTGCATATGCGGTAGGATAAGAGAGGTAAGGCAATAAATAGGCCATGGTGGTGAAATAGTTACAATATAGCAATTAAACACTGAATGGTAGAATGTGGAAGTAGAGATACGGTGGTGCAAAGGAGCAAGATAAATAAATACAGTATGGGGATGAGGTAGATTGGATGGGCTATTTACAGATGAGCTATGTACAAATGCAGTGAGCTGATCTGATAGCTGGTGCTTAAAGCTAGTGAGGGAGGTAAAGAGTCCAATCAAATCAAAGTTTATTTGTCACGCTGAATACAACAGGTGTAGTAGACCTTACAGTGAAATGCTTACTTACAGGCTCTAACCAATAGTGCAAAAAAGGTGTTACGTGAACAACAGGTAGGTAAAGAAATAAAACAACAGTAAAAAAGACAGGCTATATACAGTAGCGAGGCTATAAAAGTAGCGAGGCTACATACAGACACCGGTTAGTCAGGCTGATTGAGGTAGTATGTTCATGTAGATATGGTTAAAGTGACTATGCATGTATGATGAACAGAGAGTAGAGGTATCGTAAAAGAGGGTTTGGGGGGGGGGGGGTGGGTGGGACACAATGCATATAGCCGGGGTTAGACACTGTGCGGGAGCACTGGTTGGTCAGCCCAATTAAGGTAGTATGTACATGAATGTATAGTTAAAGTGACTGTGCATATATGATAAACAGAGAGTAGCAGAAGCGTAAAAAGAGGGGTTGGACAGGGGGCATACAATGCAAATAGTCTGGGTAGCCATTTGATTACCTGTTCAGGAGTCTTATGGCTTGGGGGTAAAAACTGTTGAGAAGCCTTTTTGTCCTAGACTTGTCACTCCGGTACCGCTTGCCATGCGGCAGTAGAGAGAACAGTCTATGACTGGGATGGCTGGGGTCTTTGAAAATGGTTAGCGCCTTCCTCTGACACCGCCTGGTCCTGCTCCAGCTTTAGTGATTTTTGCAGTTTGTTGCAGTCATTGGCAGCAGAGAACTGGAAGGAAGAATTGGCTTTGGGGGTGACCAGTGAGATATACCTGCTGGAGAGCGTGCTACAGGTAGGTGCTGCTATGGTGACCAGTGAGCTGAGATAAGGCGGGGCTTTACCTAGCAAAGACTTATACATGACCTGGAGCCAGTGAGTTTGGCGACGAATATGAAGCGAGGGCCAGTCAACGAGAGCATACAAGTCGCTGTGGTGGGTAGCATATGGGGCTTTTGGTGACAAAATGGTTGGCACTGTGATAGACTGCATCCAATTTGCTGAGTAGAATGTTGGAGGCTATTTTGTAAATGACATCGCCGAAGTCAAGGATCGGTAGGGTAGTCAGTTTTACAAGGGTATGTTTGGTAGCATGATTGAAGGATACTTTGTTGCAAAATAGAAAGGCGATTCTAGATTTTATTTTGTATTGGAGATGCTTAATGTGAGTCTGGAAGGAGAGTTTACAGTCTAACCAGACACCTAGGTATTTGTAGTTGTCCACATATTCTAAGTCAGAACCGTCCAAAGTAATGATGCTGGACGGGTGGGCAGGTGTGGGCAACAATCGGTTGAGGAGCATGCACTTAGTTTTACTTGCATTTAAGAACAGTTGGAGGCCATGGAAGGAGAGTTGTTTGGCATTGAAGCTTATCTGGAGGTTAGTTAACACATTGTCCAAAGAAGGGCCAGAGGTATACAGAATGGTGTCGTCTGCGTAGGGGTGGATCAAAGAATCACCAGCAGCAAGAGCGACATCATTGATTTATACAGAGAAGAGAGTCGGTCTGAGAATTGAACCCTGTGGCACCCCTATAGAGACTGCCAGAGGTCCGGACAACAGGCCCTCCGATTTGACATACTGAACTCTATCTGAGAAGTAGTTGGTGAACCAGGCGAGGCAATCATTTGAGAAACCAAGGCTGTTGAGTCTGCCGTTAAGAATGTTGTGATTGACATAGTCGAAAGCCTTTGCCAGGTCAATGAATACGGCTGCACTGTAATGTCTCTAATCGATGGCGGTTATGGTATCGTTTAGGACCTTGAGCGTGGCTGAGGTGCACGCATGACCAGCTCTGAAACCAGATTGCGTAGGGGAGAATGTGCGGTGTGATTTGAATTGGTCGGTAATCTGTTTGTGAACTTGGCTTTCGAAGACCTTAGAAAGGCAGGGTAGAATAGATATAGGTCTGTAGCAGTTTGGGTCTAGAGTGTCTCCCCCTTTGAAGAGGGGCATCTTTCAAATCTTAGACGATACGAAAGAGAGGTTGAACAGGCTAGTAATAGGGGTTGCAACAATTTAGGCAGATAGTTTTAGAAAGAGAGGGTCCAGATTGTCTAGCCCGGGTGATTTGTAGGAGTCCAGATTTTGCAGCTCTTTCAGAACATCAGCTATCTAGATTTGGGAGAAGTGGGGGAGGTTTGAGCGAATTGCTGTGGGGAGCGCAGGGCTGTTGACCGGGGTAGGGGTAGCCAGGTGGAAAGCATGGCCAGCCATAGAAAAATGCTTATTGAAATTCTCAATTATCGTCGATTTATCGGTGGTGACAGCGTTTCCTAGCCTCAGTGCAGTGGGCAGCTAGGAGGATGTGCTCTTATTCTCCATGGACTTTACAGTGTCCCAGAACTTTTTGGAGTTTGTGCTACAGGATGCAAATTTCTGTTTGAAAAAGCTTGCCTTTGCTTTCCTATCTAACTTTGTATATTGGTTCCTAACTTCCCTGAAAAGTTGCATATCGCGGGGGCTATTCGATGCTAATGCAGTACGTCAGAGGATGTTTTTGTGCTGGTCAAGGGCAGTCAAGTCTGGAGTGAACCAAGGGCTATATTTGTTCCTGGTTCTAGATTTTTTGAGTGGGGCATGCTCATTTAAGATGGTGAGGAAAGCACTTTTAAAGAATAACCAGGCATCCTGTACTGACAGAATGAGGGGCATGAGTCAGGCACCAATATGACTGTGGCGTCTGTAGAATGTTCATACAATGGCAATGACACAACCGAGTGAAGGGGGTGCAACCCATTAATAAGTTAAACAAAGGAAAGCTGATAGGGCATTTATTATTTTGTAAGTAACAATGGTTACTTTCTGGCACATTTAAGAATTCTACACAGTTCTTGCTAACTACAAATACCATATAGTGAGATATGACTCCTGTACTGTAACTACAAATGCCATTGTGATACGACTCCAGCACTGTAACTACCAATGCAATATAGTGAGATATGACTCCAGTACTGTGACTACCAATGCAATATAGTGAGATATGACTCCAGTACTGTGACTACCAATGCAATATAGTGAGATATGACTCCAGTACTGTGACTACCAATGCAATATAGTGAGATATGACTCCAGTACTGTGACTACCAATGCAATATAGTGAGATATGACTCCAGTACTGTGACTACCAATGCAATATAGTGAGATATGACTCCAGTATTGTGACTACCAATGGTGCTCAGTGTGGTTTATTTCTAATGAATTCCAGATAATTAATACTCAAGTTACTGTGTAATTACAATATTACAACTGCTGATGTAAGAAGGGATTCATGAAATACATGTGATTAATTGATCTAGCTAATTCCTTTGTGAATGACGGGCAAATGTTCTGTACTGTGAAATGAAGTGATGCCGAGTAGCTTTCCCTCACTGATAGGATGGAACAGCTAGCATGTACCCTGTACAGCTCCACTGGAATCCTTCTATCAGGGCTGAAGTAGTTAGTCAAACAGAGGTCTTTAGTTAATAGTTGACATCAGGTACACAGACCATCAAGAACCCACCGGTCATTGCATTTGTTCAGATTAGAGGGGGGGTTACCAGAAAAACTAACCAGAGCTGTAGATTTCCTGTGAGTGTTATTATTGGTGTGAGTGTGTATGATGTGTGTCAGTGTCTAAGTGAGTATGTAAGTGTGACTGTGTGTGTTTTATAACGCTCTCTGATGATCCCAACAGTCCCACTCTGTGAGGGTGACGGATTACCCGGTGACTGGGGTGTCATTATTCTAACCAAATTATTCTGATTCGCTCTATGGATTCCTGATGGAAGCCCCCTTATTCATCATTTGAAATGCACACACACAGACTTTAACATATAGACTCGGGATGGGCCGTCAGGGAGACAGGGTCATTCACATAGACTCCTAGCACTGACACAGAGAGCATAACACTAAATTCACGTACACACACCCACGACTACATGGATGACACAACTTGAACTTGATGTAATTAGTGCGTGATTCATATATGATTTGGAGTTACACATGTGAACAAATCAGGAAGTTGTTGGTCCTACATAGGAAGGTAACCCACACATAGAGACAGAGAAACAAAATAAGAAAGCATGTTGCTGATAATCTAAATGCTTCCACTCAAACGTTCATGTACAGTAATGGGCTATATACAGTAGATACATGGAACACCAATGGGCTATATAAATACATGGAACACCAATGCGCTATATAGATACATGGTACACTAATGGGCTATGTAGATACATGGAACACTAATGGTCTATATAGAAACATGGTACACTAATGGGCTATGTAGATACATGGAACACCAATGTGCTATATAAATACATGGAACACCAATGCACTATATAGATAGATGATACACTAATGGGCTATATAGATACATGGAGCATTAATGGGCTATGTAGATACATGGAACATTAATGGGCTATGTAGATACATGGAACACCATTGGGCTATATAGATACATGGAACACCAATGCGCTATATAGATAGATGGTACACTAATGGGCTATATAGATACATGGAACATTAATGGCCTATGTAGATACATGGAACACTAATGGTCTATATAGAAACATGGTACACTAATGGGCTATGTAGATACATGGAACACCAATGTGCTATATAAATACATGGAGCATTAATGGGCTATGTAGATACATGGAACAGTAATGGCCTATGTAGATACATGGAACAGTAATGGGCTATATAAATACATGGAACACCAATGCGCTATATAGATAGATGGTACACTAATGGGCTATATAGATACATGGAACACTATTGGGCTGTATACTATATACATGGAACAGGTTTTCCAGCTAGAGGCCAATTAATAGAGAGGGAGGGAGAGAGAGAGAGAGAGAGGTAGGTAAATGGATTGGAAGAGGAGAGAGAGGTAAATGAATTGGAGGAGGATGGTACATGGGGGGGTTTCTTAACTAAATAGTCTGCCTGTAACACTGGCTTAATTCCCGGGCTCAGGAGATCAGGGAAGGTGTTTGCATATCTTACTCCTCGTAAAAAGGCATTACAGCAATGCAATATTCAGCAGCTCTAATTCAGGCTTTTAGTGGTGCCTCACCTCTGTGTTTAGAGGGCGCTCTGGGCTGGAGATTAGACAGGGATTTCCCCACTGATGAATCTCTGTGTGTGTGTGTGTGTGTGTGTGTGTGTGTGTGTGTGTGTGTGTGTGTGTGTGTGTGTGTGTGTGTGTGTGTGTGTGTGTGTGTGTGTGTGTGTGTGTGTGTGTGTGTGTGTGTGTGTGTGTGTGTGTGTGTGTGTGTGTGTGTGTGTGTGTGTGTGTGTGTGTGTGTGTGTGTGTGTGTGTGTGTGCGTTTTTTCAGCTCAGGGTTTTTGGTTGACTATGAGATTTCCTGCAGAAGAGAGAGGAGTGGTGGCTTTCAGCACCTTACAGCCCACGCTCACAGGTTCCAGGTTCAAAAAAACCTAACACACAGATAACACCAAAGGCCTAAGCTATATCAACCAAGGTTATATCAACACAGTGGCATTGGAGCAGAGTAATATACTGAAGTATATATTGGAACAACCTCTCATATTATCTCTATCTAGTTCTCTATATGTGTCTAACCACCACTTTTAATTTAGTTTTCTACATACAAGTTACTCACTAGTTGGAGTGTTCGGGCTGAACTTCATTCGGTAACTACAGTGCCTTGCGAAAGTGTTCGGCCCCCTTGAACTTTGCGACCTTTTGCCACATTTCAGGCTTCAAACATAAAGATGTAAAACTGTATTTTTTTGTGAAGAATCAACAACAAGTGGTGCACAATCATGAAGTGGAACGACATTTATTGGATATTTCAAACTTTTTTAACAAATCAAAAACTGAAAAATTGGGCGTGCAAAATTATTCAGCCCCTTTACTTTCAGTGCAGCAAACTCTCTCCAGAAGTTCAGTGAGGATCTCTGAATGATCCAATGTTGACCTAAATGACTAATGATGATAAATACAATCCACCTGTGTGTAATCAAGTCTCCGTATAAATGCACCTGCACTGTGATAGTCTCAGAGGTCAATCAAAAGCGCAGAGAGCGTCATGAAGAACAAGGAACACACCAGGCAGGGCCGAGATACTGTTGTGAAGAAGTTTAAAGCCGGATTTGGATACAAAAAGATTTCCCAAGCTTTAAACATCCCAAGGAGCACTGTGCAAGCGATAATATTGAAATGGAAGGAGTATCAGACCACTGCAAATCTACCAAGACCTGGCCGTCCCTCTAAACTTTCAGCTCATACAAGGAGAAGACTGATCAGAGATGCAGCCAAGAGGCCCATGATCACTCTGGATGAACTGCAGAGATCTACAGCTGAGGTGGGAGACTCTGTCCATGGGACAACAATCAGTCGCATATTGCACAAATCTGGCCTTTATGGAAGAGTGGCGAGAAGAAAGTCATTTCTTAAAGATATCCATAAAAAGTGTCGTTTAAAGTTTGCCACTAGCCACCTGGGAGACACACCAAACATGTGGAAGAAGGTGCTCTGGTCAGATGAAACCAAAATTGAACTTTTTGGCAACAATGCAAAACGTTATGTTTGGCGTAAAAGCAACACAGCTGAACACACCATCCCCACTGTCAAACATGGTGGTGGCAGCATCATGGTTTGGGCCTGCTTTTCTTCAGCAGGGACAGGGAAGATGCTTCAAATTGATGGGAAGATGGATGGAGCCAAATACAGGACCATTCTGGAAGAAAACCTGATGGAGTCTGCAAAAGACCTGAGACTGGGACGGAGATTTGTCTTCCAACAAGACAATGATCCAAAACATTAAGCAAAATCTACAATGGAATGGTTCAAAAATAAACATATCCAGGTGTTAGAATGGCCAAGTCAAAGTCCAGACCTGAATCCAATCGAGAATCTGTGGAAAGAACTGAAAACTGCTGTGCACAAATGCTCTCCATCCAACCTCACTGAGCTCGAGCTGTTTTGCAAGGAGGAATGGGAAAAAATGTCAGTCTCTCGATGTGCAAAACTGATAGAGACATACCCCAAGCGACTTACAGCTGTAATCGCAGCAAAAGGTGGCGCTACAAAGTATTAACTTAAGGGGGCTGAATAATTTTGCATGCCCAATTTTTCTGTTTTTGATTTGTTAAAAAAGTTTGAAATATCCAATAAATGTCGTTCCACTTCATGATTGTGTCCCACTTGTTGTTGATTCTTCACAAAAAAATACAGTTTTATATCTTTATGTTTGAAGCCTGAAATGTGGCAAAAGGTCGCAAAGTTCAAGGGGGCCGAATACTTTCGCAAGGCACTGTAAGTCTACCAGAAGGTAAAGTCTGTCTTTGGTGAGACAGCTGGGCAGGTAGGAGTTGGGTCGTGTACAGTACCACTGTATCAAAGTAGTCATGCTGTGTGCTATGGGCACGCACACACACACACACACACACACACACACACACACACACACACACACACACACACCTACACACACACACACCTACCTATTTATGCACTCCGCTGGACTATTCCCTCCTGCAGTATTATAATGCACTGCTCTCCACAACAATACTCCATACACACATTCCATTATGCTATACAAATAGAACATTTTTTAAAATATCCATTTTTCTCGCAGCATGAATTGATTTTGGGAGTAAGACAGAGAAATGCCAGGAGAGGAAAGCTGGTTCCTCACCTTGCCACAGTGTTTCGTTAGGGAAACTATTGTGTTGCTCCTTTCAAGTGTACATTTCCCTCCTGGCTTGCCACTCTTTCCAAATAACACTCTTCTTTTTCTCTCTCAGTGATATTCCTGTTGGAGTATAGTTCTCCCCCCTCCTCCTCCTCCTCTTAGAGGAAGGCACCTCCACCCTTCCTGGCCCCCATCCTCCCCGGGGCCGGATGGTGAGGCTGGTGGGCCAAACAGTGTCCAGTTCATGGGGATGCCACTTCCCACTGACTAGCACGGATTGCTTTCCGGGGCCAGGAGGGTCAGAAACACCTCGCAAAACTCTCACACACATTATACACACACTCATCCTGTCCTGTACACCTCAGAGTTAATGACATGCCAGGGCCACACACTGGGGCCAGGAGAGGTGTGTGTTGGCTCCAGTTTTAATGCATTTCACTCTAAACCTAATCAATAACAATTAAATCCTAAAAAATACAAGGTAGAATAAAAAAATACAAGCTATACAAGTGTGTGTGTGTGTGTGTGTGTGTGTGTGTGTGTGTGTGTGTGTGTGTGTGTGTGTGTGTGTCTTTGAATATATCTCTGTATTTCAGGAATCTTTTGTGGATTCACAGACACACACTCTAGTCTGTTATTAACAGTGTCTGTCCCAGAAGGCAGAGTCTGTCCCAGCAGGAAGAAGGTAGTGACTGTCCCAGCAGCTAGTGTCTGTCCAACCAGGTAGTGTCTGTCCAACCAGGTAGTGTCTGTCCAACCAGGTAGTGTCTGTCTAAGCAGGTAGTGTCTGTCCAAGCAAGTAGAAGGTAGTGACTGTCCCAGCAGGTAGTGACTGTCTCAGCAGGTAGTGACTGTCTCAGCAGGTAGTGTCTGTCCAACCAGGTAGTGTCTGTCCAGGAAGTTAGTGTCTGTCCCGGATGTTAGTGTCTGTCCCAGAAGTTAGTGTCTGTCCCAGAAGTTAGTGTATGTCCCAGAAGGTGGAAGGTAGTGTCTACTCCAGAAAGTAGAAAGTATTGACTGTCTCAACAGGTTGTTCCTGTCCCAGTAGGACGTGTATGTCCCAGCAGGTAGAAGGTAGTGTCTGTCCCAGAAGGAAGTGTCTATCCAAGCAGGTAGTTTCTGTCCCAGCAGGAAGTGTCTGTCAAATCAGGTGGTTTCTGGCCCAGCAGGTAGTGTCTGGCCCAGCAGGTTGTCTCTGTCAAATCAGGTGGTTTCTGGCCCAGCAGCTAGTGTTGGTCCCAGTAGGTAGCGTCTGTTCATTCAGGCAGTGTCTGTCAAATCAGGTAGTGTATATCCCAGCAGGTGGTGTCTATTCCAGCAGGTTGTGTCTGTCCCAGAAGGTAGTGACTTTTCCAGCAGGTAGTGTATGTCCCATTAGGTTGTGTTTCCAAGCAGGTAGAAGGTAGTGTCTGTCCCAGCAGGTTGTGTCTGTCCCAGCAGGTAGTGTCTGTCCCAGCAGGTAGTGTCTGTCCCAGCGGGTAGTGTCTGTCCCAACAGGTAGTGTCTGTCCCATCAGGTAGAGTCTGTCCGAGCAGGCTGTTTCTGTTCCAGCAGGTAGTGTCTATCACAGCAGGTAAAAGGTAGTGTCTGTCCCATCAGGTAGTGTCTATCCCAGCAGGTAAAATATAGTGTCTGTCCCAGCAGTTAGAAGATAGTGTTTGTCCCAGCAGATAGAATGTAGTGTTTGTCCCAGCAGGTAGAATGTAGTGACTGTCCCAGCAGTTAGTGTTAATCCCAACAGGTAGTGTTTGTCCCAGCAGGTAGAATGTAGTGACTGTCCTAGCAGGTAGAATGTAGTGACTGTCCCAAAAGGTAGAAGGCAGTGTCTGTCCCAGCAGGTAGTGTGTGTTCCAGCAGATAGTGTGTGTTCCAGCAGGCAGTGTCTCTCCCAGCAGGCAGTGTCTCTTCCAGCAGGCAGTGTCTCTCCCAGCAGGCAGTGTCTCTCCCAGCAGGCAGTGTCTGTTCCAGAAGGCAGTGTCTGTTCCAGAAGGCAGTGTCTGTTCCAGAAGGCAGTGTCTGTTCCAGAAGGCATTGTCTGTTCCAGAAGGCAGTGTATGTTACAGAAGGCATTGTCTGTTACAGAAGGCAGTGTCTGTTCCAGCAGGCAGTGTCTGTTCCAGCAGGCAGTGTCTGTTCCAGCAGGCAGTGTCTGTTCCAGCAGGCAGTGTCTGTTCCAGCAGGCAGTGTCTGTTCCAGCAGGCAGTGTCTGTTCCAGCAGGCAGTGTCTATCCCAGAAGGTAGTGTCTGTTCCAGAAGGCAGTGTCTGTTCCAGAAGGCAGTGTCTGTTCCAGAAGGCAGTGTCTGTTCCAGAAGGCAGTGTCTGTTCCAGAAGGCAGTGTCTGTTCCAGAAGGCAGTGTCTGTTCCAGCAGGCAGTGTCTATCCCAGCAGGCAGTGTCTCTCCCAGAAGGCAGTGTCTGTTCCAGCAGGCAGTGTATGTTCCAGCAGGCAGTGTCTGTTCCAGCAGGCAGTGTCTGTTCCAGCAGGCAGTGTCTATCCCAGAAGGTAGTGTCTGTTCCAGAAGGCAGTGTCTGTTCCAGAAGGCAGTGTCTGTTCCAGAAGGCAGTGTCTGTTCCAGAAGGCAGTGTCTGTTCCAGAAGGCAGTGTCTGTTCCAGAAGGCAGTGTCTGTTCCAGCAGGCAGTGTCTATCCCAGCAGGCAGTGTCTCTCCCAGCAGGCACTGTCTGTTCCAGCAGGCAGTGTCTGTTCCAGCAGGCAGTGTCTGTTCCAGCAGGCAGTGTCTATCCCAGAAGGTAGTGTCTGTTCCAGAAGGCAGTGTCTGTTCCAGAAGGCAGTGTCTGTTCCAGAAGGCAGTGTCTGTTCCAGAAGGCAGTGTCTGTTCCAGAAGGCAGTGTCTGTTCCAGCAGGCAGTGTCTATCCCAGCAGGCAGTGTCTCTCCCAGAAGGCAGTGTCTGTTCCAGCAGGCAGTGTCTGTTCCAGCAGGCAGTGTCTGTTCCAGCAGGCAGTGTCTGTTCCAGCAGGCAGTGTCTCTCCCAGCAGGCAGTGTCTATCCCAGCAGGCAGTGTCTCTCCCGGCAGGCAGTGTCTGTTCCAGAAGGCAGTGTCCGTTCCAGAAGGCAGTGTCTGTTCCAGAAGGCAATGTCTGTTCCAGAAGGCAGTGTCTGTTCCAGCAGGCAGTGTCTGTTCCAGCAGGCAGTGCCTGTCTTACCAGGAAGTATCTGTCCTTGCAGGTTGTCTCTGTCCTACCAGGCCCCACAAGGTTGTGTCTGTACCTGCAGGTAGTGACTGTCCCAGCAGGAAGAAGGTAGTGTCTGTCCCAGCAGGTAGTGTCTATCCCAGCAGGTAAAATATAGTGTCTGTCCCAGCAGTTAGAAGATAGTGTTTGTCCCAGCAGGTAGAATGTAGTGTTTGTCCCAGCAGGTAGAATGTAGTGACTGTCCTAGCAGGTAGAATGTAGTGACTGTCCCAAAAGGTAGAAGGCAGTGTCTGTCCCAGCAGGTAGTGTCTCTCCCAGCAGACAGTGTCTGTTCCAGAAGGCAGTGTCTGTTCCAGCAGGTAGTGTATGTTCCAGCAGGCAGTGTCTCTCCCAGCAGGCAGTGTCTGTTCCAGAAGGCAGTGTCTGTTCCAGGAGGCAGTGTCTGTTCCAGTAGGCAGTGTCTCTCCCAGCAGGCAGTGTCTATCCCAGCAGGCAGTGTTTATCCCAGCAGGCAGTGTCTGTTCCAGAAGGCAGTGTCTGTTCCAGAAGGCAGTGTCTGTTCCAGCAGGCAGTGTCTGTTCCAGCAAGCTTGTCCTACCAGGCCCCACAAGGTTGTGTCTGTACCTGCAGGTAGTGACAGTCCCAGCAGGATGAAGGTAGTGTCTGTACCAGCAGGTTGTGCCTGCACCAGAAGGTACTGTCTGTCCAAGCAGGTTGTGTCTGCCCCAGTATGTGGTGTCTGCCCCAGCAGGTAGTGTATGTCCCAGCAGGTAGAAGGTTGTGTCTGTACCACCAGGTTGTGTCTTTCACAGCAGGCAGTGTCTGTCGCAGCAGGTAGCGTCTGTCCCAGCAGGCAGTTTCCGTCTGTCCCAGCAGGTAGTGTCCGTCTGTCCCAGCAGGTAGTGTCCGTCTGTTCCAGCAGGTAGTGTCCGTCTGTTCCAGCAGGTAGTGTCCGTCTGTCCCAGCAGGTAGTGTCCGTCTGTTCCAGCAGGTAGTGTCCGTCTGTCCCAGCAGGTAGTGTCCGTCTGTTCCAGTAGGTAGTGTCCGTCTGTCCCAGCAGGTAGTGTCCGTCTGTCCCAGCAGGTAGTGTCCGTCTGTCCCAGCAGGTAGTGTCCGTCTGTTCCAGCAGGTAGTGTCCGTCTGTTCCAGCAGGTAGTGTCCGTCTGTTCCAGCAGGTAGTGTCCGTCTGTTCCAGCAGGTAGTGTCCGTCTGTTACAGCAGGTAGTGTCCGTATGTCCCAGCAGGTAGTGTCCGTCTGTCCCAGCAGGTAGTGTCCGTCTGTTCCAGCAGGTAGTGTCCGTCTGTTCCAGCAGGTAGTGTCCGTCTGTTCCAGCAGGTAGTGTCCGTCTGTTCCAGCAGGTAGTGTCCGTCTGTTCCAGCAGGTAGTGTCCGTCTGTTCCAGCAGGTAGTGTCCGTCTGTCCCAGCAGGTAGTGTCCATCTGTCCCAGCAGGTAGTGTCCGTCTGTTCCAGCAGGTAGTGTCCGTCTGTTACAGCAGGTAGTGTCCGTCTGTTACAGCAGGTAGTGTCCGTCTGTCCCAGCAGGTAGTGTCCGTCTGTCCCAGCAGGTAGTGTCCGTCTGTTCCAGCAGGTAGTGTCCGTCTGTCCCAGCAGGTAGTGTCCGTATGTCCCAGCAGGTAGTGTCCGTCTGTCCCAGCAGGTAGTGTCCGTCTGTTACAGCAGGTAGTGTCCGTATGTCCCAGCAGGTAGTGTCCGTCTGTCCCAGCAGGTAGTGTCCGTCTGTTCTAGCAGGCAGTGTCTGTCACGTCAGCTAGTGTCTGTCCCATCAGGTAGTGTCTGTCACATCAGCTAGTGTCTGTCCCATCAGGTAGTGTCTGTCCCATCAGGTAGTGTCTGTCCCATCAGGCAGTGTCTGTCCCATCAGGTAGTGTCTGTCCCATCAGGTAGTGTCTGTCCCATCAGGTAGTGGCTGTACCATCAGGTAGTGTCTGTCCCATCAGGAAGTGGATGTCCCCGCAGGCAGTGTCTGTCCCATTAGGTAGTGGCTGTCCCATCAGGTAGTGTCTGTCCCATCAGGTGGTGTCTGTCCCAGCAGGCAGTGTCTGTTCATTCAGGCAGTGTCTGTCAAATCAGGTAGTGTATATCCCAGCAAGTGGTGTCTATTCCAGCAGGTTGTGTCTGTCCCAGAAGGTAGTGACTTTTCCAGCAGGTAGTGTATGTCCCATTAGGTAGTGTTTCCAAGCAGGTAGAAGGTAGTGTCTGTCCCAACAGGTAGTGTCTGTCCCAGCAGGTAGTGTCTGTCCCAGCAGGTAGTGTCTGTCCCAGCAGGTAGTGTCTGTCCCAACAGGTAGTGTCTGTCCCATCAGGTAGAGTCTGTCCGAGCAGGCTGTTTCTGTTCCAGCAGGTAGTGTCTATCACAGCAGGTAAAAGGTAGTGTCTGTCCCATCAGGTAGTGTCTATCCCAGCAGGTAAAATATAGTGTCTGTCCCAACAGTTAGAAGATAGTGTTTGTCCCAGCAGGTAGAATGTAGTGTTTGTCCCAGCAGGTAGAATGTTGTGACTGTCCCAGCAGTTAGTGTTAATCCCAACAGGTAGTGTTTGTCCCAGCAGGTAGAATGTAATGACTGTCCTAGCAGGTAGAATGTAGTGACTGTCCCAAAAGGTAGAAGGCAGTGTCTGTCCCAGCAGGTAGTGTGTGTTCCAGCAGATAGTGTGTGTTCCAGCAGGCAGTGTCTCTCCCCGCAGGCAGTGTCTGTTCCAGCAGGCAGTGTCTCTCCCAGCAGGCAGTGTCTGTTCCAGAAGGCAGTGTCTCTCCCAGCAGGCAGTGTCTCTCCCAGCAGGCAGTGTCTGTTCCAGAAGGCAGTGTCTGTTCCAGAAGGCAGTGTCTGTTCCAGAAGGCATTGTCTGTTCCAGAAGGCAGTGTATGTTACAGAAGGCATTGTCTTTCCAGAAGGCAGTGTCTGTTCCAGCAGGCAGTGTCTGTTCCAGCAGGCAGTGTCTGTTCCAGCAGGCAGTGTCTGTTCCAGCAGGCAGTGTCTGTTCCAGCAGGCAGTGTCTGTTCCAGCAGGCAGTGTCTATCCCAGCAGGTAGTGTCTGTTCCAGAAGGTAGTGTCTGTTCCAGAAGGCAGTGTCTGTTCCAGAAGGCAGTGTCTGTTCCAGAAGGCAGTGTCTGTTCCAGCAGGCAGTGTCTATCCCAGCAGGCAGTGTCTCTCCCAGAAGGCAGTGTCTGTTCCAGCAGACAGTGTCTGTTCCAGCAGGCAGTGTCTCTCCCAGCAGGCAGTGTCTATCCCAGCAGGCAGTGTCTCTCCCAGCAGGCAGTGTCTGTTCCAGAAGGCAGTGTCTGTTCCAGAAGGCAGTGTCTGTTCCAGCAGGCAGTGTCTGTTCCAGCACGCAGTGCCTGTCTTACCAGGAAGTATCTGTCCTTGCAGGTTGTCTCTGTCCTACCAGGGCCCACAAGGTTGTGTCTGTACCTGCAGGTAGTGACTGTCCCAGCAGGAAGAAGGTAGTGTCTGTCCCAGCAGGTAGTGTCTATCCCAGCAGGTAAAATATAGTGTCTGTCCCAGCAGTTAGAAGATAGTGTTTGTCCCAGCAGGTAGAATGTAGTGTTTGTCCCAGCAGGTAGAATGTAGTGACTGTCCTAGCAGGTAGAATGTAGTGACTGTCCCAAAAGGTAGAAGGCAGTGTCTGTCCCAGCAGGTAGTGTCTCTCCCAGCAGACAGTGTCTGTTCCAGAAGGCAGTGTCTGTTCCAGCAGGTAGTGTATGTTCCAGCAGGCAGTGTCTCTCCCAGCAGGCAGTGTCTGTTCCAGAAGGCAGTGTCTGTTCCAGCAGGCAGTGTCTGTTCCAGTAGGCAGTGTCTCTCCCAGCAGGCAGTGTCTATCCCAGCAGGCAGTGTCTATCCCAGCAGGCAGTGTCTATCCCAGCAGGCAGTGTCTCTCCCAGCAGGCAGTGTCTGTTCCAGAAGGCAGTGTCTGTTCCAGCAGGCAGTGTCTATCCCAGCAGGCAGTGTCTCTCCCAGCAGGCAGTGTCTGTTCCAGAAGGCAGTGTCTGTTCCAGCAGGCAGTGTCTGTTCCAGTAGGCAGTGTCTCTCCCAGCAGGCAGTGTCTATCCCAGCAGGCAGTGTCTATCCCAGCAGGCAGTGTCTGTTCCAGAAGGCAGTGTCTGTTCCAGAAGGCAGTGTCTGTTCCAGCAGGCAGTGTCTGTTCCAGCAAGCGTGTCCTACCAGGCCCCACAAGGTTGTGTCTGTACCTGCAGGTAGTGACAGTCCCAGCAGGATGAAGGTAGTGTCTGTACCAGCAGGTTGTGCCTGCCCCAGAAGGTACTGTCTGTCCAAGCAGGTTGTGTCTGCCCCAGTATGTGGTGTCTGCCCCAGCAGGTAGTGTATGTCCCAGCAGGTAGAAGGTTGTGTCTGTACCACCAGGTTGTGTCTTTCACAGCAGGCAGTGTCTGTCCCAGCAGGTAGCGTCTGTCCCAGCAGGCAGTGTCTGTCCCAGCAGGTAGTGTCTGTCCCAGCAGGTAGTGTCTGTCCCAGCAGGTAGTGTCTGTCCCAACAGGTAGTGTCTGTCCCATCAGGTAGAGTCTGTCCGAGCAGGCTGTTTCTGTTCCAGCAGGTAGTGTCTATCACAGCAGGTAAAAGGTAGTGTCTGTCCCATCAGGTAGTGTCTATCCCAGCAGGTAAAATATAGTGTCTGTCCCAGCAGTTAGAAGATAGTGTTTGTCCCAGCAGGTAGAATGTAGTGTTTGTTCCAGCAGGTAGAATGTAGTGACTGTCCCAGCAGTTAGTGTTAATCCCAACAGATAGTGTTTGTCCCAGCAGGTAGAATGTAATGACTGTCCTAGCAGGTAGAATGTAGTGACTGTCCCAAAAGGTAGAAGGCAGTGTCTGTCCCAGCAGGTAGTGTGTGTTCCAGCAGATAGTGTGTGTTCCAGCAGGCAGTGTCTCTCCCCGCAGGCAGTGTCTGTTCCAGCAGGCAGTGTCTCTCCCAGCAGGCAGTGTCTGTTCCAGAAGGCAGTGTCTCTCCCAGCAGGCAGTGTCTCTCCCAGCAGGCAGTGTATGTTCCAGAAGGCAGTGTCTGTTCCAGAAGGCAGTGTCTGTTCCAGAAGGCAGTGTCTGTTCCAGAAGGCATTGTCTGTTCCAGAAGGCAGTGTATGTTACAGAAGGCATTGTCTGTTCCAGAAGGCAGTGTCTGTTCCAGCAGGCAGTGTCTGTTCCAGCAGGCAGTGTCTGTTCCAGCAGGCAGTGTCTGTTCCAGCAGGCAGTGTCTGTTCCAGCAGGCAGTGTCTGTTCCAGCAGGCAGTGTCTATCCCAGCAGGTAGTGTCTGTTCCAGAAGGTAGTGTCTGTTCCAGAAGGCAGTGTCTGTTCCAGAAGGCAGTGTCTGTTCCAGAAGGCAGTGTCTGTTCCAGAAGGCAGTGTCTGTTCCAGAAGGCAGTGTCTGTTCCAGCAGGCAGTGTCTATCCCAGCAGGCAGTGTCTCTCCCAGAAGGCAGTGTCTGTTCCAGCAGGCAGTGTCTGTTCCAGCAGGCAGTGTCTCTCCCAGCAGGCAGTGTCTATCCCAGCAGGCAGTGTCTCTCCCAGCAGGCAGTGTCTGTTCCAGAAGGCAGTGTCTGTTCCAGCAGGTAGTGTATGTTCCAGAAGGCAATGTCTGTTCCAGAAGGCAGTGTCTGTTCCAGCAGGCAGTGTCTATCCCAGCAGGCAGTGTCTATCCCAGCAGGCAGTGTCTCTCCCAGCAGCCAGTGTCTGTTCCAGAAGGCAGTGTCCGTTCCAGAAGGCAGTGTCTGTTCCAGAAGGCAATGTCTGTTCCAGAAGGCAGTGTCTGTTCCAGCAGGCAGTGTCTGTTCCAGCACGCAGTGCCTGTCTTACCAGGAAGTATCTGTCCTTGCAGGTTGTCTCTGTCCTACCAGGGCCCACAAGGTTGTGTCTGTACCTGCAGGTAGTGACTGTCCCAGCAGGAAGAAGGTAGTGTCTGTCCCAGCAGGTAGTGTCTATCCCAGCAGGTAAAATATAGTGTCTGTCCCAGCAGTTAGAAGATAGTGTTTGTCCCAGCAGGTAGAATGTAGTGTTTGTCCCAGCAGGTAGAATGTAGTGACTGTCCTAGCAGGTAGAATGTAGTGACTGTCCCAAAAGGTAGAAGGCAGTGTCTGTCCCAGCAGGTAGTGTCTCTCCCAGCAGACAGTGTCTGTTCCAGAAGGCAGTGTCTGTTCCAGCAGGTAGTGTATGTTCCAGCAGGCAGTGTCTCTCCCAGCAGGCAGTGTCTGTTCCAGAAGGCAGTGTCTGTTCCAGCAGGCAGTGTCTGTTCCAGTAGGCAGTGTCTCTCCCAGCAGGCAGTGTCTATCCCAGCAGGCAGTGTCTATCCCAGCAGGCAGTGTCTGTTCCAGAAGGCAGTGTCTGTTCCAGAAGGCAGTGTCTGTTCCAGCAGGCAGTGTCTGTTCCAGCAAGCGTGTCCTACCAGGCCCCACAAGGTTGTGTCTGTACCTGCAGGTAGTGACAGTCCCAGCAGGATGAAGGTAGTGTCTGTACCAGCAGGTTGTGCCTGCCCCAGAAGGTACTGTCTGTCCAAGCAGGTTGTGTCTGCCCCAGTATGTGGTGTCTGCCCCAGCAGGTAGTGTATGTCCCAGCAGGTAGAAGGTTGTGTCTGTACCACCAGGTTGTGTCTTTCACAGCAGGCAGTGTCTGTCGCAGCAGGTAGCGTCTGTCCCAGCAGGCAGTGTCCGTCTGTCCCAGCAGGTAGTGTCCGTCTGTCCCAGCAGGTAGTGTCCGTCTGTTCCAGTAGGTAGTGTCCGTCTGTCCCAGCAGGTAGTGTCCGTCTGTCGCAGCAGGTAGTGTCCGTCTGTTCCAGCAGGTAGTGTCCGTCTGTTCCAGCAGGTAGTGTCCGTCTGTCCCAGCAGGTAGTGTCCGTCTGTCCCAGCAGGTAGTGTCCGTCTGTTCCAGCAGGTAGTGTCCGTCTGTCCCAGCAGGTAGCGTCTGTCCCAGCAGGCAGTGTCCGTCTGTCCCAGCAGGTAGTGTCCGTATGTCCCAGCAGGTAGTGTCCGTCTGTTCCAGCAGGTAGTGTCCGTCTGTCCCAGCAGGTAGTGTCCGTCTGTCGCAGCAGGTAGTGTCCGTCTGTTCCAGCAGGTAGTGTCCGTCTGTTACAGCAGGTAGTGTCCGTATGTCCCAGCAGGTAGTGTCCGTCTGTCCCAGCAGGTAGTGTCCGTCTGTTCCAGCAGGCAGTGTCTGTCACGTCAGCTAGTGTCTGTCCCATCAGGTAGTGTCTGTCACATCAGCTAGTGTCTGTCCCATCAGGTAGTGTCTGTCCCATCAGGCAGTGTCTGTCCCATCAGGCAGTGTCTGTCCCATCAGGTTGTGTCTGTCCCATCAGGTAGTGTCTGTCCCATCAGGTAGTGGCTGTCCCATCAGGTAGTGGCTGTCCCATCAGGTAGTGTCTGTCCCCGCAGGCAGTGTCTGTCCCATTAGGTAGTGGCTGTCCCATCAGGTAGTGTCTGTCCCATCAGGTAGTGTCTGTCCCAGCAGGCAGTGTCTGTCCCATCAGGTAGTGTCTGTCCCAGCAGGTAGTGTCTGTCCCATCAGGTAGTGTCTGTCCCAGCAGGCAGTGTCTGTCCCAACAGGTGGTGTCCGTCTGTTCCAGCAGGTAGTGTCTGTCCCAGCAGGCAGTGTCTGTCCCAACAGGTGGTGTCCGTCTGTTCCAGCAGGTAGTGTCTGTCCCAGCAGGTAATGTCTCTCCCATCAGGTAGTGTCTGTCCCATCAGATAGTGTCTGTCCCATCAGGTAGTGTCTTTCCCATCAGGTTGTGTCTGTCCCATCAGGAAGTGTCTGTCCCAGAAGGTAGTGTCTTTCCCATCAGGTAGTGTCTGTCCCATCAGATAGTGTCTGTCCCATCAGGTAGTGTCTGTCCCATCAGATAGTGTCTGTCCCAGCAGGCAGTAACTTTCCCAGCAGGCAGTTTCTGTTCCAGCAGGCAGTATCTTTCCCAGCAGGCAGTTTCTTTTCCAGCAGGTAGTGTCTTACCCAGCAGGTCGAAGTTAGTGTCTTTCCCAGCAGGTTGTGTCTGTCCCATCAGATAGTGTCTGTCCCATCAGATAGTGTCTGTCCCATCAGATAGTGTCTGTCCTAGCAGGTAGTGTCTGTCCCAGCAGGTAGCGTCTGTCCCATCAGATAGTGTCTGTCCCATCAGATAGTGTCTGTCCCATCAGATAGTGTCTGTCCCATCAGATAGTGTCTGTCCCAGCAGGTAGTGTCTGTCCCAGCAGGTAGGGTCTGTCCCATCAGATAGTGTCTGTCCCATCAGATAGTGTCTGTCCCATCAGATAGTGTCTGTCCCAGCAGGTAGTGTCTGTCCCATCAGATAGTGTCTGTCCCATCAGATAGTGTCTGTCCCAGCAGGTAGTGTCTGTCCCAGCAGGTAGTGTCTGTCCCATCAGATAGTGTCTGTCCCATCAGATAGTGTCTGTCCCAGCAGGTTGTGTCTGTCCCAGCAGATAGTGTCTGTCCCATCAGATAGTGTCTGTCCCATCAGATAGTGTCTGTCCCATCAGATAGTGTCTGTCCCATCAGATAGTGTCTGTCCCATCAGGTAGTGTCTGTGTTAGGAGGTAGTGTCTTTCCCAGCAGGTAGTGTCTGTGCTAGGAGGTTGTGTCTGTTCCAGCAGGTAGTGTCTGTCCCATCCGATAGTGTCTGTCACATCAGGTAGTGTCTTTCCCAGCAGGTAGTGTCTGTGCTAGGAGGTAGTGTCTTTCCTTGCAGGTTGTGTCTGTGCTAGGAGGTAGTGTCTTTCCTAGCAGGTTGTGTCTGTGCTAGGAGGTAGTGTCTTTCCCAGCAGGTAGTGTCTGTGCTAGGAAGTAGTGTCTTTCCTAGCAGGTTGTGTCTGTTGTAGGAGGTAGTGTCATTCCCAGCAGGTAGTGTCTGTGTTAGGAGGTAGTGTCTTTCCCAGCAGGTAGTGTCTGTGCTAGGAGGTAGTGTCTTTCCTAGCAGGTTGTGTCTGTTGTAGGAGGTAGTGTCTTTCCCAGCAGGTAGTGTCTGTCCCATCAGGTAGTGTTTGTGTTAGGAGGTAGTGTCTTTCCCAGCAGGTTGTGTCTGTGCTAGGAGGTAGTGTCTTTCCCAGCAGGTTGTGTCTGTGTTAGGAGGTAGTGTCTTTCCCAGCAGGTTGTGTCTGTGCTAGGAGGTAGTGTCTTTACGAGCTGGTAGTTTCTGTCCCAGCAGGTAGTGTCTGTCCCAGCAGGTAGTGTCTGTCCCAGAAGGTAGTGTCTGTCCCAGCAGGTAGTGTCTGTCCCATCAGGTAGTGTCTGTCCCATCAGGTAGTGTCTGTCCCAGCAGGTAGTGTTAGTTCCAGCAGGTAGTGTCTGTCCCATCAGGTAGTGTCTGTCCCAGCAGGTAGTGTTTGTCCCAGCAGGTAGTTTTTGTCCCATCAGGTAGATTCTGTCCGAGCAGGCAGTTTCTGTGCCTGCAGGTAGTGTCTATCCCAGCAGGTAAAATGTGTTGTCTGTCCCAGCAGATAGAATGTAGTGACTGTCCCAGCAGTTGAAATGTAGTGACTGTCCCAGCAGGTAGAATGTAGTGACTGTCCCAAGAGGTAGAATGTAGTGACTGTCCCAACAGGTAGAATGTAGTGACTGTCCCAGCAGGTAGTGTCTGTCCCAGCTGGTAGTGTCTGTCCCTGCAGGTAGTGTCTGTCCCAGCAGGTAAAATGTGTTGTCTGTCCCAGCAGATAGAATGTAGTGACTGTCCCAACAGGTATAATGTATTGACTGTCCCAGCAGGTAGAAGGTAATGTCTGTCTCTGCAGGTAGTGTCTGTCCCAGCTGGTAGTGTATGTCCCCGCAGGTAGTGTCTGTCCCAGCAGGTCAAATGTAGTGTCTGTCCAAGCAGGTAGTGTCTGTCCCAGCAGATAGTGTCTGTCCCAGCAGGTAGAAGGTAGTGTCTGTCTAAGCAGGTAGCAGGTTGTGCCTGTCCCAGCAGGTAGTGTCTGTCCCAGCAGATAGAAGGTCTGCCTTCTGTGGCAGACACTATCTTCTTCCTACTCGAACAGGAAATTGCACTTCGCCCTCCGAATAACAGGCAAACCGGCAAATCTTCAATACAGCACTGAAATCAAATTCTACTCTGTCTGCTCTACCACTCGTCAGATGTGGCAGGGTTCGCAAACTATCATTGATTACAAAGGGAAACCCAGCCTCGAGCTGCCCAGTGATGAACTCAATGCTTTCTACGCTCACTTTGAGGCAAGAAACACTGAACCATGCATGAGAGCACCAGCTGTTCCGGATGACTGTGTGATCACGCCCTCCATATCCGATGTGAATAAGACCTTTAAACAGGTTAACCTTTTTGGGATAAGGGGCAGCATTTTCATTTTTGGATGAATAGCATGCCCAGAGTGAACTGCCTCCTACTCGGTCCCAAATGGTAATACATGCATATTATTATTAGTATTGGGTAGAAAACACTCTGAAGTTTCTAAAACTGTTTTAATGATGTCTGTGAGTACAACAGAACTCATATGGCAGACGAAAACCTGAGAAAAATCCAACCAGGAAGTGGGACATCTGAGGTTTGTAGTTTTTCAAAGCTTGGCCAACCGAGTACACATTGAGATATGGATAAAGTTGCACTTCCTACGGCTTCCACTTGATGTCAACCGTCTTTAGAAACTAGTTTGAGGATTCTACTATAAAGGAGGGGCTCATGAGACCTCTTTGAGTCAGTGTCCTTGCAGAGAGCCTTGGTCTCATGATGCGCGCTCCGGACAGAGTTACCTCTTGTTCCAGTGCTTTCCGAAAGACAAAGGATTTCTCAGGTTGGAACATTATTGATTCCATACATCGTTTGACATGTTTCTAAAGGACTGTAATGGAACTTTTCAAGTTTTTGTCTGGATGAAGTGCCTGCGCCTCATGAAGATGGATTAATGGGCTGAACACGCTAACAACAAGTGGCTATTTGGACATAAATTATGGAACTTTAAAGAACAAATCAGTCATTTATTGTCGAACTGGGATTCCTGGGAGTGCCTTCTGATGAAGATCATCAAAGGTAAGTGAATATTTATGGTGTTGTTTCTAACTTTGTTGATTCCAAAATGGCGGATATTCCTCTGGCTGTTTTGGGTTCTGAGCGCCGTTCTCAGATTATGCTTTTTCCGTAAAGTTTTTTGGAAATCTGATACAACGGTTGCATTAAGGAGAAGTCCATCTTTAATTCTGTGAATACCACTAGAATCTTTTATCAATGTTTATTATTAGTATTTCTGCAAAATCACCGGTTGTTTTGGAATCAAAACATTACTGCACATAAGGCGCCAATGTAAACTGAGATTTTTGGATATAAATATGCACATTATCAAACAAAACATACCTTTATTGTGTAACATGATGTCCTATGAGTGTCATCTGATGAAGATTATTCAAGGTTAGTGATTAATTTGATCTATGTATCTGCTTTTTGTGAGTCCTATCTTTGGCTGGAAAAATGGCTGTGTGTTTTTTTTTATGTTGTCGACCTGCGCTAGAAAGGTTAACATTCACAAGGCTACGGTGCCAGATGGATTGCCAGGATGCATACTCAGAGTATGTGCTGAACAGCTTACAAGTGTCTTCACAGTCATTTTCAACCTCTCCTTGACCCAGTCTCTAATATCTATATTCAAGCAGACAACCATAGATCCTGTGCCAAAGAACGCCAAGGTAAATCTATCTAAATGCCCATTGCCCCTTAAGACTCACATCTGTAGCCATGGAATGCCCTCATGTGGTGAGGGTAAGCAACAACACATCCTCCATGCTGACTCTCAACACAGGGGCCCCTCAGATGTGTGAGCGCTTAATCCTTTCCAGTACTCCCTGTTCAACCACGACTGTGTGGCCGCACACAACTCCAAAACCATCATCAAGTTTGTAACACGATGGTGGTAGGCCTGATCAACGACGACGATGAGACGAGTATAGGGAGGTCTGAGACCTGGCAGTGTGTTGCCAAGACAATAGGGTTGAGTAGTATCCAGATTTTCACAACTTCCTACCATTTCTGTACACTACCAAACTACACGGTATTACCAAATGTGCACACAAGGGTTACTGTTAATACATTTGTTATTATTTTTTCACACACAAAATTATTTAGGCAACAGGGATCTCTGCTGTTACCAAGAAGCTTGACATCTAGCCGGTGAGATAGCAAGTTAGCCAACCAAATGCATTGCTGGAGCCCTGATCTGGATATAATTCATTTGAGACATTTTAGATTTCTTATAGTTATACTTAACTTACAGTTTTTTAGAGGCTCTCTAATAATACTGTTGGTATTTCGAAATACCATTTGTACCGCATACTAGGGTATTTTGCCCAAACCTTAAGGACAACAACCTCCCCCTCTACGTCAGCAAGACAAAAGAGTTGATCGTGGACTAGAGGAAACGCAGAGCCGAGCTCTTTATTTATTTTTATTTTTATTTCACCTTTATTTAACCAGGTAGGCTTGTAGAGAACAGGGTTCTCATTTGCAACTGAGACCAGGCTAAGATAAAGCAACAACACAGAGTTACACATGGGATAAACAAAATGTAGTCAATAGTACAGTAAAACAAAAGAAAACTAAAAGTCTATATACAGTGAGTGCAATTGAGGTAGGATAAGGGAGTTAAGGCAATAAATAGGCCATGGTGGCGAAGTAATTACAATATAGCAATTAAACACTGGAATGGTAGATGTGCAGAAGATGAATGTGCAAGACGAGATACTGGGGTTCAAAGGAGCAAGATAAATAAATAAATACAGTATAGGGATGAGGTAGGTACAGTAGATAGATTGGCTGTTTACAGATAGGCTATGTACAGGTGCAGTGATCTGTGAGCTGCTCTGACAGCTGGTGCTTAAAGCTACTGAGTGAGACATGAGTCTCCAGCTTCAGTGATTTTTGCAGTTCGTTCCAGTCATGGGCAGCAGAGAACTGGAAGGAAAGGCAGCAAAAGGAGGAATTGGCTTTGGGGGTGACCAAAGAGATATATAGTGGGGAGAACAAGCATTTGATACACTGCAGATTTTGCAGGTTTTCCATTTACAAAGCATGTAGAGGTCGGTAATATTTATCATAGGTACACTTCAACTGTGAGAGAAGGAATCTAAATTCCAGAATATCACGTATGATTTTTAAGTAATTAATTTGCATTTTATTGCATGACATAAGTATTTGATCACCACCAACCAGTAAGAATTCCGGCTCTCACAGACCTGTTAGTTTTTCTTTAAGAAGCCTTCCTGTTCTCCACTCATTACCTGTATTAACTGCACATGTTTGAACTTGTTACCTGTATAAAAGACACCTGTCCACATACTCAATCAAACAGCCTCCAACCTCTCCACAATGGCCAAGACCAGGGAGCTGTGTATGGACATCAGGGATAAAATTGTAGACCTGCACAAGGCTGGGATGGGCTACAGGACAATAGGCAAGCAGCTTGGTGAGAAGGCAACAACTGCGCAATTATTAGAAAATGGAAGAAGTTCAAGATGACGGTCAATCACCCTCGGTCTGGGGCTTCATGCAAGATCTCACCTCGAGGGGCATCAATGATCATGAGGAAGGTGAGGGTTCAGCCCAGAACTACACAGCAGGACCTGGTCAATGACCTGAAGAGAGCTGGGACCACAGTCTCAAAGAAAACCATTAGTAACACAATACGCCGTCATGGATTAAAATCCTGCAGTGCACGCAAGGTCCCCCTGCTCAAGCCAGGGCACGTCCAGGCCCGTCTGAAATTTGGATGATCCAGAGGAGGAATGGGAGAAGGTCATGTGGTCTGATGAGACAAAATAGAGCTTCTTGGTCTAAACTCCACTCGCTGTGTTTGGAAGAAGAAGAAGGATGAGTACAACCCCAAGAACACTATCCCAACCGTGAAGCATGGAGGTGGAAACATAATTCTTTGGGGATGCTTTTCTGCAAAGGGGACAGGACGACTGCAACGTATTGAGGGGAGGATGGATGGGGCCATGTATCACGAGATCTTGGCCAACAACCTCCTTCCCTCAGTAAGAGCATTGAAGATGGGTCGTGGCTGGTTCTTCCAGCATGACAATGACCCGAAACACACAGCCAGGGCAACTAAGGAGTAGCTCCGTAATAAGCATCTCAAGGTCCTGGAGTGGACTAGCCAGTCTCCAGACCTGAACCCAATAGACAATCTTTGGAGGTGTATCAAATACTTGTTTTCCCCACTGTACCTTCTGGAGCGCGTGCTACGAGGCTGTTGGAGGCTATTTTATAGATGACATCACCGAAGTCGAGGATCGGTAGGATGGTCAGTTTTACGAGGGTATGTTTGGCAGCATGAGTGAAGGATGCTTTGTTGCGAAATAGGAAGCCTAGATTTAATTTAGGATTGGATATGCTTAATGTGAATCTGGAAGGAGAGTTTACAGTCTAACCAGACACCTAGGTCTTGGTAGTTGTCCACGTATTCTAAGTCAGAGCCGTCCGGAGTAATGATGCTGGACGGCGAGCAGGTGCGGGCAGTGATCCGTTGAATAGTTTTACATGTAGTTTTACTTGCATTTAAGAGCAGTTGGAGGCCACGGATGGAGAGTTGTATGGCATTGAAGCTCGTCTGGAGGTTAGTTAACACAGTGTCCAAAGAGGGGCCAGAAGTATACAGAATGGTGTCGTCTGCGTAGAGGTGTATCAGAGAATCACCAGCAGCAAGAGCAACATCATTGATGTATACAGAGAAGAGAGTCTGTCCGAGGATTGAACCCTGTGGCACCCCCATAGAGACTGCCAGAGGTCCGGACAACAGGCCCTTCGATTTGACATACTGAATTCTATCAGAGAAGTAGTTGCTAAACCAGGCGAGGCAATCATTTGAGAAACCAAGGCTGTCGAGTCTGCCAATAAGAATGTGGTGATTTACAGAGTCGAAAGCCTTGGCCAGGTCGATGAAGACGGCTGCACAGTAATGTGTCTTATCGATGGCGGTTATGATCTCTCCCCATTCACATTGACGGGTCTGTAGTGGAGCGGGTCAAGAGCTTCAAGTTCCTCGGTGTCCACATCATTGAAGATCTATTGTTGTCCACACACACCAACACAGTCGTGAAGAGGGCATGACAACCCCTCCTCCCCCTCAGGAGGCTGAAAAGATTTGGCATGGGCCCTCAGATCCTCAAAATGTTTTACAGCTGGACCAATGAGAGGATCTTGAATGGCTACATCATCGCTTTGTATGGCAACTGCTTTTATCATCCGAGCTCTCTGCCATCCAGGACCCCTACACCACGTGGTGTCAAAGAAAGGCCGTAAAAATTGGCAGACTCCAGCCACCAAAGTCATAGACTTTTTTCTCTGTTGCAGCACGACAAGCAGTACCGATGCACCAAGTCTGGAACCAATAGGACTCTGAAAAGTTCCACCCCCAAGTCAAAAGACTGCTTAGTAGTTAGTCCTGGTAGTAATTTGGTTAACTGTTTAACTATCTGCACTGACCCTTTTAGACTAACTTATTTGACTCACATACACTGCTGCTACTGTATATTATCTGTCCCTTTATTCGTAGTTATGTGTATACATCTACCTCATTTACCTTGTATCCCTACACCAACTCTGTACTGGTACCCCTTGTATATAGCCAAGTCATTACTCATTGTGTATCCATTATTACTTTTATTATCATGTTTAATTTTCTATTATTTCTCTGTTTACTTTCTCTCTGCATTGTTGGGAAGGGCCTGTGAGTAAGCATTTCTCTTCTAGTGCACACCTGTTGTTTATGACGCAAGTGACAAACAAAATGTTATTTGATTCACCAACATTAATGGAATAAACAACTTCCTTTGGCTCAAAAAGTTAGCATTCTGAAAATCAATAATGCTAGTTACCCAGCCCTCTGTGTGTGTGTGTGTGTGTGTGTGTGTGTGTGTGTGTGTGTGTGTGTGTGTGTGTGTGTGTGTGTGTGTGTGTGTGTGTGTGTGTGTGCAGTCCCTATCGTTCCTGCAGGAGAGTTTCTCTGAATCAGCCATGACTCCAGGAACCAGGCTAGTCTATCAGGGACTATGCAAAACCAGGGAGAGGCTCTCAGGGACCAGGGTAGGCCAGGGGTAGTCTATAAGGGACTAGGCTAGGCCAGGGGGAGGCTCTCAGGGACCAGGGTAGGCCAGTGGGAGGTTTTCTGAATCATTCAAGGCACTCAGGGACCTGGGTAGGCCAAGGGGAGGCTCTCTGAATCAGCCATGACTCCAGGGACGAGGGTATGCCAAGGGGAGGCTCTCTGAATCAGCCATGACTCCAGGGACGAGGGTATGCCAAGGGGAGGCTCTCTGAATCAGCCATGACTCCAGGGACCAGGGTATGCCAGGGGGAGGCTTTCTGAATCAGCCATGACTCCAGGGACGAGGGTATGCCAGGGGGAGGCTTTCTGAATCAGACACGACTCCAGGGACCAGTGTAGGCCAGGTTTAGGCTCTCTCAATCAGCCATGACTCCAGGCTCTCAGGACTGGCATTCAGCAGCGTTAGATTGTTTTCTATGTTACTCCATGCCAACTACCCTATGTGTTAATCCTCTCCTCTTTTCTCCTCATCTCTTTCTCTCGTATTAACCTCTCTCTCCTGCCGGAAGGCCGCTCTTTGTTGAATAATTGCAGTGAGGGAGAATTTTTCAATGCATACGTGATGGGCTCTCTGAAGCACATCTCTCTCTCGTTCTCCCTCTCTCTGTGGCTTACTGTGTTGAAAGACTATCCCCTCTCCTTAATCCTGTCCTGCCTGGCTTAAGAGAGCAGCTTTGCAGGCCCTCTTAAACCAAACAGCCGGAGTGGAATCAGGGGACACATACATAGGGAGATGAGAGAGCCCTCCATACACTCTGCGTACAGTCAGTACACTCTCACCTGACACATACACAGCCAAACACCTGATTCTGTCCTCTCAGCCACACACACCTGATTCTGTCCTCTCAGCCACACACACCTGATTATGTCCTCTCAGCCACACACACCTGATTCTGTCCTCTCAGCCACGCACAACTGATTCAGTCCTGTCAGCCATGCACACTATGCTTGAATATTTTACAAATGTTTCATCATGAACACCAAGGAGCCTTTTTTTACAGAGAGAGGCCAGTGGAGCACAGGTATGTTTGTATTGTGCAAGAGACAGAGGCTATAATTTAGAAACGTATTATGCATAACATATCATTCATTAACTAAATATGAGGCTAAATATAAGGCTAATACTCCACTGAATGTATTACCTTAAAGATGTCGGCTAGGACATCTATATACAGTGCATTCGCAAAGTATTCAGACCCTTCCCCTTTTCCACATTTTGTTAAATTACAGACTAATTCTAAAATGGATTAAATATTTTTTCCTCATCAATCTACACACAATACCCCGTAATGACAAAATGAAAACAAGTTTAGACATTTTTGAAAATGTATTACAAATACAGAAATGATTTACATTAGTATTCAGACCTTTTGCTATGAGATTCAAAATTAAACTCAGGTTCATCCTGTTTCCAATGATCATCCTTGATGTTTCTACATCTTGATTGGAGTCCACCAGTGGTAAATTCAAATTATTGGACATCACTTGGAAAATAACACAACGGTCTACACAAGGTCACACTGTTGACATTGCATGTCAGCAAAAATCAAGCCATGAGGTCGAAGGATTTGTCCGTAGAGCTCAGCGATAGGTTTTGTGACGATGCACAGATCTGTGGAAGGGTACCAAAACATGTATGCAGCATTGAAGGTCCCCAAGAACACAATGCCCTCAATCATTCTTAAATGGAAGAAGTTTCTAACCACAAAGACTCTTCCTAGAGCCGTCCGGCCAAACTGAGCAATTGGGGGAGAAGGGCCTTGGTCAGGGGTGTGAACAAGAACCCAATGGTCACTAGGACAGAGCCCCAGAGTTTCTCTGTGGAGATGGGAGAACCTTCCATAAGGAAAACCATGTCTACAGCACCATGTCTCCACCAATCAGGCATTTATGGTAGAGTGGCCAGATAGAAGCCACTCCTCAGTAAAAGGCACATGACAGCCCGCTTGGAGTTTGCCAAAAGGCACCCGAAGTCTCTCAGACCATGAGAAACAAGATTCTCTGGACTGATGAAACCAATATTAAACTCTTGACCTGAATGCCAAGAGTTAATTCTGGAGGAAACCTGGCACCATCCCTACGGTGAAGCAAGGCGGTGGCAGAATCATGCTGTGGGGATGTTTTTCAGCAGCAGGTACTGGGAAACTAGTCAGGATCAAGGGAAAGGTGAATGGAGCAACAGCGTCAGCAGACCACTCTCCTGCGAGCTGATCTCCGCCAGTTTACAGCCGCCCACGCTGGCGTGGCTGCAGGGGCAGCAGTCTCTTGTACTAAACCCAGTATGTTTATACTGAAACTGACAGACGCTGACGACAATGAGGCTTACCCCCAAGCCTTCAAGAGGACAGTGGCAAGGGAGAAATGGCCCCATGAGCAATGGGCCAGCCTGATAGCACCCTTTCTGTCAGGAGTGGCACAAAATACCTAAAGGGATCTGATGGCTGAACAGGCGACGCATTACGAGGAGCTGAAAAAGGAAATCCTGCACCGGTATGGTTACACCCTGAATAGCAGGGTGCAAAGATTCCATGATTGGGCGTATGATGCCACAGCGCCCCCCGATCGCAAATGCATGATCTGATTAGGCTGTCCAAGAGCTGGCTAGCTGCTGAAAGACTGACCATCATGGCCATCGAGAAAGTGGTCATAGATACATTTCCACGCGCTCTCCCATTCGAACCTAAAACGTTAGCAAGCCAAGCTAACCCGCAGAGTACGGATCAGCTGGTGGAAATGGTGGAAGGACAACAGGTGGCTTTGGAGGTCCTGCGCAGCAGACAACCACGGAAAGCTGAACCCTCCACTCGCCCGAAGGAGCGAAAAAGGATGGAGGACCTCGCCTGGACCCCGGCCAAGGATGGAGGGACACCAACAGCCAGCTCCTCGAGACGACACCCCGTCCTGAACCTGGACAGCAGGAAGTGCTACGATTGTGGCAATGCCTTCAACCTCAGCCAGTGAGGTAGCCACCGGGCATCCCTGCTGCTTGCTGATGAGTGGTCCTTCCCCTGTCACCCCAGTAAGAACCAATAGAAAGGACACCATGCCACTTTTGGACTGACTTCGCCCAGTCCCCGAACCTGACTGACACGGTGTCCATCACATGCATACACGATGAGACCAAGGACTACCCTTCCACACTCCCCCATCTACAGACAACAAAAGGGGCCAGTGGGAGTTGTCCTGAACTTGCCAGTGCCAGTCCTTATCTGGAGGGATTTCCCGATGTTCCGCCAACTGTGGACCAGTATGTCCGTAGACATGGGGAAACCAGGGAACCAGATGGGTGGAGGAAGCCAGAAAGGCAGGAGGGATGCCAGAAGGAATGATGCCCTGATGTGTGAATTCCAGGAAATGGACCCCCAGGCATCAACAGAACCCCTCTCTGAGGGTGACTCAGGTGAAGCAAGGCCGGAGGAAGGTGAGGCGAGTCTGGACGACATGTTCCGGATGGACTATGAGGTGGTGCCAGAGCCCTCCTCTCTAGCGGGCCGGTTCGGCACGGCCCAATTGGATGATCCTAACCTGGCCAGGACTCTCCAGCAGGTGGATGTGGTGGACGGAAAGCCCATGGAGGGGGTAAGTCAGATCACCTACCCCCATTTTTCTATAAAGAAGAACATTCTGTATCAGGTTGTGAAGAAGAACGACGAATGTAGGGAATTGTTGTTGTTGCCCCGTCTCTTTGTACAATCTGTCCTGCTGTTGGCACACTATCACCTTCTTGGGGCTCACCTAGGGGTGGAGAAGACCTTAGACCGGATCAAGGTACAATTGTACTGGCCGCTCTGTGATGATTTTAGAAAGTTAAATGAAATCTCAAAGCTCAACGCCTACCCAATGCCTACCCAATTGATGAGAACGGCTAGGAACCACCCGATTTTCAGCACGCTTGACCTATTGAAGGGTTATTGGCAGGTGCCCTTAGCTCCCGAGGCTAGGAGAAAACTGCTGTTCCTCTACAGAAAGCTGCCCTTTGGGTTGCACAGGGCCCTGGCCACCTTCCATAGTTTTATTGACCGGGTTCTCCATCCACATCGCGAGTACACGGTAGCCAACCTCGATGATATTGTAATCCATGGGAGCGATTGAGAGACCCATCTAAACCAGGTGAGCGGGGTATTGCAGGCTTTACAGGGGCGATGCTAACAGTTAACCCAAGGAAATGTTGGCTCAGCCTGCGGTAGGCTGAGTACCTGGGGTACACGATCGGGAGGGGATGTGTAAAATCCCAGGTGAAGAAAGTGAAGGCGATTTGGGACTGGCCCCAGCCCCTCATCAAGAAGCAAATACTTACATTTGTGTAACTATTTATCACTTGAGATTTATCCCCCACTTTGACTCCCTAGCCAGCCCCCTGACAGATCTGACCAGGAGCCGTCTGCCCGCCCTGGTGACGTGGATTGAGGAGACGGAGAAAGCCTTCCAGGACGTGCTGGTGACCCCGAACTTCTCCAAACCACTGGTGGTACAGACCAATGAGTCAGAAACAGGGGTGGGTGCCATCCTATCACAGCTACAAGAAGGTGAGGAACACTCGGTCGTATACATTAGCCTTAAGCTGTTGCCGCAAGGGAAACAAAAATATTCCACTGTGGAGAAAGAATGTCTCGTGATCAAGTGGGCGCTGGAGACGCTGAAATATTACTTACTGGGACGGCACTTCACCCTTGTGACACCACTGGTTTGGATGTCACGGAATAAGGACAGTAACGCCCAGGTCACCCGCTGGTTCCTATCCTTATATCCATTTGCTGTCTCTATCGTCCACAGATCAGGTGCAGCCCATGGAAATGCCGATGTACTCTCCAGGAGGGATGTTTAAGGGAGCCGGACCGCCCCTCCCTCCCAGTCGGAGCTGAGGGGAGAAGGGGGGGGCGGGGCAGATGGCAGGCAGAGGTGAGGGTGAGGGGAGTGTTGATTGAAGGAAGATATCTTGTAGCCTGCTGGCTCCACCCCTGAGCCTTATATGGACATCCTGCCCCAACGAGGCAAGATGATGGATCATTAAGCCATTGAGTGCTTGAGGATAGAAGAGGAAGCGGGCTGCACAAAGAGGAAGAGGATCGAGAGGGTTATGGAGAGTGTGAGAAGTGGGAGAAGTATTGTGAACTGGTTGCTGGATCCCCCCTTTCCCACCGTGTTCAAATATCCCTAATAAATTCACCATTTGTATACTAGTTGTGCTCCCTGTGCGTGTTTGGTTATTGAACTTGGTGAAGTGGAAACCCTACCCGCTTCAGCCTGCTACATAATGTTAATATAATATTTCAGTTTTTTTTGCAAAAATGAAAGAAAAAAAAAATTCTTGGTCATTATGGGGTATTGTGTGTAGATTGATTAGGAAAAAAAACAATTTAATCTATTTTAGAATAAGTCTTTAACCTAATATATGGAAGAAGTCAAAGGGTTTGAATGCACTGTATATCAGTCTACAACATAATTATCTATTTTGTATGTAGTTTGTCTGGAATTGGTTGACAAAGAGAAAGACTGCGAGAGAGTGCTCGGCCGTGCCGCACTGATTTAAAGCAACTTTAAAAAAGTGTTTTGAAACTCTGCAATTTAAAAAAGATATGTCGTTACAATAAAAAAATAAGGTAATCTCAGAAAGCCAGATGGAGATGTGTAAGTTAGACGCGCATTCAGACTACCTGTCACAATAAAAAAGTTACCATGATGAGATGATAGGTCTAACACACGGAGATAGGCTGTCAGTCCCCAACCTGATAGTCGATTCATCGTGCAGTGGCCAGAGAGAAAGCCATAGAGCAGGGATCATCAACTAGATTCAGCCGTGGGCCAATTTTTTTCTTGAGTGGATGGTCTGGGATCTGGAACATATGAACACAACATGCAACAATTTCAGCCATGGGTGGGCCTGGGAGGACACGTGGTCTGCGGTTGTGAGGCCGGTTGGATGAACTGCCAAATTCCAAAAACCTGCAGTAAAAAATACGGTTCCCGCCATTCAACATTAACACACTGTATATAGTAGGTTTTGATCAGGCTTGTTTCCAATACAGGAGGCCAAATGTCAATTTAGATGTGTAAACTGAGCTTGGTTAGAAGTGTTAGGCTACACACACACACACACCTCCCACTGCGGTACGAGTGTTAGAGTGAGGTGGAGTGGAGCTGGAATGATAAGCAGGTGTATTTAACAGAATGTGGTGCTACACAGTAAATCTGCCTTTGTTTAGTGGATTGAATTCATCAGCGTAGTGTTAGTGTATTGTCTGGCTTTCTCACCCTACCATCTATATTATGCTGAGTGTTGTGACATAAACACAAGTGGACCTGCTGTTTGTGTTCAAGTGGGTGGAATCAGTAGCAGTGTTCAATAGGCATCACCCTATACATAATCATAAAAACATACTCAGTCAGTCACACACTCAATCCATTACACACACACACACACACGCACACGCACGCACACACACACACACACACACACACACACACACACACACACACACACACACACACACGCACACGCACACGCTCGCGCACACACACACACACACACACACACACACGCACACGCACACGCACACACACACATCCCACAGGGGGCTATGTAAATGGCCCTTTTCTCTCCAAACAAACATTCTACATTACTCTGCCTCATTCTCATTAACCCCTGGGCTGGTTTGAAAGGTGTTTTCACTCAGGAAGGGAGAGAAAAGTGGAAGAGAGAGAGAGAGAGAGGAGTGAACAAGTGTGTGTTGGTGAGAGGGAGAGAGTGAGAGAGAGAAAGAGGGGGAGAGAGAGGTTATGATGTTTAATGAGTAAATTGTTCTATTCATCAACATTGGTCTCGTTATCTTGAATTCTGCTCCTCTGTTTCTGGGCATTAGGGTTTGTTTGTTGTGTTCAGCTATAACTTTCTATTCTTCTACCTCCCTCTCTTCTTCTCTCTCCCGCTCTTCTTCTCTGTGGGTGACCGCGTTGCCAGCTGTCTGGCCAATACTCTCTCCCCCAGTGCACTAGAGCACTGGAAGCAGATATTATGGTATTACAGACACCCCTTCCTCCCTCCCCTCCTCTGCCTCCCTGCTGTAGGGGTGGGTCTGCCTCCTGCCTTATGGAGGGGTGCAGTCATGTAGGGGTGGAGTCATGGAGGGCCAGAGTCCCTCCACCCACAACCCTACTGTGCCTTTTCTCTCGTTTTCCACCTTTTTCAGTTGTTTAGGGAGATGAGGATGGGTAGGATGTTGGGGTCAGATTTTGAGTCAGTGTCCCTTTCGAGCCTGTACAGCTGGCTGCCAGTGGGTTGTGTCTGGCTGGGAAGGCTGGTGTCCTGTGGGTTGTGCCTGGCTGGGATAGGTTGGTGTCCTGTGGTTCGTGTCTGGCTGGGAGAGGCGGGTGTCCTGTAGGTTGTGTCTGGCATCCTGTAGGTTGTGTCTGGCTGGGAGAGGCTGGTGTCCTGTGGGTTGTGTCTGGCTGGGATAGGCTGGTGTCCCGTGGGTTGTGTCTGGATGGGAGAGGCTGGTGTCCTGTGGGTTGTGTCTGGCTCGGAGATGTGGGTGACCTGTAGGTTGTGTCTGGCGTCCTGTAGGTTGTGTCTGGCTGGGAGAGGCTGGTGTCCAGTGGGTTGTGTCTGGCTGGGAGAGGCTGGTGTCCAGTGGGTTGTGTCTGGATGGGAGAGGGTGGTGTCCTGTGGGTTGTGTCTGGCTGGGAGAGGCTGGTGTCCTGTGGGTTGTGTCTGGCTGGGAGAGGCTGGTATCCTGTAGGTTGTGTCTGGCGTCCTGTAGGTTGTGTCTGACTGGGAGAGGCTGGTGTCCAGCGGGTTGTGTCTGGCTGGGAGAGGCTGGTGTCCAGTGGGTTGTGTCTGGATGGGAGAGGGTGGTGTCCTGTGGGTTGTGTCTGGCTGGGAGAGGCTGGTGTCCTGTGGGTTGTGTCTGGCTGGGAGAGGCTGGTGTCCTGTAGGTTGTGTCTGGCGTCCAGTTGGTTGTGTCTGGCTGGGAGAGGTTGGTGTCCCGTGGGTTGTGTCTGGCTGGGAGAGGCTGGTGTCCAGTGGGTTGTGTCTGGATGGGAGAGGCTGGTGTCCTGTGGGTTGTGTCTGGCTGGGAGAGGCTGGTGTCCTGTGGGTTGTGTCTGGCTGGGAGAGGCTGGTGTCCTGTAGGTTGTGTCTGGCTGGGAGAGGCTGGTGACCTGTAGGTTGTGTCTGGCATCCTGTAGGTTGTGTCTGGCTGGGAGAGGCTGGTGTCCAGTGGGTTGTGTCTGGCTGGGAGAGGCTGGTGTCCTGTGGGTTGTGTCTGGCTGGGAGAGGCTGGAGTCCTGTAGGTTGTGTCTGGCGTCCTGTAGGTTGTGTCTGACTGGGAGAGGCTGGTGTCCAGTGGGTTGTTTCTGGCTGGGAGAGGCTGGTGTCCAGTGGGTTGTGTCTGGCTGGGAGAGTCAGGTGTCCAGTGGATTGTGTCTGGTTGGGAGATGCTGGTGTCCAGTGGATTGTGTCTGGTTGGGAGATGCGGGTGTCCAGTGGATTGTGTCTGGTTGGGAGATGCGGGTGTCCAGTGGATTGTGTCTGGTTGGGAGATGCGGGTGTCCAGTGGATTGTGTCTGGTTGGGAGAGGCTGGTGTCCAGTGGATTGTGTCTGGTTGGGAGAGGCAGGTGTCCAGTGGATTGTGTCTGGTTGGGAGAGGCTGGTGTCCAGTGGATTGTGTCTGGATGGGAGAGGCAGGTGTCCAGTGGATTGTGTCTGGTTGGGAGAGGCGGGTGTACAATGGATTGGGTCTGGTTGGGAGAGGCGGGTGTCCTGTAGGTTGTGTCTGGCTGGGAGAAGCAGGTGTCCTGTGGGTTACGTATTGCTGGGAGAGACAATACAATCATTTAGGTTTCACCTTCTCACACAATGATAAGGCACAGACTTAATGACCAATTTTCTTTTTTTATGTTCATTAGTAAACTATCAAAAAGATAACAATTTGTTGCAGAGTTTGTTGTCCTCATGGGTAACAGGCCACAGCAGTCACAAACAACTTGAATTAAGTTTCAGTGGGATTGAATCTGTGAAGGTTTTGTTTCAGTTGATCCTCTTGCCTTGTATTTGATCTGTGTGAGCACATGTGAAATGTGCAATCTGTGTGTGTGCACTGTGTGTGTGTGTGTGCACTGTGTGTGTGTGTGTGGGCTCTCCATTCCACAATGTCTTCATGTACACAGCATCATCAAGGGGAGTTTAAATTCTCCCTAACCCTCGCACCTTCTCCACCCCCCAGCTTTGCAATCATAATTGAACGGTGTTGGTCATAATTTGTGTGGATTATGTGATTAGAAGGGGTATTGTAGCTGCTTATGTGTGAGCGGGTGTTAGATGGCCCTCTCTGCCTGATGGAAGTATACAAGCGGCTGATGAGAGGACACACTTTTGTCTGTGACGCCGTGCCACTGCCAGCCCATTGTCCTGTCCAGGTCACCCGGGGAGACAGGTGGGGGGATGGAAGCTTTCAAATTTACGAAACACACTTTCTGATTTACTCACTTTTAGTTTTGATTTTGTTAATTGGGCTAGGGGGCAGTATTTTGACTTCTGGATGAAAAGCGTGCCCAAAGTAAACTGCCTGTTACTCAGGCCCAGAAGCTAGGTTATGCATGTAATTGGTAGATTTAGATAGAAAAACACTGTAAAGTTTCTAAAACTGTTAAGATAATGTCAGTGAATATAACAGGGATAGGTTGGTGTCCTGTGGAAGAAGAGAGGGAGGACGAGGAGTGGGAGGAAGAGGAGGAGGAGGAAGCCAGGCAGACAACGATAAATACAAAATAGTGATAGAAAAAATATATATTTTTTGAATGAGATATTGTGTTCAGGCAAATAGTGTGTTTACACATGTGTGTTTCTCTGCTAACTGCTGCTAACAGGAGTGGGTAATATTTTCCAAACCTGTTGGCATAGTATTTGTGGTGCACTCGTTCAGTTTACTCCCCTGAGCTTTCACTAGAGGTCAATCAGTGGAGGAAGAGAGAAATTAGATAGATGCTGAACTGAATACACACACTCCTATACACATTAAAGTTGATACACAGGTCCCTGGAGTGTGAGGAATCTCCAATGTGTTTTGTGCCTGTGTGTGTGTCTGTGTGTGTTGCTGTGATGTGTGTCTGTGTGTTTGATGTGTGTGTGTGTGTGTGCCTGTGTGTGTGCATGTTTACGCTGATCGTTCTTGTGTATGTTTGTCTGCAATCTGTGTGTCTGCCTGTGTGTGTGATGTGTGCCTGTGTGTGTGTGTGCGTGTGCCTGTGCGTGTGCCTGTGTGTTTGATGTGTGTGTGTGTGTGCCTGTGTGTGTGCATGTTTACGCTGATCGTTCTTGTGTATGTTTGTAAATTCCTTTCTGTATATGAATATTCTTATATGCGCTAAGTTTGAATTCACTCAAATGTGCTGGTCGGTACCAGATATACAGAAGAGCTCTACAGCATCCTTGCTTTCCCCTGTTCCCACTCCTCTCTGATAACCCTGAACAGGATTTGCAGAACGTCTGTCTATTTTTCAGCCTGTCCCATTCAGCCAGCCTGATGGAGTTGGGGACTTGAGCTACCTGTCTCCCGGCTGCTTTCTCCTCATGAGAATGAGAAACAACAGTGAATCCTCTATTCATCCAGGTTGCAGTGTCTCCCTGGCCCCTTGGCCTCTGATGCCCACCCAATCGGCCCCAGTAGCGGAGCACCTATTTGCTGCCTCCCCACCTCTATTCTTGTGGTCTAAATTGGTCAGCGCTGGCTGGACAGACATGTGACCCCGAGGGGGTGGACAGGGTGGTTGAAAGTGTGTAGTCCCATTTCTCTGCTGTTACCTCGTTTCTAACCCCCCCCCCCTCACACACACACACATTCTGACACTCACACTTGTTCTGTCTTCACACAGATGCACATGCACACACAGGCACACAAACAAACAAACACACACACTGGTGGCCCACCCCAAGGCTTTGTGAAGAGTGTTTGGGGCCTATCTGTGCTGCCTGTCTCCTTCTCTGGTTTACTATAGGACTAATCTGCTTACTGCAGGAAGCAAAGGGGCTGATAACACTCCAGTGTGTGTGTGTGTGTGTGTGTGTGTGCCTGTCCGTGTGTGTATACTTATTTTCACATACAAACACATCTGTGTGAAGGTATTGGTTTGAGAGACACCCGTGTGATCTGACTTTGAGAATCAAGGACATCATATTCCACATGAAATATATTCCTTTTGGTTTGGCTTTAGATGCAATAGATTGTTATCTATAAAATCCATTCCTCTAACAGTTGTAACTCCTTCCCCCTAGATGTTCCCACACAGTGGGTCATAAGTCAGTAAGAGTTGTATCCTTCCCCCTAGATGCTCCCTCACAGTGGGTCATATCACAGTAAGAGTTGTAAGTCCTTCCCCCTAGATGCTTCCTCACAGTGGGTCATATCACAGTAAGAGTTGTAACTCCTTCCCCCTAGATGCTCCCTCACAGTGGGTCATATCACAATACGAGTTGTAACTCCTTCCCCCTAGATGCTCCCTCACAGTGGGTCATATCACAATACGAGTTGTAACTCCTTCCCCCTAGATGCTCCCTCACAGTGGGTCATATCACAGTAAGAGTTGTATCCTTCCCCCTAGATGCTCCCTCACAGTGGGTCATATCACAGTAAGAGTTGTAAGTCCTTCCCCCTAGATGCTTCCTCACAGTGGGTCATATCACAGTAAGAGTTGTAACTCCTTCCCCCTAGATGCTCCCTCACAGTGGGTCATATCACAATACGAGTTGTAACTCCTTCCCCCTAGATGCTCCCTCACAGTGGGTCATATCACAGTAAGAGTTGTAACTCCTTCCCCCTAGATGCTCCCTCACAGTGGGTCACATCACAATAAGTGGGGTTAGGCCATGTCAACTACCCCAACCATGACCTCCATCCACACCCAGGAGCCCTACACCCTTACCCTGTACCCTCTTACTCCCCACACCCTTCTCCACCGATCATCCACAAGACACCAGCTCACTGCCTCAGCAATACTCATTAATTCTAATGATGTGTTTTCATCTGTTATTAAAATTAACCTCACTAATGACTGGTGTGCTGTTTCACAGCACTCTTGTTTCCCTGCATCTCGGACTTGCAGTGTCACTACAAGACAAGAGTATCAACGAGTAAATGGTGTATAGACTGTGAAGATACTGTGTTCTGGTGAGTGCTGCTCTGGTACTATGCTTTAAGGTGCTCCTATTATGTCACACTTGTACAGGTTAAAGGTCAGGGGATATAGAGGTTATATGTAGAAGTCTTGTAAAGTAATCAATCTGTTAGCTCCAGGGTAATGCTTCGAGGGGTAGTTGTCCCTTTCAGTTTGAGAGGTTTTATTTTGTATTTATGTAATCATTATTTAACTAGGCAAGTCAGTTAAGGGGATAGGCGTCCCACTAGCGGGACACCAGCCGACAACATCCGGTGAAATTGGAGGGTACGCAATTCAAGTAAATTATCATAATATTTAACATTCATAAACATACAAGTATCATATATAATTAAAAAGCTTCAATTCTTGTTAATCTGACTGCGTTGTCCGATTTCAAATAGCCTTTATGGCAAAAGCATACATTGCAATTGTCTGAGGACGGCGCCCCACAACATATTTTTCAACCAGCACAGGGTTCATAAAATCACAAATAGCGATTAAATAAATCACTTACTTCTGAAGATCTTCCTCTGCAATCCCAAGGTTCCCAACTACAACATGAATTGTCGTTTTGTTAGATAAAATCCTTCTTTATATCCCAAAAAGTCTGTTTAGTTGGCACCATCGATTTCACTAATCCACTTGTTCAACGTGCAGACAAAGGAGTCCAAAAAGCTACCGCTAAACTTCGTCCAAACAAGTCAAAAAACAGTTGTATTTAATCCTCAGGTACTCTCAAATGTACATAAACTATAATATTTCATACGGAAAGTAGTATGTTCAATAGGAAAGGAAAATTATTAAGCGCACGCCCTCTCCCTCGCGTGTCGAAAGACTGATATTGTTCCAGGTCTCTTCTCACCAAACTCCAAATTCTTGCTTGTTTTTCAAAAAACAAGCCTGAAACCTTGAATAAAGACTGTTGACATCTAGTGGAAGCCATAGGAATTGCAATCTGGGATACGGATTTACATAAAAACAATAGGTTTCCAATTTAAGAGCCTAGGACCTCAAAAAACAAAATCCGGTTGGAGTTTCGCCTGCCATATCAATTCTGTTATAGTCTCAGACATTATTTTAACAGTTTTAGAAACGTCAAAGTGTTTCCTGTTCAATACTACCAATTATATGCATACCCTGGCTTCTGGGCCTGAGTCAGTCAGGCATAAATTCAGGAAACTAGACCCTATCCCTAACAAGTTTTAAGAAGAAATTCGTATTTACAATGACGGCCTACATCGGCCAAACCCGGACAACACTGGGCCAATTGTGCACCACCCTATGGGACTCCCAATCATGGCCGGTTGTGATAAAGCCTAGATTTGAACCAGGGTGTCGGGAGTGACCCCTCTATACTGAGTTCCTGCAGTGGCCAGTCTGTTGAGAGTGAATGGGATACTGTGTCCCTGCAGTGGCCAGTCTATTGAGAGTGAATGGGACACTGTGTCCCTGCAGTGGCCAGTCTGTTGAGAGTGAATAGGATACTGTGTCCCTGCAGTGGCCAGTCTGTTGAGAGTGAATGGGATACTGTGTCCCTGCAGTGGCCAGTCTGTTGAGAGTGAATGGGATACTGTGTCCCTGCAGTGGCCAGTCTGTTGAGAGTGAATGGGATACTGTCCCTGCAGTGGCCAGTCTGTTGAGAGTGAATAGGATACTGTGTCCCTGCAGTGGCCAGTCTGTTGAGAGTGAATGGGATACTGTGTCCCTGCAGTGGCCAGTCTGTTGAGAGTGAATGGGATACTGTGTCCCTGCAGTGGCCAGTCTGTTGAGAGTGAATGGAATACTGTGTCCCTGCAGTGGCCAGTCTGTTGAGAGTGAATAGGATACTGTGTCCCTGCAGTGGCCAGTCTGTTGAGAGTGAATGGAATACTGTGTCCCTGCAGTGGCCAGTCTGTTGAGAGTGAATAGGATACTGTGTCCCTACCTTTATGTAGCCCCACAACTTTCTCTGTATAGTCTCACAACTTTCTCTACATAACTTCCTCAATGTAGCCCTATGACTTCCTCTATATAGCCCTATGACTTCCTCTATATAGTCTCACAACTTCCTCTACATAACTTTGTCTATATAGCCCTATGACTTCCTCTATATAGCCTCACAACTTCCTCTACACAACTTCCGCTATATAGACCACCGACTTCCTCTACATAGCCCCACAACTTCCTCTATAGCCTTATGACTTCCACTATATAGCCATAGGACTACCTACATATAGCCCCACAACTAATTATATTCAGCCCTATGAGTTCATTTGTATAGCCCCACAACTTCCTCTATATAACCCCATAACTTCCTCTATATAGCCTCACAAATTCCTCTTTACAGTCCCATGACTTTCTCTATACAGCCCCATAACTTCCTCTATTCAGTCCTATAACGTTCTCTATATAGCCCCACAACTTCCTCTATATATCCCCATAACTTCCTCTATATAGACCCATGAATACCTTTATATAGCCACAGAACTTCCTTTACATAGAACAACAATTTCCTCTATTTACTCCCACAACTTCCTCTATATGGCCCTATGACTTCCTCTATTTAGCCCTTAGACTTCCTCTGTAGCCCTTTGACTTCCTCTACATAGCCCCACGACTACCTTCTATATACCCGAGCAACTTCCTTTATTCAGTCCTATGACTTCATTCATATAGCCCCACAACTTCCTTTATATTACACAACGCATTCCTCTATATAGCCCCACAACTTCCTTTATAGTCCTATGACTTCCTCTACAGCCCTATGACTTCCTCTATATAGCCCCACGACTACCTCTATACAGCCCCATTACTTCCTATATAAAGCCCCACAACTTCCTCTACATAGACCCATGAATACCTTTATATAGCCCCACAACTTCCTTTAAATAAAACAACAATTTCCTCTATATAACCCCACAACTTCCTCTGTATATATCCCTAAGAGTTCCTCTATTTAGTCCCACAACTTCCTCTATATGGCCCTTTGACTTCCTCTGTAGCCCTTTGACTTCCTCTACATAGCCCCACGACTACCTCCTATATACCCCTGCAACTTCCTTTATTCAGCCCTATGACTTCATTCATATAGCCCCACAACTTCCTCTATATTACACAACGCATAACTTCATCTATATAGGCCTCCTCTATATAGCCTCTCGTCTTACTCTATATAGCCTCTCGACTTCCTCTATATAGCCCTATGACTTCCTCTATATAGCCCTATGAATTCCTCAATATAGCCCCACGACTTCCTCAATATAGCTGCATTACTACCTTGATATAGCCGCACAACTTCGTATATACCTCCATGACTACTTTTATATAGCCCTATGACTTATTCTATATAACCCCACAGCCTCCACTATATCGCCCCACAACTTCCTCTGTATAGCTTCCTCCATATAGCCACACAACTACCTCCTACAGTTGGGAGAACAAGTATTTGATACACTGCCAATTTTGCTGGTTTTCCTACTTACAAAGCATGTAGAGGTCATAGGTACACTTCAACTGTGAGAGACGGAATATAAAACAAAAATCCAGAAAATCACATTGTATGATTTTTAAGTAATTAATTTGTTTTTATTGCATGACATAAGTATTTGATACATCAGAAAAGCAGAACTTAATATTTGGCACAGAAACCTTTGTTTGCAATTACAGAGATCATACGTTTCCTGTAGTTCTTGACCAGGTTTGCACACACTGCAGCAGGGATTTTGGCTGTCGCAGGGCAATACGGACTTTCAGCTCCCTCCAAAGATGTTCTATTGGGTTCAGGTCTGGAGACTGGCTAGGCCACTCCAGGACCTTGAGATGCTTCTTACGGAGCTACTCCTTAGTTGCCCTGGCTGTTTGTTTCGGATTGTTGTCATGCTGGAAAACCCAGCCAGGACCCATCTTCAATGCTCTTACTGAGGGAAGGAGGTTGTTGGCCAAGATCTCGCGATACATGGCCCCATCCATCCTCCCCTCAATATGGTGCAGTCGTCCTGTCCCCTTTGCAGAAAAGCATCCCCAAAGAAGGATGTTTCCACCTCCATGCTTCACGGTTGGGATGGTGTTCTTGGGGTTGTGTTCATCCTTCTTCTTCCTCCAAACACAGCGATTGTGTTTAGACCAAAAAGCTCTATTTTGTCTCATCAGACCACATGACCTTCGCCCATTCCTCCTCTGGATCATCCAGATGGTCATTGGCAAACTTCAGACGGGCCTGGACATGCGCTGGCTTGAGCAGGGGGATCTTGCGTGCAGGATTTTAATCCATGACGGTGTATTGTGTTACGAATGGTTTTCTTTTGAGACTGTGGTCCCAGCTCTCTTCAGGTCATTGACCAGGTCCTGCCGTGTAGTTCTGGGCTGATCCCTCGCCTTCCTCATGATCATTGATGCCCCACGAGGTGAGATCTTGCATGGAGCCCCAGACCGAGGGTGATAGACCGCCATCTTGAACTTCTTCCATTTTCTAATAATTGCACCAACAGTTGTTGCCTTCTCAACAAGCTGCTTGCCTATTGTCCTATAGCCCATCCCAGCCTTGTGCAGGTCTACAGTTTTATACCTGATGTCCTTACACAGCTCTCTGGTTTTGGCCATTGTGGAGAGGTTGGAGGCTGTTTGATTGAGTATGTGGACAGGTGTCTTTTATACAGGTAACGAGTTCAAACAGGTGCAGTTAATACAGGTAATGAGTGGAGAACAGGAGGGCTTCTTAAAGATAAACTAACAGGTCTGTGAGAGCCGGAATTCTTACTGGTTGGTAGGTGATCAAATACTTTTGTCATGCAATAAAATGCAAATTGATTACATAAAAATCATACAATGTGATTTTCTGGATTTTTGTTTTAGTTTCCATCTCTCACAGTTGAAGTGTACCTATGATAAAAATGACAGACCTCTACATGCTTTGTAAGTAGGAAAACCTGCAAAATCGACAGTGTATCAAATACTTGTTCTCCCCACTGTATATGTACATACCCCCATGACTACCTTTATCTAGACCATGACTTCTTCTATATAACCCCACAGCTTCCTCTATATAGCCCGACGATTTCCTCCATATACATACGACCTCTGCTCTATAGCCCCACAACTTCCTCTCCATAATCCCATGACTACCTTTATATAGCCCCACAACTTCATTTACATAGCCACACAACTTCCTCTATATAGCCCTATGACTTCCTCAATTAAGCACCATTACTGCCTTGATATAGCCCCATGACTTTGTCTATATACCCCCATGACCACCTTTATATAGCCACACAACTTCCTCTATATAGCCCTATGATTTCCTCTATATAGCCCCACAAATTCCTCTATAGCCCTATGACGTCCTCTATGTAGCCTCACAACATTCTCTACATAGCCCAACAACCTCCTCTATATAGCCCTATGACTTCCTCTATATAGCCCCACAACTTCCTCTATTCAGCCCTACGACTTCCTTCATATAGCCCCAGAACTTCCTCAATATAGCCAATGACATCCTCTATATAGCCCCACAACTTTCTCTATAGCCCTATAATTTCCTCTATTTAGCCCCACAACTTCCTCTATTAAGCCCCATGACTTCCACTATAGAGTCCCACGATATCCTCTACATAGTTCCATGACTTCCTATATATATCCCCATGACTTCCTCTATATAGCAGCACAACTTACTCTATATAGCCCAATGACTTATTCTATATAGATTCACAACTTCCACTATAAAGCCACAAGACATCCTCTATATAGTCCAACAACTTCCTCTTTAGCCCTAAGACTTCTTCTATATAGCCCCATGACTACCTCCTAAATATCCAAAAAAAGATTCTATATAGCCCCACAACTTCCTCTATAGCCCCATGACTTCCTCTATGTGGCCCCACAACCTCCTCTGTATAGATCCATGACTACCTTCATTTAGCGCCATAACTTCCTCTATATATATCCCTATTATTTCCTCTGTATAGTCCCACAACTTTCTCTATACACCTATGACTTCCTCTATATAGCCTCACAACCTTCTCTACACAGCCCCACAACTTCCTCTATTTAGCCCACCAACTTCCTCTATAGCCCTTTGACTTCCTCTATATAGCCCAACGACTACCTTCTATATACCCCCACAACTTCCTTTAGTCAGCCCTATGACTTCCTTCATATAGCCCCACAATTTCCTCCATATTGCCAATGACTTTCTTCATATAGCCCCACGACATCCTCTATAATACTATATACAGCCCTATAACTTCCTCTATATAGCCCCACTACTTCCTTTACATAGCCCTATGACTTCCTCAATATAGCCCAATGACTTCCTATATATAGCCTCACAACTTCCTCTATATAGCCCCAAGACTACCTCTATATAGTCCCACGATGTCCTCTATATAGTTCCATGACTTCCTCTATATAGCCACACAACTTCCTTTATAGACCTATGACTTCCTCTATATAGCCCCAAAACTTCCTCTAAAGCTCAATCACTTCCTCTATATAGCCCCACGAATACCTCTATATAGCCCAACATCTTCTTCTATTCAGTCCTATGACTTCCTCTATTTAGCCCCACAACTTCCTCTATATGGCCCACAACTTCCTCTATATGGCCCACAACTTCCTCTATATAGCCCATGACTTCCTTCAAATAGCCTCATAACCTCCTCTATACAGCACAACAGCTTCCTCTATATAGCGCCATGACTTCCTCTGTACAGCCACATGACTTCATCTATATTTCCCAACGACTTCCTCTATATAGCCTCACAACTTCCTCTATATAGCCCCAATACTTCCTCACTATAGTCCCACGATATCCTCTATATAGTCCCACAATTTCCTCTTTATAGCCTAACAAATTCCCATATATATCCCATGAATTCCTCTATAGCCCTAAGACTTCCTCTATATAGCCCCACGACTACCTCTATTTTGTCCAATGACTTCCTCCCTATAGCCCCAGGACTTCCTCTAAATAGCCCCACAACTTCCTCTATAGACCTGTAACGTCCTCTATACAGCCTCATGACTTCCCTGATATATCCCCACAACTTCCTCTATATTGCCCCATGACTACCTTTATATAGCCCCACAACTTCATTTAAATAGCCTCACTACTTCCTCTTTATAGCACTATGACTTCCTTTAGGTAGCCCCATGACTTCCTCAATAAAGCCGCATTACTACCTTGATATAGCCCCATGACTCCTTCTATATAGCCCCACAACTACCTCTATATAGCCCCACAACTTCCTCTGTTCAGCCCTAGGACGTCCTTCATATAGCCCCACAATTTCCTCTATATAGCCAATGACATCCTCTATATAGACACACAACTTCTTATATATAGCCACATGACTTCCTCTATACAGCCCCATTACTTAATCTATATAAATCAAATGTATTTATAAAGCCCTTCTTACATCAGCTGACATCTCAAAGTGCTGTACAGAAACCCAGCCTAAAACCCCAAACAGCAAGCAATGCAGGTGTAGAAGCACGGTGGCTAGGAAAAACTCCCTAGAAAGGCCAAAACCTAGGAAGGAACCTAGAGAGGAACCAGGCTATGAAGGGTGGCCAGTCCTCTTCTGGCTGTGCCAGGTAGAGATTATAACAGAACATGGTCAAGATGTTCAAATGTTCATAAATGACCAGCATGGTCAAATAATAATAATCACAGTAGTTGTCGAGGGTGCAACAAGTCAGCACCTCAGGAGTAAGTGTCAGTTGGCTTTTCATAGCCGATCATTGAGAGTATCTCTACCGCTCCTGCTGTCTCTAGAGAGTTGAAAACAGCAGGTCTGGGACAGGTAGCACGTCAGGTGAACAGGTCAGGATTCCATAGCCGCAGGCAGAACAGTTAAAGCAAGGAGTCATCAGGCCGGGTAGTCTTGTCCTATGGCTCAGGTCCTCAGAGATAGAGAGAGAAGGAAAGAGAGAATTAGAGAGAGCACTTAAATTACTTAAATTCACACAGGACACCGGATAAGACAGGAGAAATACTCCAGATATAACAGACTGACCCAAGCCCCCCGACACATAAACTACCGCAGCATAAATACTGGAGGCTGAGACAGGAGGGGTCGGGAGACATTGTGGCCCACTGTGGCCCACATATAGCCCCACAACTTCCTCTTTACAGTCCCACGATATCCTCTATTAAGTCCCATGACTTCCTCTATGTAGCCCCACGACTTCCTAAATTAACCCTATGACTTCCTCTATATAGCCCCATAACTTCCTTTATATATCACATGACTTCCTCTATATATCCCCACAACCTCCTCTTTATAGCACAATATGACTTCCTCTATATAGCCTCACCACTTCTTCTTTATAGCCTCACAACGTCGTCTATATAGCCTCACAACTTCCTCTATGTAGCCTCACGGCTTCCTCTATATAGCCCATGACTTCCTCTTGACAGAGAGAAAGCAGATTGGAGAGAAATAGGTCATCAAAGGAGGATGACAAGAAGAGCGGACTGGAGGTGAGTGTGTTTGGGAGGAGGTGGGGGTGGGGGGGACTATGATTGAGACAATGGACGATTGGCATCTCTATCTCCATGCCCCCCTCCCCCTCCAACCCCCTCATTCACAATCCACCTCTCCTTTCTCCTCTCTCCCTGACCCCTAAACCCTATTTCTCACAGACACTGACAAGTTAAATAAAGTCCTGAGAAGAAAATAGGGAGAAATTAGACCCAATTTAAATGTCAATTTATTGTTTCTGTTGTTCCTTTCCTTTTTTGGTGCAGTGAATATTTTAGAGTTAGAGAGAGAAAGAGACATTCAGAGACAGAGAGCGAGAGACAGGGAGAGACAGAGAGAGAGAGAGACAGAGAGAGAGAGACAGAGACAGGGAGAGAGAGACAGGGACAGAGAGAGAGTTACAGAGAGAGCGAGAAAGAGAGAGAGAGAGTGAAGGCTTGTCCGAGGATTTGGAGATGGCAAGTGGCAACAGTCTCTTCCTGGCCTGAATTGCAGATGAACGTAGGTGACTGAAGTTGGAACATGTGCCTTTGCTGAGGGCCTTGGACACGATGTAAAGGGGATTCGGATAGTAGGTAGTATGCACTCTGAATGGCACGTGGGTCAGAAGAGAAGGTTGCCTTTGTATGAAGCTTAGTATGATCAAATTTAGGAATGCGAGTGTGTGTTTTTATGTCTAGTTTGGTGGTCTTGTCTTATGATGAAATACTGTCCCTATTTGTTAGTGTTCTCTGAGGGATGTGTGTGATGAGATGTGTATATAGAGAGGCTTTCAGAGACATGTATGGATAGAGGAGGGGTGCTCTGAGGTTTTTGACACGTGGGTTGAAAGGTCCCTCTCCTGTTTGTTTTTAATACTCGCCCGCCATGTTGGTAATTCCATTGCAGTGTGTTAGGAGGGTGGAAGAAGGGAGTTCTGTGGAGACAATTGAGTGAAGAACTGAGTGAGGCAATTGCAACAAGCATCAATAATGCTGCGGTTGCCTTTGAACTCGTGTTTTTAAGGAGGGATTTTAATTACATTATTTATGTGTATGAATATATTTTATTTGCATAATGTATGTGAGTCTGTCTTTGAATAAATGTGGGTATTTATGAATATACACTACAAAAGTATGTGGACACCCCCTCAAATTAGTGGATTCACTATTTTAGCCACACCAGTTGCTGACAGGTGTAGAAAGTCGAGCACACAGCCATGCAATCTCCATAGACAAACACTGGCAATCGAATTGCCACACTGAAAATCTCAGTGACTTTCAACGTGGCACCGTCATTGGATGCCACCTTTCCAACAAGTCAGTTCGTCAAATGTCTGCCCTACTAGAGCTGCCTCGGTCAACTTTAAGTTATGTTATTGTGAAATGGAAACGTCTAGGAGCAACAACGGCTCAGCCACGAAGTGGTAGGCCACATAAGCTCACAGAACGGGATCACCGTGTGCTGAAGTGTGTATTGCTTAAAAATTGTCTGTCCTCAGTTACAGCAAACTGCCTTTGGAAGCAACGTCAGTACAATAACTGTTCATTGGGAGCTTCATGAAATGGATTTCCATGGCCGAGCAGCCAAGCGTTGGCTGGAGTGGTTTAAAGCTTGCTGCCATTGGACTCTGGTGGAATGGAAATGCGTTCTCTGGAGGGATGAATCACACTCCACCATCTGACAGTCCGGCCGACGAATCTGGGTTTGGAGAACGTGTCTGATGCCAGGAGAACACTACCTGCCGCACTGCATAGTGCTAATTGTAAAGTTTGGTTGAGGAGGAATAAAGGTATTGGGCTGCTTTTCATGGTTCGGGCTAGGCCCGTTAGTTCCAATGAAGGGAAATCTTAACTCTACAGCATACAATGACATTCTAGACAATGCTTTTCTTCCAACTTTGTGGCAACAATTTGGGGAAGGCCCTTTCCTGTTTCAGCATGACAATGCCCCTGATGCACAGTGAGGTTCATACAGAAACAGTTTCTCGAGATCTGTGTGGAAGAACTTGACTGGCCTGCACAGAGCCCTGACCTCAACCCCTTCAAAACACCTTTGGGATGATTTGGAACGCAGACTGCGATCCAGGCCTTATCACCCAACATCAGTGCCCGACCTCACTAATGCTCTTGTGGCTGGCTGAAAGGAAGCAAGTCCCCGCATAATGTTTCAACATCTAGTGGAAAGCCTTGCCAGAAGAGTGGAGACTGTTATAGCAAAGGGGGGACCAACTCTGTATTATTGCCCATGATTTTGGAATGATGTTTGACGAGCAGGTGTCCACATACCTTTGTCCAAGTGTATTTCTTCCCAACTGTGTTGGTTTGAGCAGATACAGTATGAACATTCTTAGTGTTTTTTTACACTTTTCTCAAATTTGTAGAAATCTGTAAATTAATTCATGGTTGCGTATGGAACTAAATCCCTTAGTGTGTGTATATATATACGAATCCATGCTAATCTTTCTAAGTGTGTGCGTGTCTGTGTGTGAGCGCGTGTATGTTTGTGTGGGATTAGCCACCCTGCTATTCTGCGCTCAGTGCTGATGCAGCCTCTTCTCTATCTTATCTTAATGCCTTTCAGAGTGTTACTGCGGCTGCAGCAGGATGGAACTGTCGCTCTGCTCTCTCCCGACCCACTGCTGTCACCCTGGCTTGTTGGCACAGTCTCAATTGTTGGTCAGATTAGGCCAAAGGGTTGTGTTCCCCAGATATATAATAATGTCAAATCAGGCCCTATTCTTATTCAGGGGAGGAGGACTAAGTTACACAAATGTCAGCAGTCCTCTCTCTCTCCCTTGTCCTCTCTCTCTCTCCTCTCTCTCCCTCCTCTCTCTCCCTCCTCTCTCTCCTTCTTTCTTTCTCATTGATGTGTCAGGTCTTTTGAGATGGACAGCTGAATGGCACACAATCCCTCCGGTTGCCATGGAGAGTGGGTGGCTACCCTGATAGCAGTGCATTAACATGGAAATAACACATTAACTGGGCCTGTGTTTGTATTTTATGTTGTGTGGCTGAAAATTCTGTGACTTGAGTGTTCATCTCAGCATGTGGATTGTTCAGGCTGTGTGTGTGTGTGTGTGTGTGTGTGTGTGTGTGTGTGTGTGTGTGTGTGTGTGTGTGTGTGTGGCTATTGAGGTGTGTAGCTGTCTGTATCAGAGGACTAGTAGATAAGCTGAGGGTTGTCTGTCAGTCCCTCTCCTCCGATGGGTACTGTGAGTCCCTCTCCTCTGATTGGTTTTCTGTCCTTCTCCTCTGATTGGATGTCTGTCTCTCCCTCACCTCTGGACTGGATGTATGCCAGTCCCTCTCCTCTGTACAGGCTTTCTATCAGTCCTTCTCATCTGGATTGGCTGTCTGTCAGTCCCTCTCCTTTTGGCTGGCTGTCTGTCAGTCCCTCTCCCCTAGATTGGCTCTCTGTGAGTCCCTCTCCTCTGGATTGGCTGTCTGTCAGTCCCGTTCCTCTGTATTGGCTGTCTGTGAGTCCCTCTCCTCTGGATTGGCTGTCCGTCAGTCCCTCTCCTCTGTATTGGCTGTCCGTCAGTCCCTCTCCTCTGTATTGGCTGTCCGTCAGTCCCTCTCCTCTGGATTGGCTGTCCGTCAGTCCCTCTCCTCTGGATTGGCTGTCTGTCAGTCCCTCTCCTTTGGGCTGGCTGTCTGTCAGTCCCTCTCCTCTAGATTGGCTGTCTGTCAGTCCCTCTCCTCTGGATTGGCTGTCTGTGAGTCCCTCTCCTCTGGATTGGCTGTCCGTCAGTCCCTCTCCTCTGTATTGGCTGTCCGTCAGTCCCTCTCCTCTGTATTGGCTGTCCGTCAGTCCCTCTCCTCTGGATTGGCTGTCCGTCAGTCCCTCTCCTCTGGATTGGCTGTCTGTCAGCCCCTCTCCTCTGGATTGGCTGTCCGTCAGTCCCTCTCCTCTAGATTGGCTGTCTGTCAGTCCCTCTCCTCTGTATTGGCTGTCCATCAGTCCCTCTCCTCTGGATTGGCAGTAATATCATTTTCACATGACTGACTTGATGCCCTCTGACTGACTTTACTAAAGCACTCTGAGACGTCATATGGCGTATTGTAACAATAATGATAGATTATTTGCTTCCTTCCCATCTAATGACCCTAAAGAGTTTGATAAGGTGAGGCACCTTGAAAGGAATACATCTTATTATTTAACTACTAGGCTGTGATGATTATATGGCCTAGATTAGATTCGTAGCTGAGGTGGAGTCAGTGTCCTCTATGGGTCTATTGATACCAGTCATATCATTTGAAATACTAAGCAACAGTTATTACTTTCTGAAAGCCACAACAGTCTGTCAGTACTCATTAGAGAGTAGTGACATGTGCATTAGTAAATGACCTGGCTAACAGCGATACAACTTCTATAGAATGGAGTCTGGTCATAACCTGTCTTTCCATCTCCGTCCTGCCTACTCAGTGTTGCTGCCTACAACTAGACCTCCTGGAGACTAGCCGCTATCCCAGCATCCTTTGCTTCAGCAGCCAGTCATTTAACATTAGCCCCAGGGTGTGTCCTGTCAGATAGAGAGGGAGGTGGTTTAATAATTGGGTGCAGAGGTGCATTGTCAGTTAGTGAGGGAGGTGGTTTAATAATTGGGTGCAGAGGTGCATTGTCAGTTAGTGAGGGAGGTGGTTTAATGAGGGGGTGCAGAGGTGCGTTGTCAGATAGTGAGGGAGGTGGTTTAATGAGGGGGTGCAGAGGTGCGTTGTTAGTTATTGAGGGAGTGTTACGTTCATTCGATGAATGAGACCAAGGCGCAGCGTGGTAAGAGCACATCTTTCTTTATTTTGATGAACACCAACAAAAGATAAACGAACATAACATTCTGCAGGCTACACAGTAACTGCGTGGTAAGAGTACATCTTTCTTTATTTTGATGAACATCAACAAAAGATAAACGAACATAACGTTCTGCAGGCTACACAGTAACTGTACAAAAACAAAATCCCACAACTGAACGTGGGAAAAAGGGCTGCCTAAGTATGATCCCCAATCAGAGACAACGATAAACAGCTGCCTCTGAATGGGAACCATACAAACAAACAAGCCAACAAAGAAATAGAAACATAGATTTGCCCACCCAAGTCACACCCTGACCTAGCCAAATAGAGAATAAAAAAGGCTCTCTAAGGTCAGGGTGCGACAGGGAGGGGGTTTAATGAGGGGGTGCATTGTCAGTTAGCGAGGGGGGGGGTTTAAAGAGGGGGTGCAGAGGTGCATTGTCAGGAAGCGATGGGGTTGATAACTGGATACGTCCCTGCTCTATAAAAATGTAAATGAGAGCGGCCGGCAGTCTGCGCTGACAACGCAATTCATTGGGAGAACGGGAGAGCATTTAGCCAGGCCTGGGACACCAGCATAATCTTTAGAAGATCGCCACAGATCTTGGGAAAGGAGAAGTTGAAGGTACACTCTGCTTTTGTTATTAAGGGCTTGGAGTGGCCAGAGCCCTAAGTTATCCAGAGTGACTTACAGTTAGTGCTTTCGTCTTCAGATAGCTAGGTGGGACAACCACATATCACAGGCATAGTAAGTACAATTTTCCTCTCCCCCAATACTTCCAGCATCTTTCTCTATAACACCAGTGATCTCTCTCAATAACCATGTACAATCTCTTCAATACCCCTTGGTTTACTGGCCTTTATTATCACTCTCTCATCAATCCATCAATCCATCAATCCATCATCCAGGCTGTTTCTTTCACTCACACACTGTGGCTTTCTCCAAACCCAAGGCATAATAGCATGTAATAAAAGGCTGTTGTAAACACTAGCAGTGATACGCCAATGTGTTGACGCCGGCAGAGAAAAGGCCTCAATCAGTATCCATAGAGCACCTCCAATTGTGTCATCGGGAGGGCGATGGAAAAGGTAATTTGAGAAAAAGAAAATGACACCAAAATAAAAAAAAATATGGTGATTTAAGTCAAATCACCCGATTCGACAGACACATGACCGTGTTATTATCTCTGGAGCAGGGACAGCCAAGTTCCTACAGGAGCAGGGACAGCCGAGTTCCTCCTGGAGCGATAGCAAGGGAGGAGAAAATAATGAATGAAGATCTACTGACACAAACGGAAAAGTAACCAGAGAGCCTTTCTTTACCGCAGACCTGTCTATCACTGCTACCACCTCCGGTTTTAAAATTGATGTCTCGCAGACTCAATTGTTTGCGTTTTTTGTTCTGGGCAGGCCAGACGTAGTCAGGGAAGAGGGTATCAGAAGAAAAGGACCAATTTTCTTGGATGTTTGTTGATATGTAGACCACTATAGCTTGATTGCCTCACATTGAACCTCCAATAACAGCCCCAATCATCGGACTTACACCTCCAGATGTGAAACAACTGAATTGGATCAAACTGACTCTCTCCCTCTCTGTCAATCTCTCTATGTATCTCTCATCCCTCTCTTTCACTGTCGCTATTTTCTTCTCCTTCATGACATGCTTATTAACTGGCATTGATCTGGCCTCTTATTAGTCGGCATTGATCTGGCCTGGTCAATTGTCAGCTGTTCTCATCCGCAGAGTATTGATAGAATAATCAGTGATGGCAGACAGATGAAATGTGCTATCGGTGGGTAAATGATTGGCTGCTGCCTTGTTGACCCAGGGTGGACAACTCACACATCCCGGGTAAACATACTCACACAGATGAAAACACACACACACACGCACACACGCGCGCACACACACACACACAAATCAAATGTATTTATATAGCCCTTCGTACATCAGCTGATATCTCAGTGCTGTACAGAAACACAGCCTAAAACCCCAAACAGCAAGCAATGCAGGTGTAGAAGCACACACACACACACACACACACACACACACACACAGATGAACACACAAACACACACACACACACGAACACACAAACACACACAAACACACACACACACACACACACACACACACACAGATGAACACACAAACACACACTCTCTCCACAGATTGTTATTTTCCTGCCACCAGCCTTGAGGTTCTCCATTGAGATGACTGACAAGCTGCACATCATTCCATTCACAGTCTGATTAAGGAAGCAGAACAATTAACGAGATCTTACTAAGAATCAGACAGAGAAATTGTTTTCTTCCATATATCTTCTGGAAATACTCTTCCATCTCCATCAACTCATTTCAGTCAATGATAGATTCTCTATCTAAATAATATTATTATATTTTGTTCACTGAGATGTGTCAATGGAGATGGAGTATTTCCAGGAAGGTGGCTTTGAAGAAAATTGGTCCTTTTGTTCTGATACCTTCTTCCCTGACTCAAACTAAAATTAAACAACAGGGGTATTGAAGAGACATCACTTTTAAAACTGGAGGTGGCAGAATTGATAGCCAGGGCCATGGTAAAGAGGGAGAGGAGGGGGAGGAGGCAGGGAGGGAGGCAGAGAATAACTAAATGCGTTAGTCAGAATCTCTCACCAAGTGAGGCTTTCTTCTCAATCAGCTCAATACAAGTGTTCAATGGTATATCACCACAAGGATATTTAGCCTTGGTCATTTCTAATTAAATATAATTATATATATATATATATATATATATATATATATATACTGTATATGTTAAACACACTATTCTGATGAATTATTGTGGAATCTTCATTTTTCTCTTAGATGTGAGTTGGTCTGAATTGTGCTGTACACAGTACAAACAAACGCACACACGCACACACACACACACACACACACACACACACACACACACAGATGAATACACAAACGCACACACACACACACACACACACACACACACACACACACACACACACACACACACACACACACACACACACACACACACACACACACACACACACACACACACACACACATACACAGGGGACTGTTATGGAGGGGAAGTGGCACATCACTAGTGACATGGCTTGTCTTTGCTATAGAGGAGGCCCCTGTCCCTTGCTGCAGTGCCCAGCTCCAGGGGACTCTCAGTGGGGAGAGGAGCATCTGTCAGGGCCCTCCTCTTGCTGGAGGCTGGTGCCCACCTAGCCCTTCGTGCCTCTTCAGCTGATTAACTTTTAATCAGGCACTTAGCCGAGCGTCTGTTTCAGTCACATTCGCTCTACACACAGATGACCTGTCGCCAAGGGAACCGTGCCAAACGGTTCCGGTGGTGATACACTGTGAGCTGTCCCACTTGGAGACTGAAGTCAGTCAGAGGCTTTGTCCCAAATTGCACCCTATTGGAAAAGGGCACTATATGGAACAGTGTGCCATTTAAGATTTTCCCAGTCTAAAGAGGTTAACAGGACCCTAAAATAGGCCTGAAATAGCAGTGGGACAGATTGGAGGAGAGGGTGCTGAAATAGCAGTGGGACAGATTGGAGGAGAGGGTGCTGAAATAGCAGTGGGACAGATTGGAGGAGAGGGTGCTGAAATAGCAGTGGAACAGATTGGAGGAGAGGGTGCTGAAATAGCAGTGGGATAGTTGGAGGAGAGGGTGCTGAAACAGCAGTGGGACAGATTGGAGGAGAGGGTGCTGAAATAGCAGTGGAACAGATTGGAGGAGAGGGTGCTGAAATAGCAGTGGGATAGTTGGAGGAGAGGGTGCTGAAATAGCAGTGGGACAGATTGGAGGAGAGGGTGCTGAAATAGCAGTGGGCCAGATTGGAGGAGAGTGTGCTGAAATAGCAGTGGGATAGTTGGAGGAGAGGGTGCTGAAATAGCAGTGGGACAGATTGGAGGAGAGGGTGCTGAAATAGCAGTGGAACAGATTGGAGGAGAGGGTGCTGAAATTGCAGTGGGATAGTTGGAGGAGTGTGTGCTGAAATAGCAGTGGGACAGATTGGAGGAGAGGGTGCTGAAATAGCAGTGGAACAGATTGGAGGAGAGTGTGCTGAAATAGCAGTGGGATAGTTGGAGGAGAGGGTGCTGAAATAGCAGTGGGACAGATTGGAGGAGAGGGTGCTGAAATAGCAGTGGAACAGATTGGAGGAGAGGGTGCTGAAATAGCAGTGGGATAGTTGGAGGAGAGGGTGCTGAAATAGCAGTGGGACAGATTGGAGGAGAGGGTGCTGAAATAGCAGTGGGCCGGATTGGAGGAGAGTGTGCTGAAATAGCAGTGGGATAGTTGGAGGAGGGGGTGCTGAAATAGCAGTGGGACAGATTGGAGGAGAGGGTGCTGAAATAGCAGTGGAACAGATTGGAGGAGAGGGTGCTGAAATAGCAGTGGGATAGATGGAGGAGAGGGTGCTGAAATAGCAGTGGGACAGATTGGAGGAGAGGGTGCTGAAATAGCAGTGGGCCAGATTGGAGGAGAGGGTGCTGAAATAGCAGTGGGAAAGATTGGAGGAGAGGGTGCTGAAATAGCAGTGGAACAGATTGGAGGAGAGGGTGCTGAAATAGCAGTGGGATAGTTGGAAGAGAGGGTGCTGAAATAGCAGTGGGACAGATTGGAGGAGAGGGTGCTGAAATATCAGTGGAACAGATTGGGGGAGAGGGTGCTGAAATAGCAGTGGGATAGTTGGAGGAGAGGGTGCTGAAATAGCAGTGGGACAGATTGGAGGAGAGGGTGCTGAAATGGCAGTGGAACAGATTGGAGGAGAGGGTGCTGAAATAGCAGTGGGACAGTTGGAGGAGAGGGTGCTGAAATAGCAGTGGGACAGATTGGAGGAGAGGGTGCTGAAATAGCAGTGGAACAGATTGGAGGAGAGGGTGCTGAGATAGCAGTGGGATAGTTGGAGGAGAGGGTGCTGAAATAGCAGTGGGACAGATTGGAGGAGAGGGTGCTGAAATAGCAGTGGGCCAGATTGGAGGAGAGTGTGCTGAAATAGCAGTGGGCCAGATTGGAGGAGAGGGTGCTGAAATAGCAGTGGAACAGATTGGAGGAGAGGGTGCTGAAATAGCAGTGGGATAGTTGGAAGAGAGGGTGCTGAAATAGCAGTGGGACAGATTGGAGGAGAGGGTGCTGAAATAGCAGTGGAACAGATTGGAGGAGAGGGTGCTGAAATAGCAGTGGGATAGTTGGAGGAGAGGGTGCTGAAATAGCAGTGTGACAGATTGGAGGAGAGGGTGCTGAAATGGCAGTGGAACAGATTGGAGGAGAGGGTGCTGAAATAGCAGTGGGACAGTTGGAGGAGAGGGTGCTGAAATAGCAGTGGGACAGATTGGAGGAGAGGGTGCTGAAATAGGAGTGGGCCAGATTGGAGGAGAGTGTGCTGAAATAGCAGTGGGCCAGATTGGAGGAGAGGGTGCTGAAATTGCAGTGTGCCAGATTGGAGGAGAGGGTGCTGAAATAGCAGTGGGCCAGATTGGAGGAGAGGGTGCTGAAATAGCAGTGGGGCAGATTGGAGGAGAGGGTGCTGAAATAGCAGTGGGATAGATTGGAGGAAAGGGTGCTGAAATTGCAGTGGGATAGATTCTAGGAGATGGTGCTGAAATAGCAGTGGGACAGATTGGAGGAGATGGTGCTGAAATAGCAGTGGGATAGATTGGAGGAGAGTGTGCTGAAATAGCAGTGGGATAGTTGGAGGAGGGGGTGCTGAAATAGCAGTGGGACAGATTGGAGGAGAGGGTGCTGAAATAGCAGTGGAACAGATTGGAGGAGAGGGTGCTGAAATAGCAGTGGGATAGATGGAGGAGAGGGTGCTGAAATAGCAGTGGGACAGATTGGAGGAGAGGGTGCTGAAATAGCAGTGGGCCAGATTGGAGGAGAGGGTGCTGAAATAGCAGTGGGAAAGATTGGAGGAGAGGGTGCTGAAATAGCAGTGGAACAGATTGGAGGAGAGGGTGCTGAAATAGCAGTGGGATAGTTGGAAGAGAGGGTGCTGAAATAGCAGTGGGACAGATTGGAGGAGAGGGTGCTGAAATATCAGTGGAACAGATTGGGGGAGAGGGTGCTGAAATAGCAGTGGGATAGTTGGAGGAGAGGGTGCTGAAATAGCAGTGGGACAGATTGGAGGAGAGGGTGCTGAAATGGCAGTGGAACAGATTGGAGGAGAGGGTGCTGAAATAGCAGTGGGACAGTTGGAGGAGAGGGTGCTGAAATAGCAGTGGGACAGATTGGAGGAGAGGGTGCTGAAATAGCAGTGGAACAGATTGGAGGAGAGGGTGCTGAGATAGCAGTGGGATAGTTGGAGGAGAGGGTGCTGAAATAGCAGTGGGACAGATTGGAGGAGAGGGTGCTGAAATAGCAGTGGGCCAGATTGGAGGAGAGTGTGCTGAAATAGCAGTGGGCCAGATTGGAGGAGAGGGTGCTGAAATAGCAGTGGAACAGATTGGAGGAGAGGGTGCTGAAATAGCAGTGGGATAGTTGGAAGAGAGGGTGCTGAAATAGCAGTGGGACAGATTGGAGGAGAGGGTGCTGAAATAGCAGTGGAACAGATTGGAGGAGAGGGTGCTGAAATAGCAGTGGGATAGTTGGAGGAGAGGGTGCTGAAATAGCAGTGTGACAGATTGGAGGAGAGGGTGCTGAAATGGCAGTGGAACAGATTGGAGGAGAGGGTGCTGAAATAGCAGTGGGACAGTTGGAGGAGAGGGTGCTGAAATAGCAGTGGGACAGATTGGAGGAGAGGGTGCTGAAATAGGAGTGGGCCAGATTGGAGGAGAGTGTGCTGAAATAGCAGTGGGCCAGATTGGAGGAGAGGGTGCTGAAATAGCAGTGGGACAGATTGGAGGAGAGGGTGCTGAAATTGCAGTGTGCCAGATTGGAGGAGAGGGTGCTGAAATAGCAGTGGGCCAGATTGGAGGAGAGGGTGCTGAAATAGCAGTGGGCCGGATTGGAGGAGAGTGTGCTGAAATAGCAGTGGGATAGTTGGAGGAGGGGGTGCTGAAATAGCAGTGGGACAGATTGGAGGAGAGGGTGCTGAAATAGCAGTGGAACAGATTGGAGGAGAGGGTGCTGAAATAGCAGTGGGATAGATGGAGGAGAGGGTGCTGAAATAGCAGTGGGACAGATTGGAGGAGAGGGTGCTGAAATAGCAGTGGGCCAGATTGGAGGAGAGGGTGCTGAAATAGCAGTGGGAAAGATTGGAGGAGAGGGTGCTGAAATAGCAGTGGAACAGATTGGAGGAGAGGGTGCTGAAATAGCAGTGGGATAGTTGGAAGAGAGGGTGCTGAAATAGCAGTGGGACAGATTGGAGGAGAGGGTGCTGAAATATCAGTGGAACAGATTGGGGGAGAGGGTGCTGAAATAGCAGTGGGATAGTTGGAGGAGAGGGTGCTGAAATAGCAGTGGGACAGATTGGAGGAGAGGGTGCTGAAATGGCAGTGGAACAGATTGGAGGAGAGGGTGCTGAAATAGCAGTGGGACAGTTGGAGGAGAGGGTGCTGAAATAGCAGTGGGACCGATTGGAGGAGAGGGTGCTGAAATAGCAGTGGAACAGATTGGAGGAGAGGGTGCTGAGATAGCAGTGGGATAGTTGGAGGAGAGGGTGCTGAAATAGCAGTGGGACAGATTGGAGGAGAGGGTGCTGAAATAGCAGTGGGCCAGATTGGAGGAGAGTGTGCTGAAATAGCAGTGGGCCAGATTGGAGGAGAGGGTGCTGAAATAGCAGTGGAACAGATTGGAGGAGAGGGTGCTGAAATAGCAGTGGGATAGTTGGAAGAGAGGGTGCTGAAATAGCAGTGGGACAGATTGGAGGAGAGGGTGCTGAAATAGCAGTGGAACAGATTGGAGGAGAGGGTGCTGAAATAGCAGTGGGATAGTTGGAGGAGAGGGTGCTGAAATAGCAGTGTGACAGATTGGAGGAGAGGGTGCTGAAATGGCAGTGGAACAGATTGGAGGAGAGGGTGCTGAAATAGCAGTGGGACAGTTGGAGGAGAGGGTGCTGAAATAGCAGTGGGACAGATTGGAGGAGAGGGTGCTGAAATAGGAGTGGGCCAGATTGGAGGAGAGTGTGCTGAAATAGCAGTGGGCCAGATTGGAGGAGAGGGTGCTGAAATTGCAGTGTGCCAGATTGGAGGAGAGGGTGCTGAAATAGCAGTGGGCCAGATTGGAGGAGAGGGTGCTGAAATAGCAGTGGGGCAGATTGGAGGAGAGGGTGCTGAAATAGCAGTGGGATAGATTGGAGGAAAGGGTGCTGAAATTGCAGTGGGATAGATTGGAGGAGATGGTGCTGAAATAGCAGTGGGACAGATTGGAGGAGATGGTGCTGAAATAGCAGTGGGATAGATTGGAGGAGAGTGTGCTGAAATAGCAGTGGGATAGTTGGAGGAGGGGGTGCTGAAATAGCAGTGGGACAGATTGGAGGAGAGGGTGCTGAAATAGCAGTGGAACAGATTGGAGGAGAGGGTGCTGAAATAGCAGTGGGATAGATGGAGGAGAGGGTGCTGAAATAGCAGTGGGACAGATTGGAGGAGAGGGTGCTGAAATAGCAGTGGGCCAGATTGGAGGAGAGGGTGCTGAAATAGCAGTGGGAAAGATTGGAGGAGAGGGTGCTGAAATAGCAGTGGAACAGATTGGAGGAGAGGGTGCTGAAATAGCAGTGGGATAGTTGGAAGAGAGGGTGCTGAAATAGCAGTGGGACAGATTGGAGGAGAGGGTGCTGAAATATCAGTGGAACAGATTGGGGGAGAGGGTGCTGAAATAGCAGTGGGATAGTTGGAGGAGAGGGTGCTGAAATAGCAGTGGGACAGATTGGAGGAGAGGGTGCTGAAATGGCAGTGGAACAGATTGGAGGAGAGGGTGCTGAAATAGCAGTGGGACAGTTGGAGGAGAGGGTGCTGAAATAGCAGTGGGACAGATTGGAGGAGAGGGTGCTGAAATAGCAGTGGAACAGATTGGAGGAGAGGGTGCTGAGATAGCAGTGGGATAGTTGGAGGAGAGGGTGCTGAAATAGCAGTGGGACAGATTGGAGGAGAGGGTGCTGAAATAGCAGTGGGCCAGATTGGAGGAGAGTGTGCTGAAATAGCAGTGGGCCAGATTGGAGGAGAGGGTGCTGAAATAGCAGTGGAACAGATTGGAGGAGAGGGTGCTGAAATAGCAGTGGGATAGTTGGAAGAGAGGGTGCTGAAATAGCAGTGGGACAGATTGGAGGAGAGGGTGCTGAAATAGCAGTGGAACAGATTGGAGGAGAGGGTGCTGAAATAGCAGTGGGATAGTTGGAGGAGAGGGTGCTGAAATAGCAGTGTGACAGATTGGAGGAGAGGGTGCTGAAATGGCAGTGGAACAGATTGGAGGAGAGGGTGCTGAAATAGCAGTGGGACAGTTGGAGGAGAGGGTGCTGAAATAGCAGTGGGACAGATTGGAGGAGAGGGTGCTGAAATAGGAGTGGGCCAGATTGGAGGAGAGTGTGCTGAAATAGCAGTGGGCCAGATTGGAGGAGAGGGTGCTGAAATAGCAGTGGGACAGATTGGAGGAGAGGGTGCTGAAATTGCAGTGTGCCAGATTGGAGGAGAGGGTGCTGAAATAGCAGTGGGCCAGATTGGAGGAGAGGGTGCTGAAATAGCAGTGGGGCAGATTGGAGGAGAGGGTGCTGAAATAGCAGTGGGATAGATTGGAGGAAAGGGTGCTGAAATTGCAGTGGGATAGATTGGAGGAGATGGTGCTGAAATAGCAGTGGGACAGATTGGAGGAGATGGTGCTGAAATAGCAGTGGGATAGATTGAAGGAGAGGCTTCCAAAATATCAGTGGGCCAGATTGGAGGAGAGGTAGTTGAAATAGCAGTAGGACAGATTGGAGAGGGAGCTGAAATAGCAGTGGGCCAGATTGGAGGAGAGGGTGCTGAAATAGCAGTAGGACAGATTGGAGAGGGTGCTGAAATATCAGTGGGACAGATTGGAAGCCATTCTGAAGCTGTATACAGTAGGCATTCTGGAAGCAGCATTCCAGATTTCGTCACTATAGCGTAATTTAACCAGGTTTGCCTGGTAAGATCTTGATAGGAAGCATTCCCTCCCAGCCACTCAGGTCCATCACTGTGTGGTGTAAGACCTTGAGAGGAAGCATTCCCTCCCAGCCACTCAGGTCCATCAGTGTTTGGTGTGAGCTTTTAAGTGAAGCTCAATGTGTGTGTGTGTGTGTGTGTGTGTGTGTGTGTGTGTGTGTGTGTGTGTGTGTGTGTGTGTGTGTGTGTGTGTGTGTGTGTGTGTGTGTGTTGTATTCATCCTCTCTGTTTCCACCTCCCACGGTGCCTCTGTTCTCTGTCCCCATACATTCACACACAGTACAGTTCTTCTATAATCCCTCTCCCATCAGATCTCTTCCCTAGGAAATTAATGCTGCTGCTTTATCCACCAAGTGCAGTCGTGTCTATGTGAAATAAGCAGGTATAAAGCCACACCTTTGAAATGTACCAGTTTAGCAAGCAAATGGCACTCCTGATTCAAGGTTACCAACTCCGACAAGTGAAGTGAGCTTACATGGAGATGTGATTTAGTGTGTGTTCCAGGTGTATTCGGGGTGAATACAGAGTGCATTAGGCATCTAGTGCTGCATAGGCCTCTGTGTTATATCTGTGTCTTCTCATAGGCTCCTTCCATTTGCTGAGGAAATGAGTGAGACTGAGACAGATAGAGAGAATGAGAGAGAGTGCATGTCCTAATTACAGCAGTGGTCAGGTCACCGTCACCATCCACTAAACTTAACAAGCATCTCCTCTGATCCCCCGGTGCGTACACACACACTCATCCTATTGAGTGAGAAACTATTGGATTTGACAGGTGGACGTTGGCGAGCAGAGCGTTTGGGTCAGTGTGTGTGTGTGTGCGTGTGTGCATTTGGGGTCCTCTGGTATAAGGGAGAGGGGCCGTGACCATCTCTTCTCTCCTTCCCCTCACACACACACACCCTCCCTCCCCTCTTCCCCAGCCTGCCTACCTGCCCTCTCCACCTGGGCAGTGAAATGACGGGGACACATTGCTCATCGGTTGTTTTTTAAAGACAAGTTAAATTAGCAGTCTGGCAGCGATTCCCACTGTCTGCAGACTTCCCTCTGTTGCCACAGCGCTCCGCTCCTGTCAGCAGCCTTCCTGACGACTTAATAGTCCCTCCTGAGTGGATTTGAGCACTTTCCCCTGCTTCTGTTTACATGCGTTTGTCATGCATAACATATTCATATGGAGATGTGAAATGTTAATTTCCCCGGCTCAGTCAGTGGGCGCCAGAGAGGAGAGACCGCCCCACTCCCTCCTAGTATTTCTGCCCCGAACTGTCACTCAGGAACCTCTCTGGCACCTCTTCTAACCTCTTCTAGGCCAGAACCAGGGACAGAACCAGACTGAAACCCAACAGAGAGAAGAACACAGAGGTGAGGGAGGGTTCAGGTCTGTACTGTAGAGACACTGGTGTGGACAAAAAGCGTCTCAACAACTGCACTGTGCATTTCTCAACTCTCTAGCTAGCACATATATACAGATATACCCCTCCTATATTGAAGTTGTTAGTGTTTTCCCCTCCCACACTGTAATTGTTAGTTAACTCCTCCCATACTGTAGTTGTTAGTTAACCCCTCCCATACTGTAGTTGTTAGTTAACCCCTCCCATACTATTGTTGTTAATTAACACTTCCCATAGTGTAGTTGTTAGTTAACCCTACCATAGTGTAGTTGTTAGTTAACCCCTCCCATACTGTAGTTTTGTTTTCCACTGTCATACTGTAGTTGTTAGTTTACCCCACACATACAATAGTTGTTAGTTAACCCATCCCATACTGTAGTTGTTAGTAACTCCTCCCATACTGTAGTTGTTAATCCTACCCATACTGTAGTTGTTAGTTAACCCCAACCATACTGTAGTTGTTAGTTAACCCCACCCATACTGTAGTTGTTAGTTAACCCCACCCATACTGTAGTTGTTAGTAACCCCTCCCATACTGTAGTTGTTAGTAACCCCTCCCATACTGTAGTTTTGTTTTCCACTGTCATACTGTAGTTGTTTGTTGATCCTACCCATACTGTAGTTGTTAGTTAACCCCACCCATACTGTAGTTGTTAGTAACCCCACCAATGCAATAGTTGTTAGTTAACCCCTCCCATACTGTAGTTGTTAGTTTACCCCTCCCGTACTGTAGTTGTTAGTTAACCCCTCCCATACTGTAGTTGTTAGTTAACCACTCCCATACTGTAGTTGTTAGTTAACCCCTCCCATACTATAGTTGTTAGTTAACCCCTACCATACTGTAGTTGTTAGGTTTCCACTCTCATACTGTAGTTGTTAGTTTACCCCTCCCATACTGTAGTTGTTAGTTAACCCCTCCCATACTATTGTTGTTAGTTAACACCTCCCATAGTGTAGTTGTTAGTTAACCCCTCCCATACTGTAGTTTTGTTTTCCACTGTCATACTGTAGTTGTTTGTTGATCCTACCCATACTGTAGTTGTTAGTTAACCCCACCCATACTGTAGTTGTTAGTAACCCCACCAATGCAATAGTTGTTAGTTAACCCCTCCCATACTGTAGTTGTTAGTTTACCCCTCCCGTACTGTAGTTGTTAGTTAACCCCTCCCATACTGTAGTTGTTAGTTAACCCCTCCCATACTGTAGTTGTTAGTTAACCACTCCCATACTGTAGTTGTTAGTTAACCCCTCCCATACTATAGTTGTTAGTTAACCCCTACCATACTGTAGTTGTTAGGTTTCCACTCTCATACTGTAGTTGTTAGTTTACCACTCCCATACTGTAGTTGTTAGTAACTCCTCCCATACTGTAGTTGTTAATCCTACCCATACTGTAGTTGTTAGTTAACCCCTCCCATACTATTGTTGTTAATTAACACTTCCCATAGTGTAGTTGTTAGTTAACCCTACCATAGTGTAGTTGTTAGTTAACCCCTCCCATACTGTAGTTTTGTTTTCCACTGTCATACTGTAGTTGTTAGTTTACCCCACACATACAATAGTTGTTAGTTAACCCATCCCATACTGTAGTTGTTAGTAACTCCTCCCATACTGTAGTTGTTAATCCTACCCATACTGTAGTTGTTAGTTAACCCCAACCATACTGTAGTTGTTAGTTAACCCCACCCATACTGTAGTTGTTAGTTAACCCCACCCATACTGTAGTTGTTAGTAACCCCTCCCATACTGTAGTTGTTAGTAACCCCTCCCATACTGTAGTTTTGTTTTCCACTGTCATACTGTAGTTGTTTGTTGATCCTACCCATACTGTAGTTGTTAGTTAACCCCACCCATACTGTAGTTGTTAGTAACCCCACCAATGCAATAGTTGTTAGTTAACCCCTCCCATACTGTAGTTGTTAGTTTACCCCTCCCGTACTGTAGTTGTTAGTTAACCCCTCCCATACTGTAGTTGTTAGTTAACCACTCCCATACTGTAGTTGTTAGTTAACCCCTCCCATACTATAGTTGTTAGTTAACCCCTACCATACTGTAGTTGTTAGGTTTCCACTCTCATACTGTAGTTGTTAGTTTACCCCTCCCATACTGTAGTTGTTAGTTAACCCCTCCCATACTATTGTTGTTAGTTAACACCTCCCATAGTGTAGTTGTTAGTTAACCCCTCCCATACTGTAGTTTTGTTTTCCACTGTCATACTGTAGTTGTTTGTTGATCCTACCCATACTGTAGTTGTTAGTTAACCCCACCCATACTGTAGTTGTTAGTAACCCCACCAATGCAATAGTTGTTAGTTAACCCCTCCCATACTGTAGTTGTTAGTTTACCCCTCCCGTACTGTAGTTGTTAGTTAACCCCTCCCATACTGTAGTTGTTAGTTAACCCCTCCCATACTGTAGTTGTTAGTTAACCACTCCCATACTGTAGTTGTTAGTTAACCCCTCCCATACTATAGTTGTTAGTTAACCCCTACCATACTGTAGTTGTTAGGTTTCCACTCTCATACTGTAGTTGTTAGTTTACCACTCCCATACTGTAGTTGTTAGTTTACCCCACACATACAATAGTTGTTAGTTAACCCATCCCATACTGTAGTTGTTAGTAACCCCTCCCATACTGTAGTTGTTAATCCTACCCATACTGTAGTTGTTAGTTAACCCCAACCATACTGTAGTTGTTAGTTAACCCCACCCATACTGTAGTTGTTAGTTTACCCCACACATACAATAGTTGTTAGTTAACCCCACCCATACTGTAGTTGTTAGTTTACCCCACACATACAATAGTTGTTAGTTAACCCCACCCATACTGTAGTTGTTAGTAACCCCACCAATGCAATAGTTGTTAGTTAACCCCTCCCATACTGTAGTTGTTAGTTTACCCCTCCCGTACTGTAGTTGTTAGTTAACCCCTCCCATACTGTAGTTGTTAGTTAACCCCTCCCATACTATAGTTGTTAGTTAACCCCTACCATACTGTAGTTGTTAGGTTTCCACTCTCATACTGTAGTTGTTAGTTTACCACTCCCATACTGTAGTTGTCAGTTTTCCTCTCCCATACTGTAGTTGTTACTTTACCACTCCCATACTGTAGTTGTTAGTTTTCCACTCCAGTACTGTAGTTGTTAGTGTTTTCCCCTCCCACACTGTAATTGTTAGTTAACCCCTCCCATACTGTAGTTGTTAGTTTACCCCTCCCATACTGTAGTTGTTAGTTAACCCCTCCCATACTATTGTTGTTAGTTAACACCTCCCATAGTGTAGTTGTTAGTTAATCCCTCCCATACTATTGTTGTTAGTTAACACCTCCCATAGTGTAGTTGTTAGTTAACCCTACCATAGTGTAGTTGTTAGTTTACCCCACCCATACTGTAGTTTTGTTTTCCACTGTCATACTGTAGTTGTTAGTTTACCCCACAGATACAATAGTTGTTAGTTAACCCATTCCATACTGTAGTTGTTAGTTTTCCACTCCCATACTGTAGTTTTTAGTTTACCCATCCCATACTGTAGTTGTTAGTTAACCCCTCCCATACTGTAGTTGTTGGTTAATCCTACCCATACTGTAGTTGTTAGTTAACCCCTCCCATACTGTAGTTGTTAGTTAACCCCTCCCATACTGTAGTTGTTAGTTTTCCTCTCCCATACTGTAGTTGTTAGTTTTCCTCTCCCATACTGTAGTTGTTAGTTTTCCTCTCCCATACTGTAGTTGTTAGTTTTCCTCTCCCGTACTGTAGTTGTTTGTTAATCCTACCCATAATGTAGTTGTTAGTTTTCCTCTCCCGTACTGTAGTTGTTAGTTTACCACTCCCATGCTGTAGTTGTCAGTTTTCCTCTCCCATACTGTAGTTGTTAGTTTACCACTCCCATACTGTAGTTGTTAATTTTCCTCTCCCATACTGTAGTTGTTAGTTTACCACTCCCATACTGTAGTTGTTAATTTTCCTCTCCCATACTGTAGTTGTTAGTTTACCACTCCCATACTGTAGTTGTTAATTTTCCTCTCCCATACTGTAGTTGTTAGTTTACCACTTCCATAATGTAGTTGTTAGTTTTCCTCTCCCGTACTGTAGTTGTTAGTTTTCCTCTCCCATACTGTAGTTGTTAGTTTTCCACTCCCATACTGTAGTTGTTAGTTTTCCTCTCCCATACTGTAGTTGTTAGTTTTCCTCTCCCATACTGTAGTTGTTAGTTTACCACTCCCATACTGTAGTTGTTAATTTTCCTCTCCCATACTGTAGTTGTTAGTTAACCCCTCCCATACTGTAGTTGTTGGTTAATCCTACCCATACTGTAGTTGTTAGTTAACCCCTCCCATACTGTAGTTGTTAGTTAACCCCTCCCATACTGTAGTTGTTAGTTTTCCTCTCCCATACTGTAGTTGTTAGTTTTCCTCTCCCATACTGTAGTTGTTAGTTTTCCTCTCCCATACTGTAGTTGTTAGTTTTCCTCTCCCGTACTGTAGTTGTTTGTTAATCCTACCCATAATGTAGTTGTTAGTTTTCCTCTCCCGTACTGTAGTTGTTAGTTTACCACTCCCATGCTGTAGTTGTCAGTTTTCCTCTCCCATACTGTAGTTGTTAGTTTACCACTCCCATACTGTAGTTGTTAATTTTCCTCTCCCATACTGTAGTTGTTAGTTTACCACTCCCATACTGTAGTTGTTAATTTTCCTCTCCCATACTGTAGTTGTTAGTTTACCACTCCCATACTGTAGTTGTTAATTTTCCTCTCCCATACTGTAGTTGTTAGTTTACCACTTCCATAATGTAGTTGTTAGTTTTCCTCTCCCGTACTGTAGTTGTTAGTTTTCCTCTCCCATACTGTAGTTGTTAGTTTTCCACTCCCATACTGTAGTTGTTAGTTTTCCTCTCCCATACTGTAGTTGTTAGTTTTCCTCTCCCATACTGTAGTTGTTAGTTTACCACTCCCATACTGTAGTTGTTAATTTTCCTCTCCCATACTGTAGTTGTTAGTTTACCACTCCTATACTGTAGTTGTTAGTTTTCCTCTCCCGTACTGTAGTTGTTTGTTAATCCTACCCATAATGTAGTTGTTAGTTTTCCTCTCCCGTACTGTAGTTGTTAGTTTACCACTCCCATGCTGTAGTTGTCAGTTTTCCTCTCCCATACTGTAGTTGTTAGTTTACCACTCCCATACTGTAGTTGTTAATTTTCCTCTCCCATACTGTAGTTGTTAGTTTACCACTCCCATACTGTAGTTGTTAGTTTACCACTCCCATACTGTAGTTGTTAATTTTCCTCTCCCATACTGTAGTTGTTAGTTTACCACTCCCATACTGTAGTTGTTAATTTTCCTCTCCCATACTGTAGTTGTTAGTTTACCACTTCCATACTGTAGTTGTTCGTTTTCCTCTCCCGTACTGTAGTTGTTAGTTTTCCTCTCCCATACTGTAGTTGTTACTTTACCACTCCCATACTGTAGTTGTTAGTTTTCCACTCCCGTACTGTAGTTGTTAGTGTTTTCCCCTCCCACACTGTAATTGTTAGTTAACCCCTCACATACTGTAGTTGTTAGTTTACCCCTCCCATACTGTAGTTGTTAGTTAACCCCTCCCATACTATTGTTGTTAGTTAACACCTCCCATAGTGTAGTTGTTAGTTAACCCTACCATAGTGTAGTTGTTAGTTTACCCCACCCATACTGTAGTTTTGTTTTCCACTGTCATACTGTAGTTGTTAGTTTACCCCACAGATACAATAGTTGTTAGTTAACCCATCCCATACTGTAGTTGTTAGTTAACCCCTCCCATACTGTAGTTGTTAGTAACCCCTCCCATACTGTAGTTGTTGGTTACTCCTACCCATACTGTAGTTGTTGGTTTTCCACTTCCATACTGTAGTTGTTAGTTAATCCTACCCATACTGTAGTTGGTAGGTTTCCACTCTCATACTGTAGTTGTTAGTTAATCCTACCCATACTGTAGTTGTTAGTATTTCCTCACCAATACTGTAGTTGTTAGTTTACCCCACCCATACTGTAGTTGTTAGTTTACCCCACCCATACTGTAGTTGTTAGTTAACCCCTCCCATACTGTAGTTGTTAGTTAACCCCTAACATACTGTAGTTGTTAGTTTTCCTCTCACATACTGTAGTTGTTAGTTAACCCCTCCCATACTGTAGTTGTTAGTTAACCCCTCCCATACTGTAGTTGTTAGTTTTCCTCTCCCATACTGTAGTTGTTAGTTTACCACTCCCATACTGTAGTTGTTAATTTTCCTCTCCCATACTGTAGTTGTTAGTTTACCACTCCCATACTGTAGTTGTTAGTTTACCCCTCCCATACTGTAGTTGTTAGTTAACCCCTCCCATACTATTCTTTTTAGTTAACACCTCCCATAGTGTAGTTGTTAGTTAACCCCTACCATAGTGTAGTTGTTAGTTAACCCCTCCCATACTATTGTTGTTAGTTAACACCTCCCATAGTGTAGTTGTTAGTTTACCCCACCCATACTGTAGTTTTGTTTTCCACTGTCATACTGTAGTTGTTAGTTTACCCCACAGATACAATAGTTGTTAGTTAACCCATTCCATACTGTAGTTGTTAGTTTTCCACTCCCATACTGCAGTTGTTAGTTTACCCATCCCATACTGTAGTTGTTAGTTAACCCCTCCCATACTGTAGTTGTTGGTTAATCCTACCCATACTGTAGTTGTTAGTTTTCCACTCCCATACTGTAGTTGTTAGTTAATCCTACCCATACTGTAGTTGGTAGGTTTGCACTCTCATACTGTAGTTGTTAGTTAATCCTACCCATACTGTAGTTGTTAGTATTTCCTCACCAATACTGTAGTTGTTAGTTTACCCCACCCATACTGTAGTTGTTAGTTTACCCCACCCATACTGTAGTTGTTAGTTAACCCCTCCCATACTGTAGTTGTTAGTTAACCCCTAACATACTGTAGTTGTTAGTTTTCCTCTCCCATACTGTAGTTGTTAGTTAACCCCTCCCATACTGTGGTTGTTAGTTAACCCCTCCCATACTGTAGTTGTTAGTTAACCCCTCCCATACTGTAGTTGTTAGTTTTCCTCTCCCGTACTGTAGTTGTTAGTTGTCCTCTCCCGTACTGTAGTTGTTAGTTTTCCTCTCCCATACTGTAGTTGTTAGTTTTCCTCTCCCATACTGTAGTTGTTAGTTTTCCTCTCCCATACTGTAGTTGTTAGTTTTCCTCTCCCATACTGTAGTTGTTAGTTTACCACTCCCATACTGTAGTTGTTAATTTTCCTCTCCCATACTGTAGTTGTTAGTTTACCACTCCCATACTGTAGTTTTGTTTTCCACTGTCATACTGTAGTTGTTAGTTTACCTCACAGATACAATAGTTGTTAGTTAACCCATTCCATACTGTAGTTGTTAGTTTTCCACTCCCATACTGTAGTTGTTAGTTAACCCCTCCCATACTGTAGTTGTTAGTAACCCCTCCCATACTGTAGTTGTTGGTTACTCCTACCCATACTGTAGTTGTTGGTTTTCCACTTCCATACTGTAGTTGTTAGTTAATCCTACCCATACTGTAGTTGGTAGGTTTCCACTCTCATACTGTAGTTGTTAGTTAATCCTACCCATACTGTAGTTGTTAGTATTTCCTCACCAATACTGTAGTTGTTAGTTTACCCCACCCATACTGTAGTTGTTAGTTTACCCCACCCATACTGTAGTTGTTAGTTAACCCCTCCCATACTGTAGTTGTTAGTTAACCCCTAACATACTGTAGTTGTTAGTTTTCATCTCACATACTGTAGTTGTTAGTTAACCCCTCCCATACTGTAGTTGTTAGTTAACCCCTCCCATACTGTAGTTGTTAGTTTTCCTCTCCCATACTGTAGTTGTTAGTTTACCACTCCCATACTGTAGTTGTTAATTTTCCTCTCCCATACTGTAGTTGTTAGTTTACCACTCCCATACTGTAGTTGTTAGTTTACCCCTCCCATACTGTAGTTGTTAGTTAACCCCTCCCATACTATTCTTTTTAGTTAACACCTCCCATAGTGTAGTTGTTAGTTAACCCCTACCATAGTGTAGTTGTTAGTTAACCCCTCCCATACTATTGTTGTTAGTTAACACCTCCCATAGTGTAGTTGTTAGTTTACCCCACCCATACTGTAGTTTTGTTTTCCACTGTCATACTGTAGTTGTTAGTTTACCCCACAGATACAATAGTTGTTAGTTAACCCATTCCATACTGTAGTTGTTAGTTTTCCACTCCCATACTGCAGTTGTTAGTTTACCCATCCCATACTGTAGTTGTTAGTTAACCCCTCCCATACTGTAGTTGTTGGTTAATCCTACCCATACTGTAGTTGTTAGTTTTCCACTCCCATACTGTAGTTGTTAGTTAATCCTACCCATACTGTAGTTGGTAGGTTTGCACTCTCATACTGTAGTTGTTAGTTAATCCTACCCATACTGTAGTTGTTAGTATTTCCTCACCAATACTGTAGTTGTTAGTTTACCCCACCCATACTGTAGTTGTTAGTTTACCCCACCCATACTGTAGTTGTTAGTTAACCCCTCCCATACTGTAGTTGTTAGTTAACCCCTAACATACTGTAGTTGTTAGTTTTCCTCTCCCATACTGTAGTTGTTAGTTAACCCCTCCCATACTGTGGTTGTTAGTTAACCCCTCCCATACTGTAGTTGTTAGTTAACCCCTCCCATACTGTAGTTGTTAGTTTTCCTCTCCCGTACTGTAGTTGTTAGTTGTCCTCTCCCGTACTGTAGTTGTTAGTTTTCCTCTCCCATACTGTAGTTGTTAGTTTTCCTCTCCCATACTGTAGTTGTTAGTTTTCCTCTCCCATACTGTAGTTGTTAGTTTTCCTCTCCCATACTGTAGTTGTTAGTTTACCACTCCCATACTGTAGTTGTTAATTTTCCTCTCCCATACTGTAGTTGTTAGTTTACCACTCCCATACTGTAGTTTTGTTTTCCACTGTCATACTGTAGTTGTTAGTTTACCTCACAGATACAATAGTTGTTAGTTAACCCATTCCATACTGTAGTTGTTAGTTTTCCACTCCCATACTGTAGTTGTTAGTTTACCCATCCCATACTGTAGTTGTTAGTTAACCCCTCCCATACTGTAGTTGTTGGTTAATCCTACCCATACTGTAGTTGTTAGTTTTCCACTCCCATACTGTAGTTGTTAGTTAATCCTACCCATACTGTAGTTGGTAGGTTTGCACTCTCATACTGTAGTTGTTAGTTAATCCTACCCATACTGTAGTTGTTAGTATTTCCTCACCAATACTGTAGTTGTTAGTTTACCCCACCCATACTGTAGTTGTTAGTTTACCCCACCCATACTGTAGTTGTTAGTTAACCCCTCCCATACTGTAGTTGTTAGTTAACCCCTAACATACTGTAGTTGTTAGTTTTCCTCTCCCATACTGTAGTTGTTAGTTAACCCCTCCCATACTGTGGTTGTTAGTTAACCCCTCCCATACTGTAGTTGTTAGTTAACCCCTCCCATACTGTAGTTGTTAGTTTTCCTCTCCCGTACTGTAGTTGTTAGTTGTCCTCTCCCGTACTGTAGTTGTTAGTTTTCCTCTCCCATACTGTTGTTGTTAGTTTTCCTCTCCCATACTGTAGTTGTTAGTTTTCCTCTCCCATACTGTAGTTGTTAGTTTTCCTCTCCCATACTGTAGTTGTTAGTTTACCACTCCCATACTGTAGTTGTTAATTTTCCTCTCCCATACTGTAGTTGTTAGTTTACCACTCCCATACTGTAGTTGTTAGTTTTCCTCTCCCGTACTGTAGTTGTTTGTTAATCCTACCCATAATGTAGTTGTTAGTTTTCCTCTCCCGTACTGTAGTTGTTAGTTTACCACTCCCATGCTGTAGTTGTCAGTTTTCCTCTCCCATACTGTAGTTGTTAATTTTCCTCTCCCATACTGTAGTTGTTAGTTTACCACTCCCATACTGTAGTTGTTAGTTTACCACTCCCATACTGTAGTTGTTAATTTTCCTCTCCCATACTGTAGTTGTTAGTTTACCACTCCCATACTGTAGTTGTTAATTTTCCTCTCCCATACTGTAGTTGTTAGTTTACCACTTCCAAACTGTAGTTGTTAGTTTTCCTCTCCCGTACTGTAGTTGTTAGTTTTCCTCTCCCATACTGTAGTTGTTAGTTTTCCACTCCCATACTGTAGTTGTTAGTTTTCCTCTCCCATACTGTAGTTGTTAGTTTTCCTCTCCCATACTGTAGTTGTTAGTTTACCACTCCCATACTGTAGTTGTTAATTTTACTCTCCCATACTGTAGTTGTTAGTTTACCACTCCCATAATGTAGTTGTTAGTTTTCCTCTCCCGTACTGTAGTTGTTTGTTAATCCTACCCATAATGTAGTTGTTAGTTTTCCTCTCCCGTACTGTAGTTGTTAGTTTACCACTCCCATGCTGTAGTTGTCAGTTTTCCTCTCCCATACTGTAGTTGTTAGTTTACCACTCCCATACTGTAGTTGTTAATTTTCCTCTCCCATACTGTAGTTGTTAGTTTACCACTCCCATACTGTAGTTGTTAGTTTACCACTCCCATACTGTAGTTGTTAATTTTCCTCTCCCATACTGTAGTTGTTAGTTTACCACTCCCATACTGTAGTTGTTAGTTAACCCCTACCATAGTGTAGTTGTTAGTTAACCCCTCCCATACTATTGTTGTTAGTTAACACCTCCCATAGTGTAGTTGTTAGTTAACCCCTACCATAGTGTAGTTGTTAGTTAACCCCTCCCATACTATTGTTGTTAGTTAACACCTCCCATAGTGTAGTTGTTAGTTTACCCCACCCATACTGTAGTTTTGTTTTCCACTGTCATACTGTAGTTGTTAGTTTACCCCACAGATACAATAGTTGTTAGTTAACCCATTCCATACTGTAGTTGTTAGTTTTCCACTCACATACTGTAGTTGTTAGTTTACCCATCCCATACTGTAGTTGTTAGTTAACCCCTCCCATACTGTAGTTGTTGGTTAATCCTACCCATACTGTAGTTGTTAGCTTTCCACTCCCATACTGTAGTTGTTAGTTAATCCTACCCATACTGTAGTTGGTAGGTTTGCACTCTCATACTGTAGTTGTTAATTAATCCTACCCATACTGTAGTTGTTAGTATTTCCTCACCAATACTGTAGTTGTTAGTTTACCCCACCCATACTGTAGTTGTTAGTTTACCCCACCCATACTGTAGTTGTTAGTTAACCCCTCCCATACTGTAGTTGTTAGTTAACCCCTAACATACTGTAGTTGTTAGTTTTCCTCTCCCATACTGTAGTTGTTAGTTAACCCCTCCCATACTGTAGTTGTTAGTTAACCCCTCCCATACTGTAGTTGTTAGTTTTCCTCTCCCGTACTGTAGTTGTTAGTTGTCCTCTCCCGTACTGTAGTTGTTAGTTTTCCTCTCCCATACTGTTGTTGTTAGTTTTCCTCTCCCATACTGTAGTTGTTAGTTTTCCTATCCCATACTGTAGTTGTTAGTTTTCCTCTCCCATACTGTAGTTGTTAGTTTACCACTCCCATACTGTAGTTGTTAATTTTCCTCTCCCATACTGTAGTTGTTAGTTTACCACTCCCATACTGTAGTTGTTAGTTTTCCTCTCCCGTACTGTAGTTGTTTGTTAATCCTACCCATAATGTAGTTGTTAGTTTTCCTCTCCCGTACTGTAGTTGTTAGTTTACCACTCCCATGCTGTAGTTGTCAGTTTTCCTCTCCCATACTGTAGTTGTTAATTTTCCTCTCCCATACTGTAGTTGTTAGTTTACCACTCCCATACTGTAGTTGTTAGTTTACCACTCCCATACTGTAGTTGTTAATTTTCCTCTCCCATACTGTAGTTGTTAGTTTACCACTCCCATACTGTAGTTGTTAATTTTCCTCTCCCATACTGTAGTTGTTAGTTTACCACTTCCAAACTGTAGTTGTTAGTTTTCCTCTCTCGTACTGTAGTTGTTAGTTTTCCTCTCCCATACTGTAGTTGTTAGTTTTCCACTCCCATACTGTAGTTGTTAGTTTTCCTCTCCCATACTGTAGTTGTTAGTTTTCCTCTCCCATACTGTAGTTGTTAGTTTACCACTCCCATACTGTAGTTGTTAATTTTACTCTCCCATACTGTAGTTGTTAGTTTACCACTCCCATAATGTAGTTGTTAGTTTTCCTCTCCCGTACTGTAGTTGTTTGTTAATCCTACCCATAATGTAGTTGTTAGTTTTCCTCTCCCGTACTGTAGTTGTTAGTTTACCACTCCCATGCTGTAGTTGTCAGTTTTCCTCTCCCATACTGTAGTTGTTAGTTTACCACTCCCATACTGTAGTTGTTAATTTTCCTCTCCCATACTGTAGTTGTTAGTTTACCACTCCCATACTGTAGTTGTTAGTTTACCACTCCCATACTGTAGTTGTTAATTTTCCTCTCCCATACTGTAGTTGTTAGTTTACCACTCCCATACTGTAGTTGTTAGTTAACCCCTACCATAGTGTAGTTGTTAGTTAACCCCTCCCATACTATTGTTGTTAGTTAACACCTCCCATAGTGTAGTTGTTAGTTAACCCCTACCATAGTGTAGTTGTTAGTTAACCCCTCCCATACTATTGTTGTTAGTTAACACCTCCCATAGTGTAGTTGTTAGTTTACCCCACCCATACTGTAGTTTTGTTTTCCACTGTCATACTGTAGTTGTTAGTTTACCCCACAGATACAATAGTTGTTAGTTAACCCATTCCATACTGTAGTTGTTAGTTAACCCCTCCCATACTGTAGTTGTTGGTTAATCCTACCCATACTGTAGTTGTTAGTTTTCCACTCCCATACTGTAGTTGTTAGTTAATCCTACCCATACTGTAGTTGGTAGGTTTGCACTCTCATACTGTAGTTGTTAGTTAATCCTACCCATACTGTAGTTGTTAGTATTTCCTCACCAATACTGTAGTTGTTAGTTTACCCCACCCATACTGTAGTTGTTAGTTTACCCCACCCATACTGTAGTTGTTAGTTAACCCCTCCCATACTGTAGTTGTTAGTTAACCCCTAACATACTGTAGTTGTTAGTTTTCCTCTCCCATACTGTAGTTGTTAGTTAACCCCTCCCATACTGTGGTTGTTAGTTAACCCCACCCATACTGTAGTTGTTAGTTTACCCCACCCATACTGTAGTTGTTAGTTAACCCCTCCCATACTGTAGTTGTTAGTTAACCCCTAACATACTGTAGTTGTTAGTTTTCCTCTCCCATACTGTAGTTGTTAGTTAACCCCTCCCATACTGTGGTTGTTAGTTAACCCCACCCATACTGTAGTTGTTAGTTTACCCCACCCATACTGTAGTTGTTAGTTAACCCCTCCCATACTGTAGTTGTTAGTTAACCCCTCCCATACTGTAGTTGTTAGTTTTCCTCTCCCGTACTGTAGTTGTTAGTTGTCCTCTCCCGTACTGTAGTTGTTAGTTTTCCTCTCCCATACTGTTGTTGTTAGTTTTCCTCTCCCATACTGTAGTTGTTAGTTTTCCTCTCCCATACTGTAGTTGTTAGTTTTCCTCTCCCATACTGTAGTTGTTAGTTTACCACTCCCATACTGTAGTTGTTAATTTTCCTCTCCCATACTGTAGTTGTTAGTTTACCACTCCCATACTGTAGTTGTTAGTTTTCCTCTCCCGTACTGTAGTTGTTTGTTAATCCTACCCATAATGTAGTTGTTAGTTTTCCTCTCCCGTACTGTAGTTGTTAGTTTACCACTCCCATGATGTAGTTGTCAGTTTTCCTCTCCCATACTGTAGTTGTTAATTTTCCTCTCCCATACTGTAGTTGTTAGTTTACCACTTCCATACTGTAGTTGTTAGTTTACCACTCCCATACTGTAGTTGTTAATTTTCCTCTCCCATACTGTAGTTGTTAGTTTACCACTCCCATACTGTTGTTGTTAATTTTCCTCTCCCATACTGTAGTTGTTAGTTTACCACTTCCAAACTGTAGTTGTTAGTTTTCCTCTCCCGTACTGTAGTTGTTAGTTTTCCTCTCCCATACTGTAGTTGTTAGTTTTCCACTCCCATACTGTAGTTGTTAGTTTTCCTCTCCCATACTGTAGTTGTTAGTTTTCCTCTCCCATACTGTAGTTCTTAGTTTACCACTCCCATACTGTAGTTGTTAATTTTACTCTCCCATACTGTAGTTGTTAGTTTACCACTCCCATAATGTAGTTGTTAGTTTTCCTCTCCCGTACTGTAGTTGTTTGTTAATCCTACCCATAATGTAGTTGTTAGTTTTCCTCTCCCGTACTGTAGTTGTTAGTTTACCACTCCCATGCTGTAGTTGTCAGTTTTCCTCTCCCATACTGTAGTTGTTAGTTTACCACTCCCATACTGTAGTTGTTAATTTTCCTCTCCCATACTGTAGTTGTTAGTTTACCACTCCCATACTGTAGTTGTTAGTTGTCCTCTCCCGTACTGTAGTTGTTAGTTTTCCTCTCCCATACTGTAGTTGTTAGTTTTCCTCTCCCATACTGTAGTTGTTAGTTTTCCTCTCCCATACTGTAGTTGTTAGTTTTCCTCTCCCATACTGTAGTTGTTAGTTTACCACTCCCATACTGTAGTTGTTAATTTTCCTCTCCCATACTGTAGTTGTTAGTTTACCACTCCCATACTGTAGTTGTTAGTTTTCCTCTCCCGTACTGTAGTTGTTTGTTAATCCTACCCATAATGTAGTTGTTAGTTTTCCTCTCCCGTACTGTAGTTGTTAGTTTACCACTCCCATGCTGTAGTTGTCAGTTTTCCTCTCCCATACTGTAGTTGTTAATTTTCCTCTCCCATACTGTAGTTGTTAGTTTACCACTCCCATACTGTAGTTGTTAGTTTACCACTCCCATACTGTAGTTGTTAATTTTCCTCTCCCATACTGTAGTTGTTAGTTTACCACTCCCATACTGTAGTTGTTAATTTTCCTCTCCCATACTGTAGTTGTTAGTTTACCACTTCCAAACTGTAGTTGTTAGTTTTCCTCTCCCGTACTGTAGTTGTTAGTTTTCCTCTCCCATACTGTAGTTGTTAGTTTTCCACTCCCATACTGTAGTTGTTAGTTTTCCTCTCCCATACTGTAGTTGTTAGTTTTCCTCTCCCATACTGTAGTTGTTAGTTTACCACTCCCATACTGTAGTTGTTAATTTTACTCTCCCATACTGTAGTTGTTAGTTTACCACTCCCATAATGTAGTTGTTAGTTTTCCTCTCCCGTACTGTAGTTGTTTGTTAATCCTACCCATAATGTAGTTGTTAGTTTTCCTCTCCCGTACTGTAGTTGTTAGTTTACCACTCCCATGCTGTAGTTGTCAGTTTTCCTCTCCCATACTGTAGTTGTTAGTTTACCACTCCCATACTGTAGTTGTTAATTTTCCTCTCCCATACTGTAGTTGTTAGTTTACCACTCCCATACTGTAGTTGTTAGTTTACCACTCCCATACTGTAGTTGTTAATTTTCCTCTCCCATACTGTAGTTGTTAGTTTACCACTCCCATACTGTAGTTGTTAATTTTCCTCTCCCATACTGTAGTTGTTAGTTTACCACTTCCATACTGTAGTTGTTAGTTTTCCTCTCCCGTACTGTAGTTGTTAGTTTTCCTCTCCCATACTGTAGTTGTTACTTTACCACTCCCATACTGTAGTTGTTAGTTTTCCACTCCTGTACTGTAGTTGTTAGTGTTTTCCCCTCCCACACTGTAATTGTTAGTTAACCCCTCACATACTGTAGTTGTTAGTTTACCCCTCCCATACTGTAGTTGTTAGTTAACCCCTCCCATACTATTGTTGTTAGTTAACACCTCCCATAGTGTAGTTGTTAGTTAACCCTACCATAGTGTAGTTGTTAGTTTACCCCACCCATACTGTAGTTTTGTTTTCCACTGTCATACTGTAGTTGTTAGTTTACCCCACAGATACAATAGTTGTTAGTTAACGCATCCCATACTGTAGTTGTTAGTTAACCCCTCCCATACTGTAGTTGTTAGTAACCCCTCCCATACTGTAGTTGTTGGTTAATCCTACCCATACTGTAGTTGTTAGTTTTCCACTTCCATACTGTAGTTGTTAGTTAATCCTACCCATACTGTAGTTGGTAGGTTTCCACTCTCATACTGTAGTTGTTAGTTAATCCTACCCATACTGTAGTTGTTAGTATTTCCTCACCCATACTGTAGTTGTTAGTTTACCCCACCCATACTGTAGTTGTTAGTTAACCCCTCCCATACTGTAGTTGTTAGTTAACCCCTAACATACTGTAGTTGTTAGTTTTCCTCTTCCATACTGTAGTTGTTAGTTAACCCCTCCCATACTGTAGTTGTTAGTTAACCCCTCCCATACTGTAGTTGTTAGTTTTCCTCTCCCATACTGTAGTTGTTAGTTAACCCCTCCCATACTATTGTTGTTAGTTAACACCTCCCATAGTGTAGTTGTTAGTTAACCCCTACCATAGTGTAGTTGTTAGTTAACCCCTCCCATACTATTGTTGTTAGTTAACACCTCCCATAGTGTAGTTGTTAGTTAACCCTACCATAGTGTAGTTGTTAGTTTACCCCACCCATACTGTAGTTTTGTTTTCCACTGTCATACTGTAGTTGTTAGTTTACCCCACAGATACAATAGTTGTTAGTTATCCATCCCATACTGTAGTTGTTAGTTAACCCCTCCCATACTGTAGTTGTTAGTAACCCCTCCCATACTGTAGTTGTTGGTTAATCCTACCCATATTGTAGTTGTTAGTTTTCCACTCCCACACTGTAGTTGTTAGTTAATCCTACCCATACTGTAGTTGGTAGGTTTCCACTCTCATACTGTAGTTGTTAGTTAATCCTACCCATACTGTAGTTGTTATTTAACCCCACCCATACTGTAGTTTTGTTTTCCACTGTCATACTGTAGTTGTTAGTTTACCCCACATATACAATAGTTGTTAGTTATCCATCCCATACTGTAGTTGTTAGTTAACCCCTCCCATACTGTAGTTGTTAGTAACCCCTCCCATACTGTAGTTGTTGGTTAATCATACGCATATTGTAGTTGTTAGTTTTCCACTCCCATACTGTAGTTGTTAGTTAATCCTACCCATACTGTAGTTGGTAGGTTTCCACTCTCATACTGTAGTTGTTAGTTAATCCTACCCATACTGTAGTTGTTATTTAACCCCACCCATACTGTAGTTTTGTTTTCCACTGTCATACTGTAGTTGTTAGTTTACCCCACATATACAATAGTTGTTAGTTATCCATCCCATACTGTAGTTGTTAGTTAACCCCTCCCATACTGTAGTTGTTAGTAACCCCTCCCATACTGTAGTTGTTGGTTAATCCTACCCATATTGTAGTTGTTAGTTTTCCACTCCCATACTGTAGTTGTTAGTTAATCCTACCCATACTGTAGTTGTTAGTTAACCCCTCCCATACTGTAGTTGTTAGTTAACCCCTCCCATACTGTAGTTGTTATTTAACCCCTACCATACTGTAGTTGTCAGTTTTCCTCTCCCGTACTGTAGTTGTTAATTTTCGTCTCCCATACTGTAGTTGTTAGTTTTCCACTCCCATACTGTAGTTGTTAGTTTTCCTCTCCCATACTGTAGTTGTTAGTTTTCCACTCCCATACTGTAGTTGTTAGTTTTCCTCTCCCATACTGTAGTTGTTAGTTTACCACTCCCATACTGTAGTTGTTAATTTTCCACTCCCATACTGTAGTTGTTAATTTTCCTCTCCCATACTGTAGTTGTTAGTTTACCACTCCCATACTGTAGTTGTTAGTTTACCACTCCCATACTGTAGTTGTTAATTTTCCTCTCCCATACTGTAGTTGTTAGTTTACCACTCCCATACTGTAGTTGTTAATTTTCCTCTCCCATACTGTAGTTGTTAGTTTACCACTTCCATACTGTAGTTGTTAGTTTTCCTCTCCCGTACTGTAGTTGTTAGTTTTCCTCTCCCATACTGTAGTTGTTAGTTTTCCACTCCCGTACTGTAGTTGTTAGTGTTTTCCCCTCCCACACTGTAATTGTTAGTTAACCCCTCACATACTGTAGTTGTTAGTTTACCCCTCCCATACTGTAGTTGTTAGTTAACCCCTCCCATACTATTGTTGTTAGTTAACACCTCCCATACTGTAGTTGTTAGTTAACCCTACCATGGTGTAGTTGTTAGTTTACTCCACCCATACTGTAGTTTTGTTTTCCACTGTCATACTGTAGTTGTTAGTTTACCCCACAGATACAATAGTTGTTAGTTAACGCATCCCATACTGTAGTTGTTAGTTAACCCCTCCCATACTGTAGTTGTTAGTAACCCCTCCCATACTGTAGTTGTTGGTTAATCCTACCCATACTGTAGTTGTTAGTTTTCCACTTCCATACTGTAGTTGTTAGTTAATCCTACCCATACTGTAGTTGGTAGGTTTCCACTCTCATACTGTAGTTGTTAGTTAATCCTACCCATACTGTAGTTGTTAGTATTTCCTCACCCATACTGTAGTTGTTAGTTTACCCCACCCATACTGTAGTTGTTAGTTAACCCCTCCCATACTGTAGTTGTTAGTTAACCCCTAACATACTGTAGTTGTTAGTTTTCCTCTTCCATACTGTAGTTGTTAGTTAACCCCTCCCATACTGTAGTTGTTAGTTAACCCCTCCCATACTGTAGTTGTTAGTTTTCCTCTCCCATACTGTAGTTGTTAGTTAACCCCTCCCATACTATTGTTGTTAGTTAACACCTCCCATAGTGTAGTTGTTAGTTAACCCCTACCATAGTGTAGTTGTTAGTTAACCCCTCCCATACTATTGTTGTTAGTTAACACCTCCCATAGTGTAGTTGTTAGTTAACCCTACCATAGTGTAGTTGTTAGTTTACCCCACCCATACTGTAGTTTTGTTTTCCACTGTCATACTGTAGTTGTTAGTTTACCCCACAGATACAATAGTTGTTAGTTATCCATCCCATACTGTAGTTGTTAGTTAACCCCTCCCATACTGTAGTTGTTAGTAACCCCTCCCACACTGTAGTTGTTGGTTAATCCTACCCATATTGTAGTTGTTAGTTTTCCACTCCCACACTGTAGTTGTTAGTTAATCCTACCCATACTGTAGTTGGTAGGTTTCCACTCTCATACTGTAGTTGTTAGTTAATCCTACCCATACTGTAGTTGTTATTTAACCCCACCCATACTGTAGTTTTGTTTTCCACTGTCATACTGTAGTTGTTAGTTTACCACTTCCATACTGTAGTTGTTAGTTTTCCTCTCCCGTACTGTAGTTGTTAGTTTTCCTCTCCCATACTGTAGTTGTTAGTTTTCCACTCCCGTACTGTAGTTGTTAGTGTTTTCCCCTCCCACACTGTAATTGTTAGTTAACCCCTCACATACTGTAGTTGTTAGTTTACCCCTCCCATACTGTAGTTGTTAGTTAACCCCTCCCATACTATTGTTGTTAGTTAACACCTCCCATACTGTAGTTGTTAGTTAACCCTACCATGGTGTAGTTGTTAGTTTACTCCACCCATACTGTAGTTTTGTTTTCCACTGTCATACTGTAGTTGTTAGTTTACCCCACAGATACAATAGTTGTTAGTTAACGCATCCCATACTGTAGTTGTTAGTTAACCCCTCCCATACTGTAGTTGTTAGTAACCCCTCCCATACTGTAGTTGTTGGTTAATCCTACCCATACTGTAGTTGTTAGTTTTCCACTTCCATACTGTAGTTGTTAGTTAATCCTACCCATACTGTAGTTGGTAGGTTTCCACTCTCATACTGTAGTTGTTAGTTAATCCTACCCATACTGTAGTTGTTAGTATTTCCTCACCCATACTGTAGTTGTTAGTTTACCCCACCCATACTGTAGTTGTTAGTTAACCCCTCCCATACTGTAGTTGTTAGTTAACCCCTAACATACTGTAGTTGTTAGTTTTCCTCTTCCATACTGTAGTTGTTAGTTAACCCCTCCCATACTGTAGTTGTTAGTTAACCCCTCCCATACTGTAGTTGTTAGTTTTCCTCTCCCATACTGTAGTTGTTAGTTAACCCCTCCCATACTATTGTTGTTAGTTAACACCTCCCATAGTGTAGTTGTTAGTTAACCCCTACCATAGTGTAGTTGTTAGTTAACCCCTCCCATACTATTGTTGTTAGTTAACACCTCCCATAGTGTAGTTGTTAGTTAACCCTACCATAGTGTAGTTGTTAGTTTACCCCACCCATACTGTAGTTTTGTTTTCCACTGTCATACTGTAGTTGTTAGTTTACCCCACAGATACAATAGTTGTTAGTTATCCATCCCATACTGTAATTGTTAGTTAACCCCTCCCATACTGTAGTTGTTAGTAACCCCTCCCATACTGTAGTTGTTGGTTAATCCTACCCATATTGTAGTTGTTAGTTTTCCACTCCCACACTGTAGTTGTTAGTTAATCCTACCCATACTGTAGTTGGTAGGTTTCCACTCTCATACTGTAGTTGTTAGTTAATCCTACCCATACTGTAGTTGTTATTTAACCCCACCCATACTGTAGTTTTGTTTTCCACTGTCATACTGTAGTTGTTAGTTTACCCCACATATACAATAGTTGTTAGTTATCCATCCCATACTGTAGTTGTTAGTTAACCCCTCCCATACTGTAGTTGTTAGTAACCCCTCCCATACTGTAGTTGTTGGTTAATCATACGCATATTGTAGTTGTTAGTTTTCCACTCCCATACTGTAGTTGTTAGTTAATCCTACCCATACTGTAGTTGGTAGGTTTCCACTCTCATACTGTAGTTGTTAGTTAATCCTACCCATACTGTAGTTGTTATTTAACCCCACCCATACTGTAGTTTTGTTTTCCACTGTCATACTGTAGTTGTTAGTTTACCCCACATATACAATAGTTGTTAGTTATCCATCCCATACTGTAGTTGTTAGTTAACCCCTCCCATACTGTAGTTGTTAGTAACCCCTCCCATACTGTAGTTGTTGGTTAATCCTACCCATATTGTAGTTGTTAGTTTTCCACTCCCATACTGTAGTTGTTAGTTAATCCTACCCATACTGTAGTTGTTAGTTAACCCCTCCCATACTGTAGTTGTTAGTTAACCCCTCCCATACTGTAGTTGTTATTTAACCCCTACCATACTGTAGTTGTCAGTTTTCCTCTCCCGTACTGTAGTTGTTAATTTTCGTCTCCCATACTGTAGTTGTTAGTTTTCCACTCCCATACTGTAGTTGTTAGTTTTCCTCTCCCATACTGTAGTTGTTAGTTTTCCACTCCCATACTGTAGTTGTTAGTTTTCCTCTCCCATACTGTAGTTGTTAGTTTACCACTCCCATACTGTAGTTGTTAATTTTCCACTCCCATACTGTAGTTGTTAATTTTCCTCTCCCATACTGTAGTTGTTAGTTTACCACTCCCATACTGTAGTTGTTAGTTTACCACTCCCATACTGTAGTTGTTAATTTTCCTCTCCCATACTGTAGTTGTTAGTTTACCACTCCCATACTGTAGTTGTTAATTTTCCTCTCCCATACTGTAGTTGTTAGTTTACCACTTCCATACTGTAGTTGTTAGTTTTCCTCTCCCGTACTGTAGTTGTTAGTTTTCCTCTCCCATACTGTAGTTGTTAGTTTTCCACTCCCGTACTGTAGTTGTTAGTGTTTTCCCCTCCCACACTGTAATTGTTAGTTAACCCCTCACATACTGTAGTTGTTAGTTTACCCCTCCCATACTGTAGTTGTTAGTTAACCCCTCCCATACTATTGTTGTTAGTTAACACCTCCCATACTGTAGTTGTTAGTTAACCCTACCATGGTGTAGTTGTTAGTTTACTCCACCCATACTGTAGTTTTGTTTTCCACTGTCATACTGTAGTTGTTAGTTTACCCCACAGATACAATAGTTGTTAGTTAACCCATCCCATACTGTAGTTGTTAGTTAACCCCTCCCGTACTGTAGTTGTTAGTAACCCCTCCCATACTGTAGTTGTTGGTTAATCCTACCCATACTGTAGTTGTTAGTTTTCCACTCCCATACTGTAGTTGTTAGTTAATCCTACTCATACTGTAGTTGGTAGGTTTCCACTCTCATACTGTAGTTGTTAGTTAATCCTACCCATACTGTAGTTGTTAGTATTTCCTCACCAATACTGTAGTTGTTAGTTTACCCCACCCATACTGTAGTTGTTAGTTTACCCCACCCATACTGTAGTTGTTAGTTAACCCCTCCCATACTGTAGTTGTTAGTTAACCCCTAACATACTGTAGTTGTTAGTTTTCCTCTCCCATACTGTAGAAGTTAGTTAACCCCTCCCATACTGTAGTTGTTAGTTAACCCCTCCCATACTGTAGTTGTTAGTTAACCCCTCCCGTACTGTAGTTGTTAGTTTTCCTCTCCCATACTGTAGTTGTTAGTTTTCCACTCCCATACTGTAGTTGTTAGTTTTCCTCTCCCGTACTGTAGTTGTTAGTTTTCCTCTCCCACACTGTAGTTGTTAGTTTTCCACTCCCATACTGTAGTTGTTAGTTTTCCTCTCCCATACTGTAGTTGTTAGTTTTCCTCTCCCATACTGTAGTTGTTAGTTTTCCACTCCCATACTGTAGTTGTTAGTTTTCCTCTCCCATACTGTAGTTGTTAGTTTCTCCCATACTGTAGTTGTTAGTTTACCACTCCCATACTATAGTTGTTAGTTTTCCTCTCCCACACTGTAGTTGTTAGTTTACCACTCCCATACTGTAGTTGTTAGTTTTCCTCTCCCATACTGTAGTTGTTAGTTTTCCTCTCCCATACTGTAGTTGTTAGTTTTCCTCTCCCATACTGTAGTTGTTAGTTTTCCTCTCCCATACTGTAGTTGTTAGTTTCTCCCATGCTGTAGTTGTTAGTTTTCCTCTCCCATACTGTAGTTGTTAGTTAACCCCTCCCATACTGTAGTTGTTAGTTAACCCCTAACATACTGTAGTTGTTAGTTTTCCTCTCCCATACTGTAGAAGTTAGTTAACCCCTCCCATACTGTAGTTGTTAGTTAACCCCTCCCATACTGTAGTTGTTAGTTAACCCCTCCCGTACTGTAGTTGTTAGTTTTCCTCTCCCATACTGTAGTTGTTAGTTTTCCACTCCCATACTGTAGTTGTTAGTTTTCCTCTCCCGTACTGTAGTTGTTAGTTTTCCTCTCCCACACTGTAGTTGTTAGTTTTCCACTCCCATACTGTAGTTGTTAGTTTTCCTCTCCCATACTGTAGTTGTTAGTTTTCCTCTCCCATACTGTAGTTGTTAGTTTTCCACTCCCATACTGTAGTTGTTAGTTTTCCTCTCCCATACTGTAGTTGTTAGTTTCTCCCATACTGTAGTTGTTAGTTTACCACTCCCATACTATAGTTGTTAGTTTTCCTCTCCCACACTGTAGTTGTTAGTTTACCACTCCCATACTGTAGTTGTTAGTTTTCCTCTCCCATACTGTAGTTGTTAGTTTTCCTCTCCCATACTGTAGTTGTTAGTTTTCCTCTCCCATACTGTAGTTGTTAGTTTTCCTCTCCCATACTGTAGTTGTTAGTTTCTCCCATGCTGTAGTTGTTAGTTTTCCTCTCCCATACTGTAGTTGTTAGTTTACCCCTCCCATACTGTAGTTGTTAGTTTTCCTCTCCCGTACTGTAGTTGTTAATTTTCCTCTCCCATACTGTAGTTGTTAGTTTACCACTCCCATACTGCAGTTGTTAGTTTACCACTCCCATACTGTAGTTGTTAATTTTCCTCTCCCATACTGTAGTTGTTAGTTTACCACTCCCATACTGTAGTTGTTAGTTAACCCCTCCCATACTGTAGTTGTTAGTTAACCCCTCCCATACTGTAGTTGTTATTTAACCCCTCCCATACTGTAGTTGTTAGTTTTCCTCTCCCGTACTGTAGTTGTTAGTTTTCCTCTCCCATACTGTAGTTGTTAGTTTACCACTCCCATACTGTAGTTGTTAGTTTTCCTCTCCCACACTGTAGTTGTTAGCTTACCACTCCCATACTGTAGTTGTTAGTTTTCCTCTCTCATACTGTAGTTGTTAGTTTTCCTCTCCCATACTGTAGTTGTTAGTTTTCCTCTCCCATACTGTAGTTGTTAGTTTTCCTCTCCCATACTGTAGTTGTTAGTTTCTCCCATGCTGTAGTTGTTAGTTTTCCTCTCCCATGCTGTAGTTGTTAGTTTACCCCTCCCATACTGTAGTTGTTAGTTTTCCTAATCCCATACTGTAGTTGTTAGTTAATCCTACTCATACTGTAGTTGGTAGGTTTCCACTCTCATACTGTAGTTGTTAGTTAATCCTACCCATACTGTAGTTGTTAGTATTTCCTCACCAATACTGTAGTTGTTAGTTTACCCCACCCATACTGTAGTTGTTAGTTTACCCCACCCATACTGTAGTTGTTAGTTAACCCCTCCCATACTGTAGTTGTTAGTTAACCCCTAACATACTGTAGTTGTTAGTTTTCCTCTCCCATACTGTAGAAGTTAGTTAACCCCTCCCATACTGTAGTTGTTAGTTAACCCCTCCCATACTGTAGTTGTTAGTTAACCCCTCCCGTACTGTAGTTGTTAGTTTTCCTCTCCCATACTGTAGTTGTTAGTTTTCCACTCCCATACTGTAGTTGTTAGTTTTCCTCTCCCGTACTGTAGTTGTTAGTTTTCCTCTCCCACACTGTAGTTGTTAGTTTTCCACTCCCATACTGTAGTTGTTAGTTTTCCTCTCCCATACTGTAGTTGTTAGTTTTCCTCTCCCATACTGTAGTTGTTAGTTTTCCACTCCCATACTGTAGTTGTTAGTTTTCCTCTCCCATACTGTAGTTGTTAGTTTCTCCCATACTGTAGTTGTTAGTTTACCACTCCCATACTATAGTTGTTAGTTTTCCTCTCCCACACTGTAGTTGTTAGTTTACCACTCCCATACTGTAGTTGTTAGTTTTCCTCTCCCATACTGTAGTTGTTAGTTTTCCTCTCCCATACTGTAGTTGTTAGTTTTCCTCTCCCATACTGTAGTTGTTAGTTTTCCTCTCCCATACTGTAGTTGTTAGTTTCTCCCATGCTGTAGTTGTTAGTTTTCCTCTCCCATACTGTAGTTGTTAGTTAACCCCTCCCATACTGTAGTTGTTAGTTAACCCCTAACATACTGTAGTTGTTAGTTTTCCTCTCCCATACTGTAGAAGTTAGTTAACCCCTCCCATACTGTAGTTGTTAGTTAACCCCTCCCATACTGTAGTTGTTAGTTAACCCCTCCCGTACTGTAGTTGTTAGTTTTCCTCTCCCATACTGTAGTTGTTAGTTTTCCACTCCCATACTGTAGTTGTTAGTTTTCCTCTCCCGTACTGTAGTTGTTAGTTTTCCTCTCCCACACTGTAGTTGTTAGTTTTCCACTCCCATACTGTAGTTGTTAGTTTTCCTCTCCCATACTGTAGTTGTTAGTTTTCCTCTCCCATACTGTAGTTGTTAGTTTTCCACTCCCATACTGTAGTTGTTAGTTTTCCTCTCCCATACTGTAGTTGTTAGTTTCTCCCATACTGTAGTTGTTAGTTTACCACTCCCATACTATAGTTGTTAGTTTTCCTCTCCCACACTGTAGTTGTTAGTTTACCACTCCCATACTGTAGTTGTTAGTTTTCCTCTCCCATACTGTAGTTGTTAGTTTTCCTCTCCCATACTGTAGTTGTTAGTTTTCCTCTCCCATACTGTAGTTGTTAGTTTTCCTCTCCCATACTGTAGTTGTTAGTTTCTCCCATGCTGTAGTTGTTAGTTTTCCTCTCCCATACTGTAGTTGTTAGTTTACCCCTCCCATACTGTAGTTGTTAGTTTTCCTCTCCCGTACTGTAGTTGTTAATTTTCCTCTCCCATACTGTAGTTGTTAGTTTACCACTCCCATACTGCAGTTGTTAGTTTACCACTCCCATACTGTAGTTGTTAATTTTCCTCTCCCATACTGTAGTTGTTAGTTTACCACTCCCATACTGTAGTTGTTAGTTAACCCCTCCCATACTGTAGTTGTTAGTTAACCCCTCCCATACTGTAGTTGTTATTTAACCCCTCCCATACTGTAGTTGTTAGTTTTCCTCTCCCGTACTGTAGTTGTTAGTTTTCCTCTCCCATACTGTAGTTGTTAGTTTACCACTCCCATACTGTAGTTGTTAGTTTTCCTCTCCCACACTGTAGTTGTTAGCTTACCACTCCCATACTGTAGTTGTTAGTTTTCCTCTCCCATACTGTAGTTGTTAGTTTTCCTCTCCCATACTGTAGTTGTTAGTTTTCCTCTCCCATACTGTAGTTGTTAGTTTTCCTCTCCCATACTGTAGTTGTTAGTTTCTCCCATGCTGTAGTTGTTAGTTTTCCTCTCCCATGCTGTAGTTGTTAGTTTACCCCTCCCATACTGTAGTTGTTAGTTTTCCTAATCCCGTATTGTAGTTGTTAGTTTACCACTCCCATACTGTAGTTGTTAATTTTCCTCTCCGAATCCGGTAGTTGTTAGTTTACCACTCCCATACTGTAGTTGTTAATTTTCCTCTCCCATACTGTAGTTGTTAGTTAACCCCTCCCATACTGTAGTTGTTAGTTAACCCCTCCCATACTGTAGTTGTTATTTAACCCCTCCCATACTGTAGTTGTTAGTTTTCCTCTCCCGTACTGTAGTTGTTAGTTTTCCTCTCCCATACTGTAGTTGTTAGTGTTTTCCCCTCCCATACTGTAGTTGTTAGTTTTCCTCTCCCATACTGTAGTTGTTAGTTTTCCTCTCCCATACTGTAGTTGTTAGTTTTCCTCTCCCGTACTGTAGTTGTTAGTTTTCCTCTCCCATACTGTAGTTGTTCGTTTTCCACTCCCATACTGTAGTTGTTAGTTTTCCTCTCCCATACTGTAGTTGTTAGTTTTCCTCTCCCATACTGTAGTTGTTAGTTTACCACTCCCATACTGTAGTTGTTAATTTTCCTCTCCCATATTGTAGTTGTTAGTTTACCACTCCCATACTGTAGTTTTGTTTTCCACTGTCATACTGTAGTTGTTAGTTTACCCCACAGATACAATAGTTGTTAGTTATCCATCCCATACTGTAGTTGTTAGTTAACCCCTCCCATACTGTAGTTGTTAGTAACCCCTCCCATACTGTAGTTGTTGGTTAATCCTACCCATATTGTAGTTGTTAGTTTTCCACTCCCATACTGTAGTTGTTAGTTAATCCTACCCATACTGTAGTTGTTAGTTAACCCCTTCCATACTGTAGTTGTTAGTTAACCCCTCCCATACTGTAGTTATTTAACCCCTCCCATACTGTAGTTGTTAGTTTTCCTCTCCCGTACTGTAGTTGTTAGTTTTCCACTCCCATACTGTAGTTGTTAGTTTTCCTCTCCCATACTGTAGTTGTTAGTTTACCACTCCAATACTGTAGTTGTTAATTTTCCTCTCCCATACTGTAGTTGTTAGTTTACCACTCCCATACTGTAGTTGTTAGTTTACCACTCCCATACTGTAGTTGTTAATTTTCCTCTCCCATACTGTAGTTGTTAGTTTACCACTCTCATACTGTAGTTGTTAATTTTCCTCTCCCATACTGTAGTTGTTAGTTTTCCACTCCCATACTGTAGTTGTTAGTTTTCCTCTCCCATACTGTAGTTGTTAGTTTTCCTCTCCCATACTGTAGTTGTTAGTTTTCCTCTCCCATACTGTAGTTGTTAGTTTTCCTCTCCCATACTGTAGTTGTTAGTTTCTCCCATGCTGTAGTTGTTAGTTTTCCTCTCCCATACTGTAGTTGTTAGTTTACCCCTCCCATACTGTAGTTGTTAGTTTTCCTCTCCCGTACTGTAGTTGTTAATTTTCCTCTCCCATACTGTAGTTGTTAGTTTACCACTCCCATACTGCAGTTGTTAGTTTACCACTCCCATACTGTAGTTGTTAATTTTCCTCTCCCATACTGTAGTTGTTAGTTTACCACTCCCATACTGTAGTTGTTAGTTAACCCCTCCCATACTGTAGTTGTTAGTTAACCCCTCCCATACTGTAGTTGTTATTTAACCCCTCCCATACTGTAGTTGTTAGTTTTCCTCTCCCGTACTGTAGTTGTTAGTTTTCCTCTCCCATACTGTAGTTGTTAGTTTACCACTCCCATACTGTAGTTGTTAGTTTTCCTCTCCCACACTGTAGTTGTTAGCTTACCACTCCCATACTGTAGTTGTTAGTTTTCCTCTCCCATACTGTAGTTGTTAGTTTTCCTCTCCCATACTGTAGTTGTTAGTTTTCCTCTCCCATACTGTAGTTGTTAGTTTTCCTCTCCCATACTGTAGTTGTTAGTTTCTCCCATGCTGTAGTTGTTAGTTTTCCTCTCCCATACTGTAGTTGTTAGTTTACCCCTCGCATACTGTAGTTGTTAGTTTTCCTAATCCCGTATTGTAGTTGTTAGTTTACCACTCCCATACTGTAGTTGTTAATTTTCCTCTCCCATACTGTAGTTGTTAGTTTACCACTCCCATACTGTAGTTGTTAATTTTCCTCTCCCATACTGTAGTTGTTAGTTAACCCCTCCCATACTGTAGTTGTTAGTTAACCCCTCCCATACTGTAGTTGTTATTTAACCCCTCCCATACTGTAGTTGTTAGTTTTCCTCTCCCGTACTGTAGTTGTTAGTTTTCCTCTCCCATACTGTAGTTGTTAGTGTTTTCCCCTCCCATACTGTAGTTGTTAGTTTTCCTCTCCCATACTGTAGTTGTTAGTTTTCCTCTCCCATACTGTAGTTGTTAGTTTTCCTCTCCCATACTGTAGTTGTTAGTTTTCCTCTCCCATACTGTAGTTGTTCGTTTTCCACTCCCATACTGTAGTTGTTAGTTTTCCTCTCCCATACTGTAGTTGTTAGTTTTCCTCTCCCATACTGTAGTTGTTAGTTTACCACTCCCATACTGTAGTTGTTAATTTTCCTCTCCCATATTGTAGTTGTTAGTTTACCACTCCCATACTGTAGTTTTGTTTTCCACTGTCATACTGTAGTTGTTAGTTTACCTCACAGATACAATAGTTGTTAGTTATCCATCCCATACTGTAGTTGTTAGTTAACCCCTCCCATACTGTAGTTGTTAGTAACCCCTCCCATACTGTAGTTGTTGGTTAATCCTACCCATATTGTAGTTGTTAGTTTTCCACTCCCATACTGTAGTTGTTAGTTAATCCTACCCATACTGTAGTTGTTAGTTAACCCCTTCCATACTGTAGTTGTTAGTTAACCCCTCCCATACTGTAGTTGTTATTTAACCCCTCCCATACTGTAGTTGTTAGTTTTCCTCTCCCGTACTGTAGTTGTTAGTTTTCCACTCCCATACTGTAGTTGTTAGTTTTCCTCTCCCATACTGTAGTTGTTAGTTTACCACTCCCATACTGTAGTTGTTAATTTTCCTCTCCCATACTGTAGTTGTTAGTTTACCACTCCCATACTGTAGTTGTTAGTTTACCACTCCCATACTGTAGTTGTTAATTTTCCTCTCCCATACTGTAGTTGTTAGTTTACCACTCCCATACTGTAGTTGTTAATTTTCCTCTCCCATACTGTAGTTGTTAGTTTACCACTTCCATACTGTAGTTGTTAGTTTTCCTCTCCCGTACTGTAGTTGTTAGTTTTCCTCTCCCATACTGTAGTTGTTACTTTACCACTCCCATACTGTAGTTGTTAGTTTTCCACTCCCGTACTGTAGTTGTTAGTGTTTTCCCCTCCCACACTGTAATTGTTAGTTAACCCCTCACATACTGTAGTTGTTAGTTTACCCCTCCCATACTGTAGTTGTTAGTTAACCCCTCCCATACTATTGTTGTTAGTTAACACCTCCCATAGTGTAGTTGTTAGTTAACCCTACCATAGTGTAGTTGTTAGTTTACCCCACCCATACTGTAGTTTTGTTTTCCACTGTCATACTGTAGTTGTTAGTTTACCCCACAGATACAATAGTTGTTAGTTAACCCATCCCATACTGTAGTTGTTAGTTAACCCCTCCCATACTGTAGTTGTTAGTAACCCCTCCCATACTGTAGTTGTTGGTTAATCCTACCCATACTGTAGTTGTTAGTTTTCCACTCCCATACTGTAGTTGTTAGTTAATCCTACTCATACTGTAGTTGGTAGGTTTCCACTCTCATACTGTAGTTGTTAGTATTTCCTCACCAATACTGTAGTTGTTAGTTTACCCCACCCATACTGTAGTTGTTAGTTTACCCCACCCATACTGTAGTTGTTAGTTAACCCCTCCCATACTGTAGTTGTTAGTTAACCCCTAACATACTGTAGTTGTTAGTTTTCCTCTCCCATACTATAGTTGTTAGTTAACCCCTCCCATACTGTAGTTGTTAGTTAACCCCTCCCATACTGTAGTTGTTAGTTAACCCCTCCCGTACTGTAGTTGTTAGTTTTCCTCTCCCATACTGTAGTTGTTAGTTTTCCACTCCCATACTGTAGTTGTTAGTTTTCCACTCCCATACTGTAGTTGTTAGTTTTCCTCTCCCATACTGTAGTTGTTAGTTTTCCTCTCCCATACTGTAGTTGTTAGTTTTCCACTCCCATACTGTAGTTGTTAGTTTTCCTCTCCCATACTGTAGTTGTTAGTTTCTCCCATACTGTAGTTGTTAGTTTACCACTCCCATACTGTAGTTGTTAGTTTTCCTCTCCCACACTGTAGTTGTTAGTTTACCACTCCCATACTGTAGTTGTTAGTTTTCCTCTCCCATACTGTAGTTGTTAGTTTTCCTCTCCCATACTGTAGTTGTTAGTTTTCCTCTCCCATACTGTAGTTGTTAGCTTTCCTCTCCCATATTGTAGTTGTTAGTTTCTCCCATGCTGTAGTTGTTAGTTTTCCTCTCCCATACTGTAGTTATTAGTTTACCACTCCCATACTGTAGTTGTTAATTTTCCTCTCCCATACTGTAGTTGTTAGTTTACCACTCCCATACTGTAGTTGTTAGTTTACCACTCCCATACTGTAGTTGTTAATTTTCCTCTCCCATACTGTAGTTGTTAGTTTACCACTCCCATACTGTAGTTGTTAATTTTCCTCTCCCATACTGTAGTTGTTAGTTAACCCCTCCCATACTGTAGTTGTTAGTTAACCCCTCCCATACTGTAGTTGTTATTTAACCCCTTCCATACTGTAGTTGTTAGTTTTCCTCTCCCGTACTGTAGTTGTTAGTTTTCCTCTCCCATACTCTAGTTGTTAGTTTACCACTCCCATACTGTAGTTGTTAGTTTTCCTCTCCCACACTGTAGTTGTTAGTTTACCACTCCCATACTGTAGTTGTTAGTTTTCCTCTCCCATACTGTAGTTGTTAGTTTTCCTCTCCCATACTGTAGTTGTTAGTTTTCCTCTCCCATACTGTAGTTGTTAGTTTTCCTCTCCCAAACTGTAGTTGTTAGTTTCTCCCATGCTGTAGTTGTTAGTTTTCCTCTCCCATACTGTAGTTCTTAGTTTACCACTCCCATACTGTAGTTGTTAATTTTCCTCTCCCATACTGTAGTTGTTAGTTTACCACTCCCATACTGTAGTTGTTAGTTTACCACTCCCATACTGTAGTTGTTAATTTTCCTCTCCCATACTGTAGTTATTAGTTTACCACTCCCATACTGTAGTTGTTAATTTTCCTCTCCCATACTGTAGTTGTTAGTTAACCCCTCCCATACTGTAGTTGTTAGTTTTCCTCTCCCATACTGTAGTTGTTAGTTTTCCTCTCCCATACTGTAGTTGTTAGTTTTCCTCTCCCATACTGTAGTTGTTAGTTTTCCTCTCCCAAACTGTAGTTGTTAGTTTCTCCCATGCTGTAGTTGTTAGTTTTCCTCTCCCATACTGTAGTTGTTAGTTTACCACTCCCATACTGTAGTTGTTAATTTTCCTCTCCCATACTGTAGTTGTTAGTTTACCACTCCCATACTGTAGTTGTTAGTTTACCACTCCCATACTGTAGTTGTTAATTTTCCTCTCCCATACTGTAGTTGTTAGTTTACCACTCCCATACTGTAGTTGTTAATTTTCCTCTCCCATACTGTAGTTGTTAGTTAACCCCTCCCATACTGTAGTTGTTAGTTAACCCCTCCCATACTGTAGTTGTTATTTAACCCCTCCCATACTGTAGTTGTTAGTTTTCCTCTCCCGTACTGTAGTTGTTAGTTTTCCTCTCCCATACTCTAGTTGTTAGTTTACCACTCCCATACTGTAGTTGTTAGTTTTCCTCTCCCAAACTGTAGTTGTTAGTTTACCACTCCCATACTGTAGTTGTTAGTTTTCCTCTCCCATACTGTAGTTGTTAGTTTTCCTCTCCCATACTGTAGTTGTTAGTTTTCCTCTCCCATACTGTAGTTGTTAGTTTTCCTCTCCCATACTGTAGTTGTTAGTTTCTCCCATGCTGTAGTTGTTAGTTTTCCTCTCCCATACTGTAGTTGTTAGTTTACCCCTCCCATACTGTAGTTGTTAGTTTTCCTAATCCCGTACTGTAGTTGTTAGTTAATCCTACCCATACTGTAGTTGTTAGTTTTCCTCTCCCGTACTGTAGTTGTTAGTTTACCACTCCCATGCTGTAGTTGTTAGTTTTCCTCTCCCATACTGTAGTTGTTAGTTTACCACTCCCATACTGTAGTTGTTAATTTTCCTCTCCCATACTGTAGTTGTTAGTTTACCACTCCCATACTGTAGTTGTTAGTTTACCACTCCCATACTGTAGTTGTTAATTTTCCTCTCCCATACTGTAGTTGTTAGTTTACCACTCCCATACTGTAGTTGTTAATTTTCCTCTCCCATACTGTAGTTGTTAGTTAACCCCTCCCATACTGTAGTTGTTAGTCAACCCCTCCCATACTGTAGTTGTTATTTAACCCCTCCCATACTGTAGTTGTTAGTTTTCCTCTCCCGTACTGTAGTTGTTAGTTAACCCCTCCCATACTGTAGTTGTTAGTTTTCCTCTCCCATACTGTAGTTGTTAGTTTTCCTCTCCCATACTGTAGTTGTTAGTTTTCCTCTCCCATACTGTAGTTGTTAGTTTTCCTCTCCCAAACTGTAGTTGTTAGTTTCTCCCATGCTGTAGTTGTTAGTTTTCCTCTCCCATACTGTAGTTGTTAGTTTACCACTCCCATACTGTAGTTGTTAATTTTCCTCTCCCATACTGTAGTTGTTAGTTTACCACTCCCATACTGTAGTTGTTAGTTTACCACTCCCATACTGTAGTTGTTAATTTTCCTCTCCCATACTGTAGTTGTTAGTTTACCACTCCCATACTGTAGTTGTTAATTTTCCTCTCCCATACTGTAGTTGTTAGTTAACCCCTCCCATACTGTAGTTGTTAGTTAACCCCTCCCATACTGTAGTTGTTATTTAACCCCTCCCATACTGTAGTTGTTAGTTTTCCTCTCCCGTACTGTAGTTGTTAGTTTTCCTCTCCCATACTCTAGTTGTTAGTTTACCACTCCCATACTGTAGTTGTTAGTTTTCCTCTCCCAAACTGTAGTTGTTAGTTTACCACTCCCATACTGTAGTTGTTAGTTTTCCTCTCCCATACTGTAGTTGTTAGTTTTCCTCTCCCATACTGTAGTTGTTAGTTTTCCTCTCCCATACTGTAGTTGTTAGTTTTCCTCTCCCATACTGTAGTTGTTAGTTTCTCCCATGCTGTAGTTGTTAGTTTTCCTCTCCCATACTGTAGTTGTTAGTTTACCCCTCCCATACTGTAGTTGTTAGTTTTCCTAATCCCGTACTGTAGTTGTTAGTTAATCCTACCCATACTGTAGTTGTTAGTTTTCCTCTCCCGTACTGTAGTTGTTAGTTTACCACTCCCATGCTGTAGTTGTTAGTTTTCCTCTCCCATACTGTAGTTGTTAGTTTACCACTCCCATACTGTAGTTGTTAATTTTCCTCTCCCATACTGTAGTTGTTAGTTTACCACTCCCATACTGTAGTTGTTAGTTTACCACTCCCATACTGTAGTTGTTAATTTTCCTCTCCCATACTGTAGTTGTTAGTTTACCACTCCCATACTGTAGTTGTTAATTTTCCTCTCCCATACTGTAGTTGTTAGTTAACCCCTCCCATACTGTAGTTGTTAGTCAACCCCTCCCATACTGTAGTTGTTATTTAACCCCTCCCATACTGTAGTTGTTAGTTTTCCTCTCCCGTACTGTAGTTGTTAGTTTTCCTCTCCCATACTGTAGTTGTTAGTGTTTTCCCCTCCCATACTGTAGTTGTTAGTTTTCCTCTCCCATACTGTAGTTGTTAGTTTTCCTCTCCCATACTGTAGTTGTTAGTTTTCCTCTCCCGTACTGTAGTTGTTAGTTTTCCTCTCCCATACTGTAGTTGTTCGTTTTCCACTCCCATACTGTAGTTGTTAGTTTTCCTCTCCCATACTGTAGTTGTTAGTTTTCCTCTCCCATACTATAGTTGTTAGTTTACCACTCCCATACTGTAGTTGTTAATTTTCCTCTCCCATACTGTAGTTGTTAGTTTACCACTCCCATACTGTAGTTGTTAGTTTTCCTCTCCCGTACTGTAGTTGTTTGTTAATCCTACCCATAATGTAGTTGTTAGTTTTCCTCTCCCGTACTGTAGTTGTCAGTTTACCACTCCCATGCTGTAGTTGTCAGTTTTCCTCTCCCATACTGTAGTTGTTAGTTTACCACTCCCATACTGTAGTTGTTAATTTTCCTCTCCCATACTGTAGTTGTTAGTTTACCACTCCCATACTGTAGTTGTTAATTTTCCTCTCCCATACTGTAGTTGTTAGTTTTCCTCTCCCATACTGTAGTTGTTAGTTTTCCTCTCCCATACTGTAGTTGTTAGTTTTCCTCTCCCGTACTGAAGTTGTTAGTTTTCCTCTCCCATACTGTAGTTGTTCGTTTTCCACTCCCATACTGTAGTTGTTAGTTTTCCTCTCCCATACTGTAGTTGTTAGTTTTCCTCTCCCATACTGTAGTTGTTAGTTTACCACTCCCATACTGTAGTTGTTAATTTTCCTCTCCCATACTGTAGTTGTTAGTTTACCACTCCCATACTGTAGTTGTTAGTTTTCCTCTCCCGTACTGTAGTTGTTTGTTAATCCTACCCATAATGTAGTTGTTAGTTTTCCTCTCCCGTACTGTAGTTGTTAGTTTACCACTCCCATGCTGTAGTTGTCAGTTTTCCTCTCCCATACTGTAGTTGTTAGTTTTCCTCTCCCATACTGTAGTTGTTAGTTTTCCTCTCCCATACTATAGTTGTTAGTTTACCACTCCCATACTGTAGTTGTTAATTTTCCTCTCCCATACTGTAGTTGTTAGTTTACCACTCCCATACTGTAGTTGTTAGTTTTCCTCTCCCGTACTGTAGTTGTTTGTTAATCCTACCCATAATGTAGTTGTTAGTTTTCCTCTCCCGTACTGTAGTTGTTAGTTTACCACTCCCATGCTGTAGTTGTCAGTTTTCCTCTCCCATACTGTAGTTGTTAGTTTACCACTCCCATACTGTAGTTGTTAATTTTCCTCTCCCATACTGTAGTTGTTAGTTTACCACTCCCATACTGTAGTTGTTAATTTTCCTCTCCCATACTGTAGTTGTTAGTTTTCCTCTCCCATACTGTAGTTGTTAGTTTTCCTCTCCCATACTGTAGTTGTTAGTTTTCCTCTCCCGTACTGAAGTTGTTAGTTTTCCTCTCCCATACTGTAGTTGTTCGTTTTCCACTACCATACTGTAGTTGTTAGTTTTCCTCTCCCATACTGTAGTTGTTAGTTTTCCTCTCCCATACTGTAGTTGTTAGTTTACCACTCCCATACTGTAGTTGTTAATTTTCCTCTCCCAAAATGTAGTTGTTAGTTTACCACTCCCATACTGTAGTTGTTAGTTTTCCTCTCCCGTACTGTAGTTGTTTGTTAATCCTACCCATAATGTAGTTGTTAGTTTTCCTCTCCCGTACTGTAGTTGTTAGTTTACCACTCCCATGCTGTAGTTGTCAGTTTTCCTCTCCCATACTGTAGTTGTTAGTTTACCACTCCCATACTGTAGTTGTTAATTTTCCTCTCCCATACTGTAGTTGTTAGTTTACCACTCCCATACTGTAGTTGTTAGTTTACCACTCCCATACTGTAGTTGTTAATTTTCCTCTCCCATACTGTAGTTGTTAGCTTGCCACTTCCATTCTGTAGTTGTTAGTTTTCCTCTCCCGTACTGTAGTTGTTAGTTTTCCTCTCCCATACTGTAGTTGTTACTTTACCACTACCATAATGTAGTTGTTAGTTTTCCACTCCCGTACTGTAGTTGTTATTGTTTTCCCCTCCCACACTGTAATTTTTAGTTAACCCCTCACATACTGTAGTTGTTAGTTTACCACTCCCATACTGTAGTTGTTAATTTTCCTCTCCCATACTGTAGTTGTTAGTTAACCCCTCCAATACTGTAGTTGTTAGTTAACCCCTCCCATACTGTAGTTGTTATTTAACCCCTCCCATACTGTAGTTGTTAGTTTTCCTCTCCCGTACTGTAGTTGTTAGTTTTCCTCTCCCATACTGTAGTTGTTAGTTTTCCACTCCCATACTGTAGTTGTTAGTTTTCTTCTCCCATACTGTAGTTGTTAGTTTTACTCTCCCATACTGTAGTTGTTAGTTTTCCTCTCCCGTACTGTAGTTGTTAGTTTTCCTCTCCCGTACTGTAGTTGTTAGTTTACCACTCCCATGCTGTAGTTGTCAGTTTTCCTCTCCCATACTGTAGTTGTTAGTTTACCACTCCCATACTGTAGTTGTTAATTTTCCTCTCCCATACTGTAGTTGTTAGTTTACCACTCCCATACTGTAGTTGTTAATTTTCCTCTCCCATACTGTAGTTGTTAGTTTTCCTCTCCCATACTGTAGTTGTTAATTTTCCTCTCCCATACTGTAGTTGTTAGTTAACCCCTCCCATACTGTAGTTGTTAGTTTTCCTCTCCCATACTGTAGTTGTTAGTTTTCCACTCCCATACTGTAGTTGTTAGTTTTCCTCTCCCATACTGTAGTTGTTAGTTTTCCTCTCCCATACTGTAGTTGTTAGTTTTGCCTCTCCCATACTGTAGTTGTTAGTTTTCCTCTCCCATACTGTAGTTGTTAGTTTTCCACTCCCATACTGTAGTTGTTAGTTTTCCTCTCCCATACTGTAGTTGTTAGTTTACCACTCCCATACTGTAGTTGTTAATTTTCCTCTCCCATACTGTAGTTGTTAGTTTACCACTCCCATACTGTAGTTGTTAGTTTTCCTCTCCCGTACTGTAGTTGTTTGTTAATCCAACCCATAATGTAGTTGTTAGTTTTCCTCTCCCGTACTGTAGTTGTTAGTTTACCACTCCCATGCTGTAGTTGTCAGTTTTCCTCTCCCATACTGTAGTTGTTAGTTTACCACTCCCATACTGTAGTTGTTAGTTTACCACTCCCATACTGTAGTTGTTAATTTTCCTCTCCCATACTGTAGTTGTTAGTTTACCACTCCCATACTGTGGTTGTTAGTTTACCACTCCCATACTGTAGTTTTTAATTTTCCCCTCCCATACTGTAGTTGTTCGTTTACCACTCCCATACTGTAGTTGTTAATTTTCCTCTCCCATACTGTAGTTGTTAGTTTACCACTTCCATACTGTAGTTGTTAGTTTTCCTCTCCCGTACTGTAGTTGTTAGTTTTCCTCTCCCATACTGTAGTTGTTACTTTACCACTCCCATACTGTAGTTGTTAGTTTTCCACTCCCGTACTGTAGTTGTTAGTGTTTTCCCCTCCCACACTGTAATTGTTAGTTAACCCCTCACATACTGTAGTTGTTAGTTTACCCCTCCCATACTGTAGTTGTTAGTTAACCCCTCCCATACTATTGTTGTTAGTTAACACCTCCCATAGTGTAGTTGTTAGTTAACCCCTACCATAGTGTAGTTGTTAGTTAACCCCTCCCATACTATTGTTGTTAGTTAACACCTCCCATAGTGTAGTTGTTAGTTTACCCCACCCATACTGTAGTTTTGTTTTCCACTGTCATACTGTAGTTGTTAGTTTACCCCACAGATACAATAGTTGTTAGTTAACCCATCCCATACTGTAGTTGTTAGTTAACCCCTCCCATACTGTAGTTGTTAGTTACCCCTCACATACTGTAGTTATTAGTTTACCACTCCCATACTGTAGTTGTTAATTTTCCTCTCCCATACTGTAGTTGTTAGTTAACCCCTCCCATACTGTAGTTGTTAGTTTTCCTCTCCCATACTGTAGTTGTTAGTTTTCCACTCCCATACTGTAGTTGTTAGTTTTCCTCTCCCATACTGTAGTTGTTAGTTTTCCTCTCCCATACTGTAGTTGTTAGTTTTGCCTCTCCCATACTGTAGTTGTTAGTTTTCCTCTCCCATACTGTAGTTGTTAGTTTTCCACTCCCATACTGTAGTTGTTAGTTTTCCTCTCCCATACTGTAGTTGTTAGTTTACCACTCCCATACTGTAGTTGTTAATTTTCCTCTCCCATACTGTAGTTGTTAGTTTACCACTCCCATACTGTAGTTGTTAGTTTTCCTCTCCCGTACTGTAGTTGTTTGTTAATCCAACCCATAATGTAGTTGTTAGTTTTCCTCTCCCGTACTGTAGTTGTTAGTTTACCACTCCCATGCTGTAGTTGTCAGTTTTCCTCTCCCATACTGTAGTTGTTAGTTTACCACTCCCATACTGTAGTTGTTAGTTTACCACTCCCATACTGTAGTTGTTAATTTTCCTCTCCCATACTGTAGTTGTTAGTTTACCACTCCCATACTGTGGTTGTTAGTTTACCACTCCCATACTGTAGTTTTTAATTTTCCCCTCCCATACTGTAGTTGTTCGTTTACCACTCCCATACTGTAGTTGTTAATTTTCCTCTCCCATACTGTAGTTGTTAGTTTACCACTTCCATACTGTAGTTGTTAGTTTTCCTCTCCCGTACTGTAGTTGTTAGTTTTCCTCTCCCATACTGTAGTTGTTACTTTACCACTCCCATACTGTAGTTGTTAGTTTTCCACTCCCGTACTGTAGTTGTTAGTGTTTTCCCCTCCCACACTGTAATTGTTAGTTAACCCCTCACATACTGTAGTTGTTAGTTTACCCCTCCCATACTGTAGTTGTTAGTTAACCCCTCCCATACTATTGTTGTTAGTTAACACCTCCCATAGTGTAGTTGTTAGTTAACCCCTACCATAGTGTAGTTGTTAGTTAACCCCTCCCATACTATTGTTGTTAGTTAACACCTCCCATAGTGTAGTTGTTAGTTTACCCCACCCATACTGTAGTTTTGTTTTCCACTGTCATACTGTAGTTGTTAGTTTACCCCACAGATACAATAGTTGTTAGTTAACCCCTCCAATACTGTAGTTGTTAGTTAACCCCTCCCATACTGTAGTTGTTATTTAACCCCTCCCATACTGTAGTTGTTAGTTTTCCTCTCCCGTACTGTAGTTGTTAGTTTTCCTCTCCCATACTGTAGTTGTTAGTTTTCCACTCCCATACTGTAGTTGTTAGTTTTCTTCTCCCATACTGTAGTTGTTAGTTTTCCTCTCCCATACTGTAGTTGTTAGTTTTCCTCTCCCGTACTGTAGTTGTTAGTTTTCCTCTCCCGTACTGTAGTTGTTAGTTTACCACTCCCATGCTGTAGTTGTCAGTTTTCCTCTCCCATACTGTAGTTGTTAGTTTACCACTCCCATACTGTAGTTGTTAATTTTCCTCTCCCATACTGTAGTTGTTAGTTTACCACTCCCATACTGTAGTTGTTAATTTTCCTCTCCCATACTGTAGTTGTTAGTTTTCCTCTCCCATACTGTAGTTGTTAGTTTTCCTCTCCCATACTGTAGTTGTTAGTTTTCCTCTCCCGTACTGAAGTTGTTAGTTTTCCTCTCCCATACTGTAGTTGTTCGTTTTCCACTCCCATACTGTAGTTGTTAGTTTTCCTCTCCCATACTGTAGTTGTTAGTTTTCCTCTCCCATACTGTAGTTGTTAGTTTACCACTCCCATACTGTAGTTGTTAATTTTCCTCTCCCATACTGTAGTTGTTAGTTTACCACTCCCATACTGTAGTTGTTAGTTTTCCTCTCCCGTACTGTAGTTGTTTGTTAATCCTACCCATAATGTAGTTGTTAGTTTTCCTCTCCCGTACTGTAGTTGTTAGTTTACCACTCCCATGCTGTAGTTGTCAGTTTTCCTCTCCCATACTGTAGTTGTTAGTTTACCACTCCCATACTGTAGTTGTTAATTTTCCTCTCCCATACTGTAGTTGTTAGTTTACCACTCCCATACTGTAGTTGTTAGTTTACCACTCCCATACTGTAGTTGTTAATTTTCCTCTCCCATACTGTAGTTGTTAGCTTGCCACTTCCATTCTGTAGTTGTTAGTTTTCCTCTCCCGTACTGTAGTTGTTAGTTTTCCTCTCCCATACTGTAGTTGTTACTTTACCACTACCATAATGTAGTTGTTAGTTTTCCACTCCCGTACTGTAGTTGTTATTGTTTTCCCCTCCCACACTGTAATTGTTAGTTAACCCCTCACATACTGTAGTTGTTAGTTTACCACTCCCATACTGTAGTTGTTAATTTTCCTCTCCCATACTGTAGTTGTTAGTTAACCCCTCCAATACTGTAGTTGTTAGTTAACCCCTCCCATACTGTAGTTGTTATTTAACCCCTCCCATACTGTAGTTGTTAGTTTTCCTCTCCCGTACTGTAGTTGTTAGTTTTCCTCTCCCATACTGTAGTTGTTAGTTTTCCACTCCCATACTGTAGTTGTTAGTTTTCTTCTCCCATACTGTAGTTGTTAGTTTTCCTCTCCCATACTGTAGTTGTTAGTTTTCCTCTCCCGTACTGTAGTTGTTAGTTTTCCTCTCCCGTACTGTAGTTGTTAGTTTTCTTCTCTCATACTGTAGTTGTTACTTTACCACTACCATAATGTATTTGTTAGTTTTCCACTCCCGTACTGTAGTTGTTATTGTTTTCCCCTCCCACACTGTAATTGTTAGTTAACCCCTCACATACTGTAGTTATTAGTTTACCACTCCCATACTGTAGTTGTTAATTTTCCTCTCCCATACTGTAGTTGTTAGTTAACCCCTCCCATACTGTAGTTGTTAGTTTTCCTCTCCCATACTGTAGTTGTTAGTTTTCCACTCCCATACTGTAGTTGTTAGTTTTCCTCTCCCATACTGTAGTTGTTAGTTTTCCTCTCCCATACTGTAGTTGTTAGTTTTGCCTCTCCCATACTGTAGTTGTTAGTTTTCCTCTCCCATACTGTAGTTGTTAGTTTTCCACTCCCATACTGTAGTTGTTAGTTTTCCTCTCCCATACTGTAGTTGTTAGTTTACCACTCCCATACTGTAGTTGTTAATTTTCCTCTCCCATACTGTAGTTGTTAGTTTACCACTCCCATACTGTAGTTGTTAGTTTTCCTCTCCCGTACTGTAGTTGTTTGTTAATCCAACCCATAATGTAGTTGTTAGTTTTCCTCTCCCGTACTGTAGTTGTTAGTTTACCACTCCCATGCTGTAGTTGTCAGTTTTCCTCTCCCATACTGTAGTTGTTAGTTTACCACTCCCATACTGTAGTTGTTAGTTTACCACTCCCATACTGTAGTTGTTAATTTTCCTCTCCCATACTGTAGTTGTTAGTTTACCACTCCCATACTGTGGTTGTTAGTTTACCACTCCCATACTGTAGTTTTTAATTTTCCCCTCCCATACTGTAGTTGTTCGTTTACCACTCCCATACTGTAGTTGTTAATTTTCCTCTCCCATACTGTAGTTGTTAGTTTACCACTTCCATACTGTAGTTGTTAGTTTTCCTCTCCCGTACTGTAGTTGTTAGTTTTCCTCTCCCATACTGTAGTTGTTACTTTACCACTCCCATACTGTAGTTGTTAGTTTTCCACTCCCGTACTGTAGTTGTTAGTGTTTTCCCCTCCCACACTGTAATTGTTAGTTAACCCCTCACATACTGTAGTTGTTAGTTTACCCCTCCCATACTGTAGTTGTTAGTTAACCCCTCCCATACTATTGTTGTTAGTTAACACCTCCCATAGTGTAGTTGTTAGTTAACCCCTACCATAGTGTAGTTGTTAGTTAACCCCTCCCATACTATTGTTGTTAGTTAACACCTCCCATAGTGTAGTTGTTAGTTTACCCCACCCATACTGTAGTTTTGTTTTCCACTGTCATACTGTAGTTGTTAGTTTACCCCACAGATACAATAGTTGTTAGTTAACCCATCCCATACTGTAGTTGTTAGTTAACCCCTCCCATACTGTAGTTGTTAGTTACCCCTCACATACTGTAGTTATTAGTTTACCACTCCCATACTGTAGTTGTTAATTTTCCTCTCCCATACTGTAGTTGTTAGTTAACCCCTCCCATACTGTAGTTGTTAGTTTTCCTCTCCCATACTGTAGTTGTTAGTTTTCCACTCCCATACTGTAGTTGTTAGTTTTCCTCTCCCATACTGTAGTTGTTAGTTTTCCTCTCCCATACTGTAGTTGTTAGTTTTGCCTCTCCCATACTGTAGTTGTTAGTTTTCCTCTCCCATACTGTAGTTGTTAGTTTTCCACTCCCATACTGTAGTTGTTAGTTTTCCTCTCCCATACTGTAGTTGTTAGTTTACCACTCCCATACTGTAGTTGTTAATTTTCCTCTCCCATACTGTAGTTGTTAGTTTTCCTCTCCCATACTGTAGTTGTTAGTTTTCCTCTCCCATACTGTAGTTGTTAGTTTTGCCTCTCCCATACTGTAGTTGTTAGTTTTCCTCTCCCATACTGTAGTTGTTAGTTTTCCACTCCCATACTGTAGTTGTTAGTTTACCACTCCCATACTGTAGTTGTTAGTTTTCCTCTCCCGTACTGTAGTTGTTTGTTAATCCAACCCATAATGTAGTTGTTAGTTTTCCTCTCCCGTACTGTAGTTGTTAGTTTACCACTCCCATGCTGTAGTTGTCAGTTTTCCTCTCCCATACTGTAGTTGTTAGTTTACCACTCCCATACTGTAGTTGTTAGTTTACCACTCCCATACTGTAGTTGTTAATTTTCCTCTCCCATACTGTAGTTGTTAGTTTACCACTCCCATACTGTGGTTGTTAGTTTACCACTCCCATACTGTAGTTTTTAATTTTCCCCTCCCATACTGTAGTTGTTCGTTTACCACTCCCATACTGTAGTTGTTAATTTTCCTCTCCCATACTGTAGTTGTTAGTTTACCACTTCCATACTGTAGTTGTTAGTTTTCCTCTCCCGTACTGTAGTTGTTAGTTTTCCTCTCCCATACTGTAGTTGTTACTTTACCACTCCCATACTGTAGTTGTTAGTTTTCCACTCCCGTACTGTAGTTGTTAGTGTTTTCCCCTCCCACACTGTAATTGTTAGTTAACCCCTCACATACTGTAGTTGTTAGTTTACCCCTCCCATACTGTAGTTGTTAGTTAACCCCTCCCATACTATTGTTGTTAGTTAACACCTCCCATAGTGTAGTTGTTAGTTAACCCCTACCATAGTGTAGTTGTTAGTTAACCCCTCCCATACTATTGTTGTTAGTTAACACCTCCCATAGTGTAGTTGTTAGTTAGTTTACCCCACCCATACTGTAGTTTTGTTTTCCACTGTCATACTGTAGTTGTTAGTTTACCCCACAGATACAATAGTTGTTAGTTAACCCATCCCATACTGTAGTTGTTAGTTAACCCCTCCCATACTGTAGTTGTTAGTTACCCCTCCCATACTGTAGTTGTTAGTTAATCCTACCCATACTGTAGTTGGTAGGTTTCCACTCTCATACTTTAGTTGTTAGTTAATCCTACCCATACTGTAGTTGTTAGTATTTCCTCACCAATATTGTAGTTGTTAGTTTACCCCACCCATACTGTAGTTGTTAGTTTACCCCACCCTTACTGTAGTTGCTAGTTAACCCCTCCCATACTGTAGTTGTTAGTTAACCCCTAACATACTGTAGTTGTTAGTTAACCCCTCCCATACTGTAGTTGTTAGTTTTCCTCTCCCATACTGTAGTTGTTAGTTTACCCCACCCATACTGTAGTTGTTAGTTTTCCTCTCCCATACTGTAGTTGTTAGTTTCTCCCATGCTGTAGTTGTTAGTTTTCCACTCCCATACTGTAGTTGTTAGTTTACCACTCACATACTGTAGTTGTTAATTTTCCTCTCCCATACTGTAGTTGTTAGTTTACCACTCCCATACTGTAGTTGTTAGTTTTCCTCTCCCGTACTGTAGTTGTTAGTTAATCCTACCCATACTGTTATTGTTAGTTTTCCTCTCCTGTACTGTAGTTGTTAGTTTACCACTCCCATGCTGTAGTTGTTAGTTAACCACTCCCATACTGTAGTTGTTAGTTTACCACTCCCATACTGTATTTGTTAATTTTCCTCTCTCATACTGTAGTTGTTAGTTTACCACTCCCATACTGTAGTTGTTAGTTTACCACTCCCATACTGCAGTTGTTAATTTTCCTCTCCCATACTGTAGTTGTTAGTTTACCACTCCCATACTGTAGTTGTTAGTTTTCCTCTCCCGTACTGTAGTTGTTAGTTAATCCTACCCATACTGTTATTGTTAGTTTTCCTCTCCTGTACTGTAGTTGTTAGTTTACCACTCCCATGCTGTAGTTGTTAGTTTACCACTCCCATACTGTAGTTGTTAGTTTACCACTCCCATACTGTAGTTGTTAATTTTCCTCTCCCATACTGTAGTTGTTAGTTTACCACTCCCATACTGTAGTTGTTAGTTTACCACTCCCATACTGCAGTTGTTAATTTTCCTCTCCCATACTGTAGTTGTTAGTTAACCCCTCCCATACTGTAGTTGTTAGTTAACCCCTCCCATACTGTAGTTGTTAGTTAACCCCTCCCATAAATGTAGTTGTTATTTAACCCCTCCCATACTGTAGTTGTTAGTTTTCCTCTCCCGTACTGTAGTTGTTAGTTTTCCTCTCCCATACTGTAGTTGTTAGTTTTCCACTCCCATACTGTAGTTGTTAGTTTTCCTCTCCCATACTGTAGTTGTTAGTTTTCCTCTCCCATACTGTAGTTGTTAGTTTTGCCTCTCCCGTACTGTAGTTGTTAGTTTTCCTCTCCCATACTGTAGTTGTTAGTTTTCCACTCCCATACTGTAGTTGTTAGTTTTCCTTTCCCATACTGTAGTTGTTAGTTTTCCTCTCCCATACTGTAGTTGTTAGTTTACCACTCCCATACTGTAGTTGTTAATTTTCCTCTCCCATACTGTAGTTGTTAGTTTACCACTCCCATACTGTACTTGTTAGTTTTCCTCTCCCGTACTGTAGTTGTTTGTTAATCCTACCCATAATGTAGTTGTTAGTTTTCCTCTCCCGTACTGTAGTTGTTAGTTTACCACTCCCATGCTGTAGTTGTCAGTTTTCCTCTCCCATACTGTAGTTGTTAGTTTACCACTCCCATACTGTAGTTGTTAATTTTCCTCTCCCATACTGTAGTTGTTAGTTTACCACTCCCATACTGTGGTTGTTAGTTTACCACTCCCATACTGTAGTTTTTAATTTTCCTCTCCCATTCTGTAGTTGTTCGTTTACCACTCCCATACTGTAGTTGTTAATTTTCCTCTCCCATACTGTAGTTGTTAGTTTACCACTTCCATACTGTAGTTGTTAGTTTTCCTCTCCAGTACTGTAGTTGTTAGTTTTCCTCTCCCATACTGTAGTTGTTACTTTACCACTCCCATACTGTAGTTGTTAGTTTTCCACTCCCGTACTGTAGTTGTTAGTGTTTTCCCCTCCTACACTGTAATTGTTAGTTAACCCCTCACATACTGTAGTTGTTAGTTTACCCCTCCCATACTGTAGTTGTTAGTTAACCCCTCCCATACTATTGTTGTTAGTTAACACCTCCCATAGTGTAGTTGTTAGTTAACCCCTACCATAGTGTATTTGTTAGTTAACCCCTCCCATACTATTGTTGTTAGTTAACACCTCCCATAGTGTAGTTGTTAGTTAACCCATCCCATACTGTAGTTGTTAGTTAACCCCTCCCATACTGTAGTTGTTAGTTACCCCTCCCGTACTGTAGTTGTTGGTTAATCCTACCCATACTGTAGTTGTTAGTTTTCCACTCCCATACTGTAGTTGTTAGTTAATCCTACCCATACTGTAGTTGGTAGGTTTCCACTCTCATACTGTAGTTGTTAGTTAATCCTACCCATACTGTAGTTGTTAGTATTTCCTCACCAATATTATAGTTGTTAGTTTACCCCACCCATACTGTAGTTGTTAGTTTAACCCACCCATACTGTAGTTGCTAGTTAACCCCTCCCATACTGTAGTTGTTAGTTAACCCCTAACATACTGTAGTTGTTAGTTTTCCTCTCCCATACTGTAGTTGTTAGTTAACCCCTCCCATACTCTAGTTGTTAGTTAACCCCTCCCATACTGTAGTTGTTAGTTAACCCCTCCCATACTGTAGTTGTTAGTTTTCCTCTCCCATACTGTAGTTGTTAGTTAACCCCTCCCATACTGTAGTTGTTAGTTTTCCTCTCCCATACTGTAGTTGTTAGTTAACCCCTCCCATACTGTAGTTGTTAGTTAACCCCTCCCATACTGTAGTTGTTAGTTAACCCCTCCCATACTGTAGTTGTTAGTTTTCCTCTCCCATACTGTAGTTGTTAGTTTCTCCCATGCTGTAGTTGTTAGTTGTCCTCTCCCATACTGTAGTTGTTAGTTTACCACTCACATACTGTAGTTGTTAATTTTCCTCTCCCATACTGTAGTTGTTAGTTTACCACTCCCATACTGTAGTTGTTAGTTTTCCTCTCCCGTACTGTAGTTGTTAGTTAATCCTACCCATACTGTAGTTGTTAGTTTTCCTCTCCTGTACTGTAGTTGTTAGTTTACCACTCCCATGCTGTAGTTGTTAGTTTACCACTCCCATACTGTAGTTGTTAGTCTTCCTCTCCCATACTGTAGTTGTTAGTTTTCCTCTCCCATACTGTAGTTGTTAGTTTTCCTCTCCCATACTGTAGTTTTTAATTTTCCTCTCCCATACTGTAGTTGTTAGTTTACCACTCCCATACTGTAGTTGTTAATTTTCCTCTCCCATACTGTAGTTGTTAGTTTACCACTTCCATACTGTAGTTGTTAGTTTTCCTCTCCCGTACTGTAGTTGTTAGTTAATCCTACCCATACTGTAGTTGTTAGTTTTCCTCTCCTGTACTGTAGTTGTTAGTTTACCACTCCCATGCTGTAGTTGTTAGTTTACCACTCCCATACTGTAGTTGTTAGTCTTCCTCTCCCATACTGTAGTTGTTAGTTTTCCTCTCCCATACTGTAGTTTTTAATTTTCCTCTCCCATACTGTAGTTGTTAGTTTACCACTCCCATACTGTAGTTGTTAATTTTCCTCTCCCATACTGTAGTTGTTAGTTTACCACTTCCATACTGTAGTTGTTAGTTTTCCTCTCCCGTACTGTAGTTGTTAGTTTTCCTCTCCCATACTGTAGTTGTTACTTTACCACTCCCATACTGTAGTTGTTAGTTTTCCACTCCCGTACTGTAGTTGTTAGTGTTTTCCCCTCCCACACTGTAATTGTTAGTTAACCCCTCACATACTGTAGTTGTTAGTTTACCCCTCCCATACTGTAGTTGTTAGTTAACCCCTCCCATACTATTGTTGTTAGTTAACACCTCCCATAGTGTAGTTGTTAGTTAACCCCTACCATAGTGTAGTTGTTAGTTAACCCCACAGATACAATAGTTGTTAGTTAACCCATCCCATACTGTAGTTGTTAGTTAACCCCTCCCATACTGTATTTGTTAGTTACACCTCCCATACTGTAGTTGTTGGTTAATCCTACCCATACTGTAGTTGTTAGTTTTCCACTCCCATACTGTAGTTGTTAGTTAATCCTACCCATACTGTAGTTGGTAGGTTTCCACTCTCATACTGTAGTTGTTAGTTAATCCTACCCATACTGTAGTTGTTAGTATTTCCTCACCAATATTGTAGTTGTTAGTTTACCCCACCCATACTGTAGTTGTTAGTTTACCCCACCCATACTGTAGTTGTTAGTTAACCCCTCCCATACTGTAGTTGTTAGTTAACCCCTAACATACTGTAGTTGTTAGTTTTCCTCTCCCATACTGTAGTTGTTAGTTAACCCCTCCCATACTGTAGTTGTTAGTTAACCCCTCCCATACTGTAGTTGTTAGTTAACCCCTCCCATACTGTAGTTGTTAGTTTTCCTCTCCCATACTGTAGTTGTTAGTTTACCCCACCCATACTGTAGTTGTTAGTTTTCCTCTCCCATACTGTAGTTGTTAGTTTCTCCCATGCTGTAGTTGTTAGTTTTCCTCTCCCATACTGTAGTTGTTAGTTTACCACTCACATGCTGTAGTTGTCAGTTTTCCTCTCCCATACTGTAGTTGTTAGTTTACCACTCCCATACTGTAGTTGTTAATTTTCCTCTCCCATACTGTAGTTGTTAGTTTTCCTCTCCCATACTGTAGTTTTTAATTTTCCTCTCCCATACTGTAGTTGTTAGTTTACCACTCCCATACTGTAGTTGTTAATTTTCCTCTCCCATACTGTAGTTGTTAGTTTACCACTTCCATACTGTAGTTGTTAGTTTTCCTCTCCCGTACTGTAGTTGTTAGTTTTCCTCTCCCATACTGTAGTTGTTACTTTACCACTCCCATACTGTAGTTGTTAGTTTTCCACTCCCGTACTGTAGTTGTTAGTGTTTTCCCCTCCCACACTGTAATTGTTAGTTAACCCCTCACATACTGTAGTTGTTAGTTTACCCCTCCCATACTGTAGTTGTTAGTTAACCCCTCCCATACTATTGTTGTTAGTTAACACCTCCCATAGTGTAGTTGTTAGTTAACCCCTACCATAGTGTAGTTGTTAGTTAACCCCACAGATACAATAGTTGTTAGTTAACCCATCCCATACTGTAGTTGTTAGTTAACCCCTCCCATACTGTATTTGTTAGTTACACCTCCCATACTGTAGTTGTTGGTTAATCCTACCCATACTGTAGTTGTTAGTTTTCCACTCCCATACTGTAGTTGTTAGTTAATCCTACCCATACTGTAGTTGGTAGGTTTCCACTCTCATACTGTAGTTGTTAGTTAATCCTACCCATACTGTAGTTGTTAGTATTTCCTCACCAATATTGTAGTTGTTAGTTTACCCCACCCATACTGTAGTTGTTAGTTTACCCCACCCATACTGTAGTTGTTAGTTAACCCCTCCCATACTGTAGTTGTTAGTTAACCCCTAACATACTGTAGTTGTTAGTTTTCCTCTCCCATACTGTAGTTGTTAGTTAACCCCTCCCATACTGTAGTTGTTAGTTAACCCCTCCCATACTGTAGTTGTTAGTTAACCCCTCCCATACTGTAGTTGTTAGTTTTCCTCTCCCATACTGTAGTTGTTAGTTTACCCCACCCATACTGTAGTTGTTAGTTTTCCTCTCCCATACTGTAGTTGTTAGTTTCTCCCATGCTGTAGTTGTTAGTTTTCCTCTCCCATACTGTAGTTGTTAGTTTACCACTCACATGCTGTAGTTGTCAGTTTTCCTCTCCCATACTGTAGTTGTTAGTTTACCACTCCCATACTGTAGTTGTTAATTTTCCTCTCCCATACTGTAGTTGTTAGTTTACCACTCCCATACTGTAGTTGTTAGTTTACCACTCCCATACTGTAGTTTTTAATTTTCCTCTCCCATACTGTAGTTGTTAGTTTACCACTCCCATACTGTAGTTGTTAATTTTCCTCTCCCATACTGTAGTTGTTAGTTTACCACTTCCATACTGTAGTTGTTAGTTTTCCTCTCCCGTACTGTAGTTGTTAGTTTTCCTCTCCTATACTGTAGTTGTTAGTGTTTTCCCCTCCCACACTGTAATTGTTAGTTAACCCCTCACATACTGTAGTTGTTAGTTTACCCCTCCCATACTGTAGTTGTTAGTTTACCCCTCCCATACTATTGTTGTTAGTTAACACCTCCCATAGTGTAGTTGTTAGTTAACCCCTCCCATACTAATGTTGTTAGTTAACACCTCCCATAGTGTAGTTGTTAGTTTACCCCACCCATACTGTAGTTTTGTTTTCCACTGTCATACTGTAGTTGTTAGTTTACCCCACAGATACAATAGTTGTTAGTTAACCCATCCCATACTGTAGTTGTTAGTTAACCCCTCCCATACTGTAGTTGTTAGTTAATCCTACCCATACTGTAATTGTTAGTTAACCCCTCACATACTGTAGTTGTTAGTTTACCCCTCCCATACTATTGTTGTTAGTTAACACCTCCCATAGTGTAGTTGTTAGTTAACCCCTACCATAGTGTAGTTGTTAGTTAACCCCTCCCATACTATTGTTGTTAGTTAACACCTCCCATAGTGTAGTTGTTAGTTTACCCCACCCATACTGTAGTTTTGTTTTCCACTGTCATACTGTAGTTGTTAGTTTACCCCACAGATACAATAGTTGTTAGTTAACCCATCCCATACTGTAGTTGTTAGTTAACCCCTCCCATACTGTAGTTGTTAGTTAATCCTACCCATACTGTAGTTGTTAGTTTACCCCTCCCATACTGTAGTTGTTAGTTAACCCCTCCCATACTATTGTTGTTAGTTAACACCTCCCATAGTGTAGGTGTTAGTTAACCCCTACCATAGTGTAGTTGTTAGTTAACCCCTCCCATACTATTGTTGTTAGTTAACACCTCCCATACTGTAGTTGTTAGTTTTCCTCTCCCGTACTGTAGTTGTTAGTTTTCCTCTCCCATACTGTAGTTGTTAGTTTTCCACTCCCATACTGTAGTTGTTAGTTTTCCTCTCCCATACTGTAGTTGTTAGTTTTCCTCTCCCATACTGTAGTTGTTAGTTTTGCCTCTCCCGTACTGTAGTTGTTAGTTTTCCTCTCCCATACTGTAGTTGTTAGTTTTCCACTCCCATACTGTAGTTGTTAGTTTTCCTTTCCCATACTGTAGTTGTTAGTTTTCCTCTCCCATACTGTAGTTGTTAGTTTCTCCCATGCTGTAGTTGTTAGTTTTCCTCTCCCATACTGTAGTTGTTAGTTTACCACTCACATGCTGTAGTTGTCAGTTTTCCTCTCCCATACTGTAGTTGTTAGTTTACCACTCCCATACTGTAGTTGTTAATTTTCCTCTCCCATACTGTAGTTGTTAGTTTACCACTCCCATACTGTAGTTGTTAGTTTACCACTCCCATACTGTAGTTTTTAATTTTCCTCTCCCATACTGTAGTTGTTAGTTTACCACTCCCATACTGTAGTTGTTAATTTTCCTCTCCCATACTGTAGTTGTTAGTTTACCACTTCCATACTGTAGTTGTTAGTGTTTTCCCCTCCCACACTGTAATTGTTAGTTAACCCCTCACATACTGTAGTTGTTAGTTTACCCCTCCCATACTGTAGTTGTTAGTTTACCCCTCCCATACTATTGTTGTTAGTTAACACCTCCCATAGTGTAGTTGTTAGTTAACCCCTCCCATACTATTGTTGTTAGTTAACACCTCCCATAGTGTAGTTGTTAGTTTACCCCACCCATACTGTAGTTTTGTTTTCCACTGTCATACTGTAGTTGTTAGTTTACCCCACAGATACAATAGTTGTTAGTTAACCCATCCCATACTGTAGTTGTTAGTTAACCCCTCCCATACTGTAGTTGTTAGTTAATCCTACCCATACTGTAATTGTTAGTTAACCCCTCACATACTGTAGTTGTTAGTTTACCCCTCCCATACTATTGTTGTTAGTTAACACCTCCCATAGTGTAGTTGTTAGTTAACCCCTACCATAGTGTAGTTGTTAGTTAACCCCTCCCATACTATTGTTGTTAGTTAACACCTCCCATAGTGTAGTTGTTAGTTTACCCCACCCATACTGTAGTTTTGTTTTCCACTGTCATACTGTAGTTGTTAGTTTACCCCACAGATACAATAGTTGTTAGTTAACCCATCCCATACTGTAGTTGTTAGTTAACCCCTCCCATACTGTAGTTGTTAGTTAATCCTACCCATACTGTAGTTGTTAGTTTACCCCTCCCATACTGTAGTTGTTAGTTAACCCCTCCCATACTATTGTTGTTAGTTAACACCTCCCATAGTGTAGGTGTTAGTTAACCCCTACCATAGTGTAGTTGTTAGTTAACCCCTCCCATACTATTGTTGTTAGTTAACACCTCCCATAGTGTAGTTGTTAGTTTACCCCACCCATACTGTAGTTTTGTTTTCCACTGTCATACTGTAGTTGTTAGTTTACCCCACAGATACAATAGTTGTTAGTTAACCCATCCCATACTGTAGTTGTTAGTTAACCCCTCCCATACTGTAGTTGTTAGTTAATCCTACCCATACTGTAGTTGTTAGTATTTCCTCACCAATATTGTAGTTGTTAGTTTACCCCACCCATACTGTAGTTGTTAGTTAACCCCTCCCATACTGTAGTTGTTAGTTAATCCTACCCATACTGTAGTTGTTAGTATTTCCTCACCAATATTGTAGTTGTTAGTTTACCCCACCCATACTGTAGTTGTTAGTTAACCCCTCCCATACTGTAGTTGTTAGTTAACCCCTCCCATACTGTAGTTGTTAGTTAACCCCTCCCATACTGTAGTTGTTAGTTAACCCCTCCCATACTGTAGTTGTTAGTTAACCCCTCCCATACTGTAGTTGTTAGTTAACCCCTCCCATACTGTAGTTGTTAGTTAACCCCTCCCATACTGTAGTTGTTAGTTAACCCTTCCCATACTGTAGTTCTTAGTTTTCCTCTCCCATACTGTAGTTGTTAGTTTACCCCACCCATACTGTAGTTGTTAGTTTTCCTCTCCCATACTGTAGTTGTTAGCTTCTCCCATGCTGTAGTTGTTAGTTTTCCTCTCCCATACTGTAGTTGTTAGTTTACCACTCACATACTGTAGTTGTTAATTTTCCTCTCCCATACTGTAGTTGTTAGTTTACCACTCCCATACTGTAGTTGTTAGTTTTCCTCTCCCGTACTGTAGTTGTTAGTTAATCCTACCCATACTGTAGTTGTTAGTTTTCCTCTCCTGTACTGTAGTTGTTAGTTTACCACTCCCATGCTGTAGTTGTTAGTTTACCACTCCCATACTGTAGTTGTTAATTTTCCTCTCCCATACTGTAGTTGTTAGTTTACCACTCCCATACTGTAGTTGTTAGTTTACCACTCCCATACTGTAGTTGATAATTTTCCTCTCCCATACTGTAGTTGTTAGTTTACCACTCCCATACTGTAGTTGTTAATTTTCCTCTCCCATACTGTAGTTGTTAGTTTACCACTCCCATACTGTAGTTGTTAGTTTTCCTCTCCCGTACTGTAGTTGTTAGTTTTCCTCTCCCATACTGTAGTTGTTAATTTTCCTCTCCCATACTGTAGTTGTTAGTTTACCACTCCCATACTGTAGTTGTTAATTTTCCTCTCCCATACTGTAGTTGTTAGTTTACCACTCCCATACTGTAGTTGTTAGTTTACCACTCCCATACTGTAGTTGTTAGTTTACCACTCCCATACTGTAGTTGTTAATTTTCCTCTCCCATACTGTAGTTGTTAGTTTACCACTCCCATACTGTAGTTGTTAGTTTACCACTCCCATACTGTAGTTTTTAATTTTCCTCTCCCATACTGTAGTTGTTAGTTTACCACTCCCATACTGTAGTTGTTAATTTTCCTCTCCCATACTGTAGTTGTTAGTTTACCACTTCCATACTGTAGTTGTTAGTTTTCCTCTCCCGTACTGTAGTTGTTAGTTTTCCTCTCCCATACTGTAGTTGTTAGTGTTTTCCCCTCCCACACTGTAATTGTTAGTTAACCCCTCACATACTGTAGTTGTTAGTTTACCCCTCCCATACTGTAGTTGTTAGTTTACCCCTCCCATACTATTGTTGTTAGTTAACACCTCCCATAGTGTAGTTGTTAGTTAACCCCTCCCATACTATTGTTGTTAGTTAACACCTCCCATAGTGTAGTTGTTAGTTTACCCCACCCATACTGTAGTTTTGTTTTCCACTGTCATACTGTAGTTGTTAGTTTACCCCACAGATACAATAGTTGTTAGTTAACCCATCCCATACTGTAGTTGTTAGTTAACCCCTCCCATACTGTAGTTGTTAGTTAATCCTACCCATACTGTAGTTGTTAGTTTACCCCTCCCATACTGTAGTTGTTAGTTAACCCCTCCCATACTATTGTTGTTAGTTAACACCTCCCATAGTGTAGTTGTTAGTTAACCCCTACCATAGTGTAGTTGTTAGTTAACCCCTCCCATACTATTGTTGTTAGTTAACACCTCCCATAGTGTAGTTGTTAGTTTACCCCACCCATACTGTAGTTTTGTTTTCCACTGTCATACTGTAGTTGTTAGTTTACCCCACAGATACAATAGTTGTTAGTTAACCCATCCCATACTGTAGTTGTTAGTTAACCCCTCCCATACTGTAGTTGTTAGTTAATCCTACCCATACTGTAGTTGTTAGTTTACCCCTCCCATACTGTAGTTGTTAGTTAACCCCTCCCATACTATTGTTGTTAGTTAACACCTCCCATAGTGTAGGTGTTAGTTAACCCCTACCATAGTGTAGTTGTTAGTTAACCCCTCCCATACTATTGTTGTTAGTTAACACCTCCCATAGTGTAGTTGTTAGTTTACCCCACCCATACTGTAGTTTTGTTTTCCACTGTCATACTGTAGTTGTTAGTTTACCCCACAGATACAATAGTTGTTAGTTAACCCATCCCATACTGTAGTTGTTAGTTAACCCCTCCCATACTGTAGTTGTTAGTTAATCCTACCCATACTGTAGTTGTTAGTATTTCCTCACCAATATTGTAGTTGTTAGTTTACCCCACCCATACTGTAGTTGTTAGTTTACCCCACCTATACTGTAGTTGTTAGTTAACCCCTCCCATACTGTAGTTGTTAGTTAACCCCTCCCATACTGTAGTTGTTAGTTAACCCCTCCCATACTGTAGTTGTTAGTTAACCCCTCCCATACTGTAGTTGTTAGTTAACCCTTCCCATACTGTAGTTCTTAGTTTTCCTCTCCCATACTGTAGTTGTTAGTTTACCCCACCCATACTGTAGTTGTTAGTTTTCCTCTCCCATACTGTAGTTGTTAGCTTCTCCCATGCTGTAGTTGTTAGTTTTCCTCTCCCATACTGTAGTTGTTAGTTTACCACTCACATACTGTAGTTGTTAATTTTCCTCTCCCATACTGTAGTTGTTAGTTTACCACTCCCATACTGTAGTTGTTAGTTTTCCTCTCCCGTACTGTAGTTGTTAGTTAATCCTACCCATACTGTAGTTGTTAGTTTTCCTCTCCTGTACTGTAGTTGTTAGTTTACCACTCCCATGCTGTAGTTGTTAATTTTCCTCTCCCATACTGTAGTTGTTAGTTTACCACTCCCATACTGTAGTTGTTAGTTTACCACTCCCATACTGTAGTTGATAATTTTCCTCTCCCATACTGTCGTTGTTAGTTTACCACTCCCATACTGTAGTTGTTAATTTTCCTCTCCCATACTGTAGTTGTTAGTTTACCACTCCCATAATGTAGTTGTTAGTTTTCCTCTCCCGTACTGTAGTTGTTAGTTTTCCTCTCCCATACTGTAGTTGTTAATTTTCCTCTCCCATACTGTAGTTGTTAGTTTACCACTCCCATACTGTAGTTGTTAATTTTCCTCTCCCATACTGTAGTTGTTAGTTTACCACTCCCATACTGTAGTTGTTAGTTTACCACTCCCATACTGTAGTTGTTAGTTTTCCTCTCCCATACTGTAGTTGTTAGTTTTCCTCTCCCATACTGTAGCTTGTGAATACAAATGTGCGACAAGAAATAGTATTCAGCTGCGTCCAGGTTCCAGTAGGTCAGGTTCCAGTAGGTCAGGTTCCAGTAGGTCAGGTTCCAGTAGGTCAGGTTCGGGTAGGTCTGTTCTTGTTTGAGTTTGTGGTATGTAGTGTGTGTTTTTGAGTTTGTTTGCGTGTGCATATGTGCACACACACACATTCACACTTGTATCTGTCTATGTGTGTGTGTGTCAGTGTGTGGTGTTCCCTGAAATTGCTGATGGCTGAGCAGACCGTTCTACATATAAATGGCTTGCTAGCTAGTTTATAAGATACGTTAATGATAGAGCCCAGCAGACAATGGCAAGCTGTCAGGGTCAGTAATTGAGTGGGAGGGATGCGCTCTCTTCATTTCAGTCCATCTGTGTCACTGTGACAAGAGCACCTAGGCAACTCGTCGCCCAGAGATACGAGCTGGCCTGAACAATGGTGGCTGTCCGTTAGAGCGGCACAGCGGTCTCGTAGCTCTCTCACCTTGGCCCAGCGTTACTGTAATTAGTGAGACGATGTCCTGCCATCACAAACTACTGAGACGTCATTAGCCTTCACACCGCTTTTTGCACCAAATCAAATCAAATGAAAGTTTATTTGTCACGTGCGCCGAAACAATAGGTGTAGGTAGACCTTACAGTGAAATGCTTACTTACAGGCTCTAACCAATAGTGCAAAAAAGGTATTAGGTGAACAATAGGTAAGTAAAGAAATAAGAACAACAGTAAAAAGACAGTGAAAAACAGTAGCAAGGCTATAAAAGTAGCGAGGCTACATACAGACACCGGTTGGTCAGGCTGATTGAGGTAGTATTTACATGTATATATGGTTAAAGTGACTATGCATGTACGATGAACAGAGAGTAGCAGTAGCGTAAAGAGGGGTGGGTGGTGGGTGGTGGGACACAATGCAGATAGCCCGGTTAGCCAATGTGAGGGAGCACTGGTTGGTCGGCCCAATTAAGGTAGTATGCACATGTGTACATGAATGTATAGTTAAAGTGACTGTGCATATATGAAAAACAGAGTACTTGCTCTGTGGAAAAAACACACAGATTGTATATACTGTACACTGAACAAAAATATAAAAACAACATGTAAAGCGTTGTTCCCATGTTTCATTAGCTGAAATAAAATATCCCAGAAAGGTTCCATATGCACAAAATCTTATTTCTCTCAAATTTTGTGTGGAAATGTGTTTACAATCCCTGTTAGTGAGCATTTCTCCTCTGCCAAAATAATCCATCCACCTAACAGGTGTGGCTTAAACAGCATACTCATTACATCCTTGTGCTGGGGACAATAGAAGGCCACTTTAAAATGTGTCACACAGCACAAAACAATGCCAACACAATGCCACAGGAAGCGTGCAATTGGCATGCTGACTGCAGGAATGTCCACCAGAGCTGTTGCCAGAGAATTGAATGAATTGAATGTACATACTCTACCATAAGCCACCTCCAACATTGTTTTGGTAAATTTGGCAGTACGTCCAACCGGCCTCACAACCGAAGACGACGTGTATGGCGTTCTGTAGGCGAGCTGTTTGCTGGTGTCAATGTTGTGAACAGCATGCCCCATGGAGGCGGTGGGGTTATGGCATGGGCAGGCATGAGCTACGGACAACAAACGCAATTGCATTTTATCGTTGGAAATTTGAAGTCATAGAGATACCGTGACAAGATCTTGAGGCCCATTGTCGTGCCATTCATCCGCCGCCATCCCCTCATGTTTTAGCATGCTAATGCACGGCCACATGTCGCAAGATCTGTACACAATTCCCGGAATCTGAAAATGTCCCAGCTCTTCCATTGCCTGCATACTCACCAGACATGTTACCCATTGAGCATGTATGGGATGGTCTGGATCAATGTGTATGACAGTGTGTTCCAGTTCCCGTCAATATCCAGCAACTTTGCACAGGCATTGAAGAGGCCAAAATCAACAACCTGATCAATGCTTTCCGAAGGAGATGTGTCAGGCTGCAAAGTGGTCACACTGACTGGTTTTCTGATCCACGCCCTTACATACCTTTAAATGTTTCTTCAGAAAGTATTCAGACTCTTTGACTTTTTTCATATTTTGTTAGAATTATTCTAAAATCGATTCAATTGTTTTGTTCTCCCTCATTAATCTACACACAATACCCCATAATGACAAAGCAAACACATTTTTAGGTCATTTTTGCAAATTTACAAAATAAATAAAAAACGGAAGTTTCCCATTTACATAAGTATTCAGACCCTTTACTCAGTACTTTTGGCAGTGATTACAGTCTGGAGTCTTCTTGAGTATGATGCTACAAGCTTGGTACACATGTTTTGGGGGAATTTTGCTCATTCTTCTCTGCAGATCCTCTCAAGATCTGTCAGGTTCGATGGGGAGCGTCACTGCACAGCTATTTTCAGGTCTCTCCAGATATGTTTGATCGGATTCAAGTCCGGGCTCTGGCTGGGCCACTCAAGGACATTCAGAGATGCTGTGTGCTTGGGTTGTTGTCCTGTTGGAACGTGAACATTTGCCCCAGTCTGAGGACCTGAGTGCTCTGGAGCAGGTTTTCATCAATTTTAGAACGAGGCTGTCATGTAACAAAATGTGGAAAAAGGTATGTTGACTCACAGAGGGGAGCTGAACAAATATTGATATCAATGCAAACAAATGCTATTGGTCTATGTTGGCAATAATGTATGTTAAGTAGACAGCAGTGGATTTTGAATGTTGTTTGGGCAGGAGGGAGGATATCGTGGGAACATAGGTATGTGCACCTCAGCTGTGGCCTTCACTGTAAGGTGATGATATATGAGCAGACACAGCTTTGAGAGTTAGCGGTGTCTCTCTACACTCTACAGCTTAGCATTCATCACTTGACTTAGCCTTGTCACTCTAGTCTCTAAACCTAGCCTGCTATTGTGTGTGGAAGTTAGTCATGTTAGCATTTTAGCCTCTTTTAGCCGGGTGTCAGAGACAGCAGTGTGTGTGTGTGTGAGAGAGAGAGAGAGAGAGAGAGAGAGAGAGAGAGTTGAGTTTTTATAAAACCTTTATTTTTTACTCAAGTGTTAACATAAATAATGACACACTGCTTTTTCAGAAATGAAATAACAAAATGTAATTCCTAAACAAAAATAAATACATAACATATACATTCAACTTATTTCAGCAGCAAAAAATAATTTCCCCTCCTCTACAAAACAAAGTGCTCCTTCGTAAGCCCACTTCTCCTCAAATAATAGGAGATCTTTTACAGCTGAAAAGAACTCAAAATCTACTTTTATTCTTGCTTTCACTAAACCTTTAAAAACACATCTTACATCCTGCCCATATCCCGTTTCTATCTTATGTTTCCTACTCAGAAAAATTGACATCTTAGCTTGTCCCAAAATAAAATTTAACATTTGACATTTTCTTTTCTGTTGTTTACTATATTGAAACCCCAAAATAAAAACAGTGTTATTGAAAAACTCCCCTACAGCTTTAAATAAAGATTCCAACATTTCCAATAGCGGTTTTATCCTCTCACACTCCATAAAACAGTGAAAAATGGTTTCTCTTATATTACAAAAAGGACATCCATCTCTAACATCTGAGTTAATAACAGATACAAAAGCATTAACTGCAATGATGCCATGTAAAACCCTCCATTGCATATCACCAGTACCCTTTTGTAACGGTGGTTTGTACAGTGCTCTCCATGCTGGCTTTACCTTGTCATCAATGCCCAATTTTACCCTCCATGGAGTATCTTTTCTATTTTTCAATTTATCTTTATTCAACACCTTGACACACCCCCTATACAATTCCTTCCCATTCACCTCATCCAAACCCACCTCCTCCAACCCTCTCAAATCCAGCAATAACGCCTTTCTTTCTGACTCTGGGATATTTGGTGTAATCCCTAGTTTTGGAAATGAGACGTCTTCATCTTGCACCTTCTTCTTGTGGCTACTAAGCATATCCCATTCTTCCGCTGACAGAGCCTTCCTACAGCTCCCCAGCATTTGTCCGACAATCCTTTCCGACCTCATCCCCAAATGTTCTGCCACCCTTCTTCCATCCATTAAGGCGGGCCCAGCCATGGCCATTAACTGTCTTAAGGTGATGATTTTCCCCTTCACCAGAATCTTGGAGAAATGTGGAACAGCTGCAGTTGTACAGTCCAGTCTCCGCCCATACACCAGAGGTTCCTCCAACAGCCAATGCACTGACTCCGCTGAAGTTCTTCTGGACACCTTCATTATGCTCCACACTCTGAGAAGGCCTCTATAAAACGGAGGTACTCCCTCCCTAGAAATCTGGCTACTATCAACCAGAAATAAAGCCTTCTTTAAACCTTTAAACCTATAAATATAAGACCTGCCACCCCTCTCCACACCACATTTTCCGGTCCATAAAGCAGCCTTTGAATAAACTGAAACCGGAAAGCAGAAGTGCCATAAATATTGATGTTCAACTCGGTCAAATGCCTTTTCCTGATCAATTGAAATTAGACCAGCATCCAACCCAATAGCCCTAGAGACGTCCAAAAAATCACGAATCAGAGAAATGTTATCCCCTATCTGCCTGCCAGGAACACAGGAGGACTGATCCGTATGTATGATTTGCCCCATCACCTCCCTCAGCCTGTTGGACAAAGCCTTTGACAATATCTTATAATCAGTACACAATAAAGCCACCGGCCTCCAGTTCTTCACCTCCCTCGGGTCACCCTTTTTGGGCAGTAGGGCGAGGACAGCCCTTCTGCAGCTTATTGGTAGTAACCCTCCGGTTAAACTATCATTAGCTACTTCTAACCAATCCTCTCCCAACATAGCCCAAAAAGACTTAAAAAAGTAAACGGGAAGCCCATCAATGCCTGGTGCCCTTCCATTTTCCATGCCTTTTAATGCAGTGTATAAATCCTGCAAAGACAATGGTTGCTCAAGCTCAACCTGAGCTTCTGCAGGCACCTTTGGGAGCCCATCAAAGAACTGCTGTGTCACTGTTTTGTCCTCTTTGTACTCACACTTGTAGAGCTCAGCATAGAACTCTACTGCCCTCTTTCTGATTTCACTAGGGCTAGTGAGCTCTTGTCCAACAGCTAATTTGAGACAATGAATAATTTTTCTTTGTCCATTCTTTTTCTCTAAACCAAAGAAAAATTTGGATGAGGCATCCATTTCAGATATGCCCTGAAATTTACTTCTCACCAGTGCCCCCTGTGCTCTGATACCCAGCAGATCTGCCAATGCAGCTTTTCTCCTCTTGAGGGCCTGCGTATGGCCTCGATCTCCTGTGGTCTCAACCAACGTCATGAGTTCCACTATTTCAATCTCTAGGGCTTTCATTGATCTGGTGATATCCTTGGTGACATTCCTCGTGTATTGATTACAAAATTGTTGAATCTGTATTTTCCCTATATCCCACCATTGTTGAAGGGATACAAAACTGGCCTTTTGAGCCCTCCACCTCTCCCAAAAAATACTGAAACATTTCCTGAAGTGAGCATCACTCAATAAAGTTATATTAAAATGCCAATATGCGCTTTTAGGTTTTACATCGTTAATGAACACCACCTCTGTTATTAAACAATGATCAGAAAATCCCACTGGAGTTATCACACTTGATTTACAGACCTGAGATTGATGCTCAAAAACATAAAACCTATCTAACCTGGCCATAGAGATGATGTTCTCTCTCACATGCGCCCAGGTGTACTGCCTTGTTCCTTCATGTTGACTCCGCCAAATATCACACAGTTCATTTGTTACAATAAGGCGTTTTAAAAACGTCCTTGAGGCTATATGAGGTTCTTGGTGATTTCTATCTAAATCGCTAACTGTGCAGTTAAAATCCCCAGCAATAAACAAATAATCTTCTTTGTTACATTTCTCAATGGTATTTGATAATGTCTCTAAAAAACATACCCTCTCAACTGTCACCACTGGGGCATATACATTTATCAGACACATATTGATATTTTCATACCTTGCTCTAACTTTTAATAACCTCCCCTCAACTACCTCTTCAACCTCGTATGACAAAGGCAAAAACCCTTTTGAGAACAAGATAACCACACCCCCACTTTTTGAGTTTTTATGACTACACACCACTGTCCCCCCCCACTCCTGTTGCCACATAACTTCATTTTCCAAATTACTATGCGTTTCTTGCAGAAAAATTATGTCACTTCCCTTTCCCCTCATTAACTCATACACCATGGCTCTTTTTTTAACATCTCTTGCCCCATTTACGTTTAAAGAAGAGATCTTAAAACTGCTCATGGATAAGAAAAAAAACAGAGGAAGATACAGCCACCACATCTCTTTACAGAGTTAAAACTGCAACTGAACTCTTTCATTTTCTTTAGAATTTACATCACTTATTACTCTCGTGACCACTTTCTTGAGTCTAGCAATTTCAGGGCTTTTCAAACCTCCCCCTGTAATTTTTGACATCAGAAACTTTGCTGATTCAATAAACAATTCACGTTCAGGGAAAAAATCAGTTACATTGTAATCCTGCATATATTTCTTCCCTTTTGTCAACTTCAGAAATTGACGTATCTTCTCGATCCCATACCTCCCTTCCACCCCATCTATCTCACTATATTGTTGTGACGCGTCAGATGACTCACTCTCGCTATCCTCCCCAGAAGAAAACCCCATCTCTACAACCTGTTCATCTTCACCTGATTTATCCATCTCTACCTTTCTCTTAGAATTAGACCCTTCACCACCCCTTAAATTCTTCCTTTTACTCCTCGGTATTTTGAAAACATCCGCTTCCTTTTCCGTTATTTCAATCTCCTCTTGACCTTCAATTTCATTTTCCAGCACCACCTCAGCGACGGCAGTCGCAATCTCACCTACTGTTTCCCCTCCCTCTTTGTTCTGATCTACCATAATTGCCCCCGTATCCACAATGCCTTCCTCTCCTACTTTTCCAACCACATCTGCCCACCTTCTCTCTTCCCCTACACCTGTAGTATTTTCATCCCTTCGCTGTGGTACGTCAGTTGCACCCGCACTAAAGCTACTACCAGGCTCAGCGCGCTCATTCTCGGAACAATTACGCACCAAATGCCCCTCTCTTCCACATCCAAAACATTTCACTGATTCAGTAGATGCATAGAAGACATAATCAAATCCATCAATCTTAAAACTAAACGCTAAATTCAGTTCATCTCCTTCCTTTTTTAAAATCATATGCACTTGTCTCCTATGAGACACGACATGTTTCAACAACGGAGATTTGCATCCAAAAAGAACCTTCTTTATTGTAGATACGATTTGACCATGGCGAGATAACTCTCGCTCTAACACTTCATCTCTAACAAATGGTGGCACGTTAGAAAGCATAACTTTCTTTGCAGGATTCATAAGCGGAAATACCGGCGTCTGTGTTTCCCGCAACACAACACCCCTCTCAACTATCTTATTCACCTTTTCAATTGAATCTAAGAATATCACTACAGCGCTATTCATCCTTGAGGCTGATTTGATGCTATCATACCCAATGATAGCACCCACAGCCAAGCTACATTCTTCCACTGAACACCCAGCCGCAGCAGGAATTTTTACTCCATGCCTCCGACTAAGTTTTTCAAACTCTACATTTCCGCGAGTGGCCATTGCAACCAGCCCCACCCGCTGGTTGTGCCCTCGCGAAAAACCAACCTCAAAGATCCCACCACCCCTATACGTGCTTAGTGATAGTTAAACAATATACCCTTAAAACAACTAAACTAATCAATATATATATATGTACATACCAAAACCCAATAGAGTGAAAATAAATTCCATTCGCTCTCGCAAACACTCTGCTTGACGACTCACTCCCAGCATGCACTCCGACGAGAGAGAGCGAGAGAGAGAGAGAGAGAGCGAGAGAGAGAGCGAGAGCGAGAGCGAGAGCGAGAGCGAGAGAGAGAGAGAGAGAGAGAGAGAGAGAGAGAGAGAGCGAGAGCGAGAGCGAGAGCGAGAGAGAGAGAGAGAGAGAGAGAGAGAGAGAGAGAGAGAGAGATCTCCAGACGGCTGCCACACCTACAGGGAACTAAGACAATAATGAGTCCCCCGGGGGCCATTATGAAAAATAGCTTCTTCTAGCAGATGAAATATTTATGTTTTATATTATATATTATATCTTATATTCCCAATGATGGGCTCATGTTATCTGTATGCTGTGTTTACTGTGACAGCAACAGTAGGCCTGGTGCTGGCCTGTTGTGAAAGGGGTATGTGTTGGAGTGCAGCGCTCCATAGCCTAATCCACAGGAGGGGAAACATGATGTGGGTGTCACAGAGCTCCAATGGCATTTTACATTTTTCTCTTTTTGTAATTGCTGCACTAGGTTTTGACTTTGTCTCTTTTTTTTCTATTTTATTTTTGTTGTAGTTTCCTTTTCTTGCAGCACTTAGTGTGTTGGATTAAAGGTAGATGTTGCCGCAAGCAGCACTGCAGATTTGGAGATGAGCGAGAAGCAAGAATTCACTCTCACACTGTAACACACAGTATCTTTGCACAAGTTCGCTTCACACTGTTACAGCGTGATAGCCAGGGCACAAAAACAGCGGAGAAGTTGAGCCTCACACTTGGCTCTTAGTTGTTGCGAAAATTGACCTGTTATACTTTCTTCATCTAAGTCATATCGCTGAGTCTACCTTCAAATGAGGTGAATGTGTGTGGGTTTAAACATGAGGTAAACGTTTGTGGGTTTAATTCTAGGGTAGGGGGCACTATTTTCACTTCTGGATGAAAAGCGTGCCCAAAGTAAACTGCCTGCTACTCAGGCCCAGAAGCTAGGATATGCATATAATTGGTAGATTTGGATAGAAAACACTCTAAAGTTTACAAATCTGTTAAAAATAATGCCTGTGAGTATAACAGAACTGATTTGGCAGGCAAAAACCTGAGAAAAATTCATCCAGGAAGTAGGAATATTTTATTTTTGTAGTTTTCTATTCAATGCCATTACAGTATCCATTGATTTAGCACTCAAATTGCAGTTCCTATGCCTTCCACTAGATGTCAACAGTCTTTAGAAATTGTTTCAGGCTTCTATTCTGAAAAATGAAGGAGTAAGACCAGTCTGAATGACTAGACAGTAAAGTTTCACAGAGCTTTTTCATGCGCAATCCCGAGAGCGCGACTTTCTTGTTTACCTTTTATATTGACGACGTTATGGTCCGATTGAAATATTATAGATTATTTAGGCTAAAAACAACCTGAAGATTGAATATAAACATTGTTTGAAAGGGTTGTATGAACTTTACGGATACAATTTGGATTTTTTGTCTGCCTGTTGTGACTGCGTTTGAGCCTGTGGATTACTGAAGAAAACGTGCAAACAAAACAGAGTTTTTGGATATAAAGAGAGACTTTATCGAACAAAACTAACAGTTATTGAGTAAATGAATGTCTTCTGAGTGCAACCATATGAAGATCATCAAAGGTAAGTGATTAATTTTCTCTATTTCTGACTTGTGTAACTCTTCTACTTGCTGGTCCTACTTGTGTAACTCTTCTACTTGCTGGTTCTACTTGTGTAACTCTTCTACTTCTGACTTGTGTAACTCTGCTACTTGTTGGTTCTACTTGTGTAACTGTTCTACTTGCTGGTTCTACTTGTGTAACTCTTCTACTTGCTGGTGCTACTTGTGTAACTACTACTTGCTGGTTCTACGTGTGTAACTCTTCTACTCCTACTTGTGTAACTCTTCTACTTGCTGGTTCTACTTGTGTAACTCATCTACTTGCTTGTTCTACTTGTGTAACTCTTCTACTTCTGACTTGTGTAACTCTTCTACTTGTTGGGTCTACTTGTGTAACTCTTCTACTTACTGGTTCTACTTGTGTAACTCTTCTACTTGCTGGTTCTACTTGTGTAACTACTACTTGCTGGTTCTACTTGTGTAACTCTTCTACCTGCTGGTTCTACTTTTTTTAACTCTTCTACTTGTGTAACTTTCCTACTTGCTGGTTACTCTTTGTAATGATTTGTCTGCTGGCGATGTTCTCAAATAATTGCTTGGTATGCTTTCGCCGTAAAGCCTTTTTGAAATCTGACACTGGGGTTGGATTCACAAGAAGTTAATCTTTAAACCTATGTATAACACTTGTATGTTTTCTGAATTTTTATAATCAGTACTTCTGTTATTGAATTTGGCGCTCTGCAATTTTACTGGATGTTGGTCAGGTGGGACGCTACCGTCCCACGTACCCTAGAGAGGTTTTTAAACATGAGGTAAATGTTTGTGGGTTTAAACATGAGGTGAGTGTTTGTGGGTTTAACCTGTTGGATCTCTAGGGGCGCTATTTCATTTTTGGATAAAAAACGTTCCCGTTTTAAGCGCAATATTTTGTCACGAAAAGATGCTCGACTATGCAAATTCTTGACAGTTTTTGAAAGAAAACACTCTGAAGTTTCAGAATCTGCAAAGATATTGTCTGTAAGTGCCCCAGAACTCATTCTACAGGCGAAACCAAGATGAAACGTCAAACAGGAAATGAGCAGAATTTCTGAAGCTCTGTTTTCTAATGTCTCCTTATATGGCCGTGAATGCGACAGGAATAAGCTTAGACCTTCTGCCGTTTCCCCAAGATGTCGGCAGCATTGTGACGCATTTGTAGGCATATCATTGGAAGATTGACCATAAGAGACTACATTTTCCAAGTGTCCGCCTGGTGTCCTGCGTCGAAATTGGTGCGCAAAGCCAGCTGCAAGTATTTTTCCATTTGATTGAGAGGAGAAACCATGCTTCCACGAACGATATATCATCGAAGAGATATGTGAAAAATACCTTTTTGATTGAGAGGAGAAACCATGCTTCCACGAACGATATATCATCGAAGAGATATGTGAAAAATACCTTGAGGATTGATTCTAAACCACGTTTGCCATGTTTTCAGTCGATATTATGGAGTTAATTTGGAAAATAGTTCGCGTTTTGAGGACTGAATTTTCGGGGGTTTTTTGTAGCCAAATGCGATGTACAAAACGGAGCTATTTCTAATACACAAAGAATCTTTTTGGAAAAAACTGAGCATTTGCTATCTAACTGAGAGTCTCCTCATTGAAAACATCCGAAGTTCTTCAAAGGTAAATGATTTTATTTTAAGGATTTTATGTTTTTGTTGAAATGTTGCGTGCTGGATGCTGACGCTAATGCTAACGCTAAATGCTACGCTAGCTAGCTACTTTTACACAAATGATTGTTTTCCTAGGGTTGAGAAGCATATTTTGAAAATCTGAGATGACAGTGTTGTTTACAAATGGCTAAGCTTGAGAGATGGCATATTTATTTCATTTCATTTGCGATTTTCATGAATAGTTAACGTTGCGTTATGGTAATGAGCTTGAGTCTGTATTCACGATACCGGATCCGGGATGGGGAGATCAGAGAGGTTAAACTTGAGGTAAATGTTTGTGGATTTAAACATGAGATGAAGGTGTGTTGGTGTAACGGCTTTCTTCCTGGGAAGGAGAGGCGGACCAAAACGCAGCGTGGTTGATGTTAATTTAATAAGGTGACTCAAACATGAAACAACTTGCAGACTTGTTTTGTGTTTTGTTGCCAACCTGTTTTGCTACCTGACAAATTTACGGTTTTTACTTTTTAATTACCGTTTATATATATATATTTTTTTTTCCTCAACTTTTTCACTCCGGACGCTTTATCTGGACACGATTCGTCAGGACCTCCAACAGCCGAAGCTAAGTAGTAACATTAACATGATGCCTTCTAATTGCAGTCGCTGTACTCGCCTTACGGCGAGGATAGCTGTGCTACAAGCCCAGCTTCAGACGCGATCGCTAGGCAAGGGTAATTTCAGTGTAGGAAAGGATGAAACAGCGTCTGTGCCACCAGTAAGTACAGATAGTAGTATAAATCCCCTGGCACAGTCCCCGCAGCCGGACAACTTTCTCACGGTTTCTGGAAGGAAATGCTGTAGGAACGCTCAACCGGTGTCGCTCATTCAGCCGACAGAAACTTTCAACCGGTTTTCCCCATTAAGCAGCGGGTCGGAGTTAGAGGCCAAGTCTTCTCTGGTCTCTACTCCTCCCGTTACGGGTCTGAGACGCCGAAGCTTCCCACCATTAGCTCTGACAAATTGAAAACCCTAGTCATTGGCGACTCCATTACCCGCAGTATTAGACTTAAAACGAATCATCCAGCGATAAACACTGTTTACCGGGGGGCGGGGCTACCGACGTTAAGGCTAATCTGAAGATGGTGCTGGCTAAAGCTAAAACTGGCGAGTGTAGAGAGTATAGAGATATTGTTATCCACGTCGGCACCAACGATGTTAGGATGAAACAGTCAGAGATCACCAAGCGTTGCGATTCTGCGTGTAAATCAGCTAGAAAGATGTGTCGGCATCGAGTAATTGTCTCTGGCCCCCTCCCAGTTAGGGGGAGTGATGAGCTCTACAGCAGAGTCTCACAACTCAATCGCTGGTTGAAAACTGTTTTCTGCCCCTCCCAAAAGATCGAATTTGTAGATAATTGGCCCTCTTTCTGGGACTCACCCACAAACAGGACCAAGCCTGACCTGCTGAGGAGTGACAGACTCCATCCTAGCTGGAGGGGTGCTCTCATTTTATCTACCAACATAGACAGGGCTCTAACTCCTCTAGCTCCACAATGAAATAGGGTGCAGGCCAGGCAGCAGGCTGTTAGCCAGCCTGCCAGCATAGTGGAGTCTGCCACTAGCACAGTCAGTGTAGTCAGCTCAGCTATCACCATTGAGACCGTGTCTGTGCCTCGACCTAGGTTGGGCAAAACTAAACATGGCGGTGTTCGCCTTAGCAATCTCACTAGGATAAAGACCACCTCCATTCCTGTCATTATTGAAAGAGATCATGATACCTCACATCTCAAAATAGGGCTACTTAATGTTAGATCCCTTACTTCAAAGGCAATTATAGTCAATGAACTAATCACTGATCATAATCTTGATGTGATTGGCCTGACTGAAACATGGCTTAAGCCTGATGAATTTACTGTGTTAAATGAGGCCTCACCTCCTGGCTACACTACTGACCATATCCCCCGTGCATCCCGCAAAGGCGGAGGTGTTGCTAACATTTACGATAGCAAATTTCAATTTACAAAAAAAAAAATGACGTTTTCGTCTTTTGAGCTTCTAGTCATGAAATCTATGCAGCCTACTCAATCACTTTTTATAGCTACTGTTTACAGGCCTCCTGGGCCATATACAGCGTTCCTCACTGAGTTCCCTGAATTCCTATCGGACCTTGTAGTCATAGCGGATAATATTCTAATCTTTGGTGACTTTAATATTCACATGGAAAAGTCCACAGACCCACTCCAAAAGGCTTTCGGAGCCATCATCGACTCAGTGGGTTTTGTCCAACATGTCTCTGGACCCACTCACTGTCACAGTCATACGCTGGACCTAGTTTTGTCCCATGGAATAAATGTTGTGGATCTTTATGTTTTTCCTCATAATCCTGGACTATCGGACCACCATTTTATTACGTTTGCAATTGCGACAAATAATCTGCTCAGACCCCAACCAAGGATCATCAAAAGTTGTGCTGTAAATTCACAGACAACACAAAAATTCCTTGATGTCCTTCCAGATTCCCTCTGTCTACCCAAGGACGCCAGAGGACAAAAATCAGTTAACCACCTAACTGAGGAACTCAATTTAACCTTGCGCAATACTCTAGATGCAGTTGCACCCCTAAAAACTAAAAACATTTCTGATAATAAACTAGCTCCCTGGTACACAGAAAATACCCGACCTCTGAAGTAAGCTTCCAGAAAATTGGAACGGAAATGGCGCCACACCAAACTGGAAGTCTTCCGACTAGCTTGGAAAGACAGTACTGTGCAGTACCGAAGAGCCCTTACTGATGCTCGATCATCCTATTTTTCTAACTTAATTGAGGCAAATAAGAACAATCCAAAATTCCTTTTTGATACTGTCGCAAAGCTAACTAAAAAGCAGCATTCCCCAAGAGAGTATGACTTTCACTTTAGCAGTGATAAATTCATGAACTTCTTTGAGGAAAAGATTATGATTATTAGAATGCAAATTACGGACTCCTCCTTAAATCTGCGTATTCCTTCAAAGCTAAATTGTCCTGAGTCTGCACAACTCTGCCAGGACCTATGATCAAGAGAGACGCTCAAGTGTTTTAGTACTATATCTCTTGACACAATGATGAAAATAATCATGGCCTCTAAACCTTCAAGCTGCATACTGGACCCTATTCCAACTAAACTACTGACAGAGCTGCTTCCTGTGCTTGGCCCTCCTATGTTGAACATAATAAACGGTTCTCTATCCACCGGATGTGTACCAAACTCACTAAAAGTGGCAGTAATAAAGCCTCTCTTGAAAAAGCCAAACCTTGACCCAGAAAATATATAAAACTATCGGCCTATATCAAATCTTCCATTCCTCTCAAAAACTTTAGAAAAGGCTGTTGCGCAGCAACTCACTGCCTTCCTGAAGACAAACAATGTATACGAAATGCTTCAGTCTGGTTTTAGACCCCATCATAGCACTGAGACGGCACTTGTGAAGGTGGTAAATTACATTTTAATGGCATCGGACCGAGGCTCTGCATCTGTCCTCGTGCTCCTAGACCTTAGTGCTGCTTTTGATACCATCGATCACCACATTCTTTTGGAGAGATTGAAACCCCAAATTGGTCTACACGGACAAGTTCTGGCCTGGTTTAGATCTTATCTGTCGGAAAGATATCAGTTTGTCTCTGTGAATGGTTTGTCCTCTGACAAATCAACTGTAAATTTTGGTGTTCCTCAAGGTTCCGTTTTAGGACCACTATTGTTTTCACTATATATTTTACCTCTTGGGGATGTTATTCGAAAACATAATGTTAACTTTCACTGCTATGCGGATGACACACAGCTGTATATTTCAATTAAACATGGTGAAGCCCCAAAATTGCCCTTGCTAGAAGAATGTGTTTCAGACATAAGGAAGTGGATGGCTGCAAACGTTCTACTTTTAAACTCGGACAAAACAGAGATGCTTGTTCTAGGTCCCAACAAACAAAGAGATCTTCTGTTGAATCTGACAATTAATCTTAATGGTTGTACAGTCGTCTCAAATAAAACTGTGAAGGACCTCGGCGTTACTCTGGACCCTGATCTCTCTTTTGAAGAACATATCAAGACCATTTCAAGGACAGCTTTTTTCCATCTACGTAACATTGCAAAAATCCGAAACTTTTACGCTATGGTCACAAGACCACAAGACGCAGTCCTCCTAATTGTCCCTAGAATTTCTAAGCAAACAGCTGGAGGCAGGGCTTTCTCCTATAGAGCTCCATTTTTATGGAACGGTCTGCCTACCTATGTCAGAGACGCAAACTCTCGCAAAACTCTCGCAAAGACCCTGAAGCATATTATTGGTAACATTTGAAAGGAAACACTGAAGTTTGTGGAAATGTGAAAGAAATGTAGAAGAATATAACACATTAGATCTGGTAAAAGATAATACAAAGAAAAAACCAACCGTTTAAAAAAAAAGTTTGTACCATCATCTTTGAAATGCAAGATAAAGGCCATAATGTCTTATTCCAGCCCAGGAGCAATTTACATTTTGTCCACTAGATGGCGGTAGTGTTTGTGCAAAGTTTTAGACTGATCCAATTAACCATTGCATTTCTGTTCAAAATTTTGTATCAAGACAGCCCAAATGTGCCTAATTTGTCTATCAATAACTTTTCATAGCATGGTATTATTTTACTCTAATAGCTACTGAAAATTGGACAGTGCAGTTAGATGAACAATAATTGAAGCTTTCTTCCAACGTCAGATATGTCTATGTCCTGGGAAATGTTCTCGTTACTTACAACATTATGCTATTTGCATTAGCCTACATTAGCTCAACCGTCCCGCAGGGGACCCACCAATCCTAAATAAGTTTTTTAACCTCTCTAGGGTACTAGCTAGCGTCCCATCTGGCCAACATCCAGTGAGGTTGCAGAGTGCCATATTCAATTACAGAAATGCTCATTTTAAAATTCAGAAAACAAAACATATTTTACATAGGTTTAAAGATTAACTTATTGTTAATCCAACCACAGTGTCATATTTATAAAATGCTTGGGCAGACAGGATGACCACATCAGTGAATCAACCCACTCAGGTGACACACCCCCTCCAGGGACGGCATGAGAGAGCCCCAGTAAGCCAGTGACTCAGCCCCTGTAATAGGGTTAGAGGCAGAGAATCCCAGTGGAGAGAGGGGAACCGGCCAGGCAGAGACAGCAAGGGCGGTTCGTTGCTCCAGAGCCTTTCCGTTCACCCTCCCACTCCTGGGCCAGACTACACTCAATCATATGACCCACTGAAGAGATGAGTCTTCAGTAGAGACTTAAGGGTTGAGACCGAGTTTGCGTCTCTGACATGGGTAGGCAGACCGTTCCATAAAAATGGAGCTCTATAGAAATTCTAGGGACAATGAGGAGGCCTGCGTCTTGTGACCGTAGCGTACGTGTAGGTATGTACGGCAGGACCAAATCAGAGAGATAGGTAGGAGCAAGCCCATGTAATGCTTTGTAGGTTAGCAGTAAAACCTTGAAATCAGCCCTTGCTTTGACAGGAAGCCAGTGTGGAGAGGCTAGCACTGGAGTAATATGATCATATTTTTTGGTTCTAGTCAGGATTCTAGCAGCCGTATTTAGCACTAACTGAAGTTTATTTAGTGCTTTATCCGGGTAGCCGGAAAGTAGAGCATTGCAGTAGTCTAACCTAGAAGTGACAAAAGCATGGATTAATTTTTCTGCATCATTTTTGGACAGAAAGTTTCAGATTTGTGTAATGTTACGTAGATGGAAAAAAGCTGTCCTTGAAATGGTCTTGATATGTTCTTCAAAAGAGAGATCAGGGTCCAGAGTAACGCCGAGGTCCTTCACGGTTTTATTTGAGACGACTGTACAACCATTAAGATTAATTGTCAGATTCAACAAAAGATCTCTTTGTTTCTTGGGACCTAGAACAAGCATCTCTGTTTTGTCCGAGTTTAAAAGTAGAAAGTTTGCAGCCATCCACTTCCTTATGTCTGAAACACATTCTTCTAGCAAGGGCAATTTTGGGGCTTCACCATGTTTCATTGAAATGTACAGCTGTGTGTCATCCGCATAGCAGTGAAAGTTAACATTATGTTTTCGAATAACATCCCCAAGAGGTAAAATATATAGTGAAAACAATAGTGGTACTAAAACGGAACCTTGAGGAACACCAAAATTTACAGTTGATTTGTCAGAGGACAAACCATTCACAGAGACAAACTGATATCTTTCCGACAGATAAGATCTAAACCAGGCCAGAACTTGTCCGTGTAGACCAATTTGGGTTTCCAATCTCTCCAAAATAATGTGGTGATCGATGGTATCAAAAGCAGCACTAAGGTCTAGGAGCACGAGGACAGATGCAGAGCCTCGGTCCGATGCCAATAAAATGTCATTTACCACCATCACAAGTGCCGTCTCAGTGCTATGATGGGGTCTAAAACCAGACTGAAAGATTTCGTATACATTGTTTGTCTTCAGGAAGGCAGTGAGTTGTTGCGCAACAGCCTTTTCAAAAAATTTTGAGAGGAATGGAAGATTCGATATAGGCCGATAGTTTTTTATATTTTCTGGGATAAGGTTTGGCTTTTTCAAGAGAGGCTTTATTACTGCCACTTTTAGTGAGTTTGGTACACATCCGGTGGATAGAGAGCCATTTATTATGTTCAACATAGGAGATCCTAGCACAGGAAGCAGCTCTTTCAGTAGTTTAGTTGGAATAGGGTCCAGTATGCAGCTTGAAGGTTTAGAGGCCATGATTATTTTCACCATTGTGTCAAGAGATATAGTACTAAAACACTTGAGCGTCTCTCTTGATCCTAGGTCCTGGCAGAGTTGTGCAGACTCAGGACTGAGCTTTGAAGGAATACGCAGATTTAAGGAGGAGTCCGTAATTTGCTTTCTAATAATCATAATCTTTTCCTCAAAGAAGTTCATGAATTTATAACTGCTAAAGTGAAAGTCATCCTCTCTTGGGGAATGCTGCTTTTTAGTTAGCTTTGCAACAGTATCAAAAAGGAATTTCGGATTGTTCTTATTTGCCTCAATTAAGTTAGAAAAATAGGATGATCGAGCAGCAGTAAGGGCTCATTGGTACTGCACAGTACTGTCTTTCCAAGCTAGTCGGAAGACTTCCAGTTTGGTGTGGCGCCATTTCCGTTCCAATTTTCTGGAAGCTTGCTTCAGAGCTCGGGTATTTTCTGTGTACCAGGGAGCTAGTTTCTTATGAGAATTGTTTTTAGTTTTTAGGGGTGCAACTGCATCTAGGGTATTGCGCAAGGTTAAATTGAGTTCCTCAGTTAGGTGGTTAACTGATTTTTGTCCTCTGGCGTCCTTGGGTAGACACAGGGAATCTGGAAGGACATCAAGGAATCTTTGTGTTGTCTGTGAATTTATAGCACGACTTTTGATGATCCTTGGTTGGGGTCTGAGCAGATTATTTGTTGCAATTGCAAACATAATAAAATGGTGGTCCGATAGTCCAGGATTATGAGGAAAAACATTAAGATCCACAACATTTATTCCATGGGACAAAACTAGGTCCAGCGTATGACTGTGACAGTGAGTGGGTCCAGAGACATGTTGGACAAAACCCACTGAGTCGATGATGGCTCCGAAAGCCTTTTGGAGTGGGTCTGTGGACTTTTCCATGTGACTATTAAAGTCACCAAAGAATAGAATATTATCCACTATGACTACAATGTCCGATAGGAATTCGGGGAACTCAGTGAGGAACGCTGTATATGGCCCAGGAGGCCTGTAAACAGTAGCTATAAAAAGTGATTGAGTAGGCTGCATAGATTTCATGACTAGAGGCTCAAAAGACGAAAACGTCATTTTTTTTTTTGTAAATTGAAATTTGCTATCGTAAATGTTAGCAACACCTCCGCCTTGGCGGGATGCACGGGGGATATGGTCAGTAGTGTAGCCAGGAGGTGAGGCCTCATTTAACACAGTAAATTCATCAGGCTTAAGCCATGTTTCAGTCAGGCCAATCACATCAAGATTATGATCAGTGATTAGTTCATTGACTATAATTGCCTTTGAAGTAAGGGATCTAACATTAAGTAGCCCTATTTTGAGATGTGAGGTATCATGATCTCTTTCAATAATGACAGGAATGGAGGTGGTCTTTATCCTAGTGAGATTGCTAAGGCGAACACCGCCATGTTTAGTTTTGCCCAACCTAGGTCGAGGCACAGACACGGTCTCAATGGTGATAGCTGAGCTGACTACACTGACTGTGCTAGTGGCAGACTCCACTATGCTGGCAGGCTGGCTAACAGCCTGCTGCCTGGCCTGCACCCTATTTCATTGTGGAGCTAGAGGAGTTAGAGCCCTGTCTATGTTGGTAGATAAAATGAGAGCACCCCTCCAGCTAGGATGGAGTCCGTCACTCCTCAGCAGGTCAGGCTTGGTCCTGTTTGTGGGTGAGTCCCAGAAAGAGGGCCAATTATCTACAAATTCTATCTTTTGGGAGGGGCAGAAAACAGTTTTCAACCAGCGATTGAGTTGTTAGACTCTGCTGTAGAGCTCATCACTCCCCCTAACTGGGAGGGGGCCAGAGACAATTACTCGATGCCGACACATCTTTCTAGCTGATTTACACACTGAAGCTATGTTGCACTTGGTGATCTCTGACTTTTTCATCCTTACATCGTTGGTGCCGACGTGGATAACAATATCTCTATACTCTCTACACTCGCCAGTTTTAGCTTTAGCCAGCACCATCTTCAGATTAGCCTTAACGTCGGTAGCCCTGCCCCCCGGTAACAGTGTATGGTCGCTGGATGATTCGTTTTAAGTCTAATACTGCGGGTAATGGAGTCGCCAATGATTAGAGTTTTCAATTTGTCAGAGCTAATGGTGGGAAGCTTCGGCGTCTCAGACCCCGTAACGGGAGGAGTAGAGACCAGAGAAGACTCGGCCTCTGACTCCGACCCGCTGCTTAATGGTGAAAACCGGTTGAAAGTTTCTGTCGGCTGAATGAGCGACACCGGTTGAGCGTTCCTACAGCATTTCCTTCCAGAAACCGTGAGAAAGTTGTCCGGCTGCGGGGACTGTGCCAGGGGATTTATACTACTATCTGTACTTACTGGTGGCACAGACGCTGTTTCATCCTTTCCTACACTGACGATTGCGATTGCGATTGCCTAACGATTGCGTCTGAAGCTGGGCTTGTAGCAACTCGAAAACAAGTCTGCAAGTCTGCAAGTTGTGATATCATATCTTCTGGGCCCGAGTAGCAGGCCGTTTAATTTGGGCATGCTTTTCATCCAAAATTCCGAATGCTGCCCCCTACCCTAGAGAAGTTAACAGGTCATATAATAAGTTGCATGTACTCACTGTGTGCAATAATAGTGTTAACATAATTTTTGAATGACTACTGTCATGGAAATGTCCTATATTTACCAAATCATGAGAGCAAACCACAACACAAGTCAGAGTTAGTTATCAAAGTCCATCTTTAATTATATGAGCTCTATCACAACCCTGTGACTCTCAGATCAATTCAGTGTATATCAATGAATTCTCTGAGAGCCCCTTACACATTGCAGCTGAGATCCTTTCATAGCAAAAAACACACATAGTCAGACAGCATAAACATAATACATCGTTCAGCTTTGTCTCCTTACTCAAACCCAGAACCATAAACCAATCCTCCATATCAACAGGCATATATCAAATTGTCATTTAGATCCAACCAATTCTAAATACAACCAATCCTGGACAAGCTCACGTTGAGCATAGAATGATTCCAGACACTGCCATCCTCCTCTCCCCGATGGGAAAGTAGGGAGTGACTGGCACACAGACACAGTGGAGCAAAATATATGTTTACACATGATGACACCTTGACCTCTCCCCTCTCTGCGGACCATTCAACTTAGTCTTGACATAGAACAGATAACTGCCAATCGCCACCACTATAGTACAACAAAATACATTCTTATGAGAAATAACTCATAAGCATATGATGAAAATAAAACATCTTATCTATGTTACCCACCAATTCTGATTATTCCCCAACATTCCCCTCTCAAGGGACCCTTCTGAAGAATCAGAATAGCAACATGGCACCTTACTAACATATAGAATAATACATTTGTTGAGTAAAAATGAAAATAACAAAACATATAAATGCTCCCAAAATTACAAGAGAATCCGTGTCTAAACACAGGCATCATTACAACCTATAGTGCAGTCATCCCTCTAAATCCTCATGCTTAGAATTAGGTTCCCCACTATCAGAGATATAGTCAGGAATAGGGAATAGGTCATTGAAATCATTCATATTCCAAATCATAAGTAACAGCCCAACTATTTATCAAACCAATATTTAGAATAGCATTCCTCAGTGATTAAAATTTGTCTTATCACTCAAAGTAAAAACCTCAATTTAACACACATCAATATTAGCAGATTTACATACAGTATAATTATCCCATAATTCTACTATTAACTTTTTTAATCATGATTATAATACAGATCAGTATCTCAATGCATTCTTAATCTAAATTACTACAATTTACATGGTGTAGACCTCTTCAATCAACCTGATACCACAAAAGTATAAACAATTTTAATGGCACAGTTGACCATCGTAGAGCCAAGGATCAAGAAGTTAGACCTATACCCCTTGGGAATAGAACAAAACAAACACAACAATACAATACACTCAACAATACAATACACTCCTTCACATATCACTTAAGTTGTATAACTTCAAATTCAAATTCAAACCCTCAAAAAACTGAATCCTCCCCCATGTTTTACACACATCTCTCCGTATGAGAGTAATGTAAAACAAAACTGAAAAGAAATGTAAAACAACATTTCAGCTAACCTAATCAAATTAAAATCACTAAACTGGAAAAAAAAACTCCACAAAGAAAAATGATTTAACCCCTATGGTCGTAGGAAAATAGACTTAAAGCAGCATACCCTTAGTTAAAAGCAATGCCCTCTCACTCTTAACAGTGGTCCAAATTACAAATATGGCTAAGAAACATATTAACCAATTACACAAATTATTTTGAAAGCAGTATTACAAATGACCATACATTTATTATCCAAATGGCTTTCCAATTGATCAAGCCACAACGGAAAGTCATCAGAAGGTCATAGGTCATACAAAACCCTTCAAAGCAGTGTTTTTCACTATATAAAACAATTTGCAAACAATAATCAACTAGTTCCAACATTTTTGTATTTCCATGTTCCCAGAATTATTTATCAAAATAATTTGCGTGTGTAATGAAAAGTCAGAAAATAAAATAAAAGTGCCCCTTTAATACCTTTGCACTACAACAAAAACTTCCCGGCCCCCTCCAATGTGGTAGTTTATGGCCTCAACTTCACTCACTCTCCCCAAGAGTATAGTCCCTGGAAACATTCCAGAGAGAGACAGTGAAATATCAATTTTCCCAGAGAAAACACAAAAAAACTTAGTATTCATTACACTACATCAATTCAGAAACTCAAACGTGAACTATAAACCAAACCTAATGATAATTCCACTGTACCTCAAATCATTAATCATAAGTTTTAATCAAATAAATTTATATGCATGATACAATGTTTAATTAAGTTAAATCAACTCCTAAAAAAACTTTTAATCAGCAACCTAATAATTTCAACCTGTTGATATAAATTTAGTAAAAACCAATCCTGATTTTTTTTCAAACAAATCTAAAATCTTTCAAAAGTTGGTGCTGTCTCATCATCGTAAAAATAAAAATACACTTATTTTTTTCCCCCACTGATATCCACAAAGGTCAATACTGTTCAGCACATCCATTAATGATCTTCCTTTAGTCTGTACAGGGTCTGAAGTTCCAATGTATGCAGATGATACAGTGATAAATTCATGCAAATAACAAACTACACAAGAACTCACTACTATAATGATTCAGATGACAAAATTGCTCAGAGACTCATGTCTACATCTCAATAAAATAAAACACAGTCTGCATGTTCCTCAAAAAACAACTACTGATGGAAAAAGCTCCTGGTGGTGTCTGATTTTAAGTGCCAAGGCATCATACTTGATTCCAACCTTTCTTTTAAAAAGCAAATAATAAAGGAACTCAAATACCAAATTCAACCTAGCTAATTTCCCAAAACATTATGAAATTGTTTTGACTATTGCGGTAACAACACTATAATTAAAATCTATGATACTGCCCCACTTAACATACTAGTTTACTAGTTTGTCCCAAGCTTGCTTTTCAACATTCACACCCATTCAGTCTTCTGTCAACAGGCTCTCATACTATTCAATCCAGCAATCACCTTTAATGACCTGACATTGTTCCACATAATGGAAACATACTATAATGTTAGACTACATTAACTTTCCTGCTCAAATTAACTGGTGTTACTTAAACAATCAAACCAAGAATCAATAACCATCAGAATCTATTCTTACGATGTTTTATGATTCAGACATCCAGTCTCCCACAAATCTATGATGCCCACCTAGTGAATCAGCTGCTAGAAATACAGAAAAAAATGTACCTGAACAACGGTCAAAACAATTAGAGTAAGGTTATTGTATATTCAAAATAATAACGCACATTTACGTTATTCTACAACAATCTACCTGCCTCCAGCAACTTTCCCTGACAATTAGTAGCCAACATAGCAACTAACTCTCTTATTTATTTTTCCCCCAGTTGGGCAAAAATATATAACCCCTCTCATTTCAACGTTTTTTCCTTACCTCTATCGTAAGATTAAAAACCCAATTTTATAACTTCCTCTTCTCTTTGCTCTCCACACTTATGAAATGTATCCTATTTCTTTAAAAATAACACACAGCGCCAAAATTATAACATGCGTCAGTCAATCTATAAAAATGAAAAACATTTCAGTAACCACTTTCTATTGCCATTCTCTCCCCGCTATTATTCAGAATTTCTTTAACTTAGGTACCTGTCTTCTCTATTGATCGTCTAGACATCGTCTTGCATCAGAATTCGCTTCGTTATTATTTTAAGTTGAATTAGTCTATAAATTTAACCTAAACAATCTATTGAAAACGTTCAGTTTATCTCTTATACAAACACTAGCGACCATAACTTCCCAGGCAAAACATACAAATAGATTATTTACAATAAAACTCGGAATTCAGCCAGCGCAATGACTGGGAATGGAACCCGGGCCTCCCGCGTTGCAGGTGAGAATTCTACCACTGAACCACCAATGCTATTTCAAAAATCTAAGATTCTCCACATATAAATCCAATTTCTAAGTAAAATCAAAACACGTCACTCTCGGTAATTCCCAGAAGAATAATAGCCCAATTTTAATAGTACAAACGTTACTCCAGCTATGATTCTCAAATTACTAAGTATTATTATTATTATTATTATTATTATTATTATTATTAAGTATTAGGACGAGCAATGTCGGAGTGGCATTGAATGAAATACAGAAGAATATAATATAGTATATACATATGAAATTAGTAATTTGTGATTTGATTCCATGTCTATGTATATAGGGCAGCAGCCTCTAAGGTGCAGGGTTCAGTAGTCGGGTGGTAACCGGCTAGTGATGGCTATTTAACAGTCTGATGGCCTTGAGATAGAAGTTGTTTTTCAGTCTCTCGTTCCCAGCTTTGATACACCTATTTATTGCATTTATTGTAGCTGTGGATTTTAAAAAGGCTAATCTGAAAACAAGGCTCCCTAAATTTTATCAGCATATCGAATGCAAGACCCGGGCTGGCAAAACCCTGGGTCATTGTTATTATAATTTCCGCGAAGCATATAAAGCCCTCCCCCGCCCTCCTTTCGGAAAATCTGACCATGACTCCATTTTGTTGCTCACAGCCTATAGACAGAAACTAAAACAGGAAGCGCCCGTGCTCAGGTCTGTTTAACACTGGTCCGAACAATCGGTTGCCGCGCTTCAAGATTGCTTCGATCACGTGGACCGGGATATGTACCGCATAGCGTCGGACAATAACATTGATGAATACGCTGATTCGGTGAGCGTGTTTATTAGCAAGTTCATCAGTGATGTTGTACCCACAGCGTCTATTAAAACATTCCGCAAACCAGAAACCGTGGATTGACGGCAACATTCGCGCAAAACTGAAAGTGCGAACCATTGCTTTTAAAGAGGGCAAGGTGACCGGAAACATGACCGGATACAAACAGTGTAGCTATTCTCTCCACAAGGCAATCAAAGACGCTAAATGTCAGTATAGAGACAAAGTAGAGTCACAATTCAACGGATCAGACATGTGAGGTATGTGGCAGAGTCTACAGTCTACCATGTACTACAAAAGGAAAACCAGCCCCTTCGCGGACCACAATGTCTTGCTCCCAGACAAACTAAACAACTTCTTTGCTCGCTTTGAGGAAAACACAGTGCCACTGACACGGACCGCTACCAAAACCTGCGGGCTCTCCTTCACTGCAGCCAACGTGAGTAAAACATTTAAACGTGTTAACCCTCGCAAGGCTGCCGGCCCAGACGGCATCCCCAGCCGCGTCCTCAGAACATGCGCAGACAAGTTGCCAGGTGTGTTTATGGACATATTCAATCAAACCTTATCCCAGTCTGCTGTTCCCACATGCTTCAAGAGGGCCACCATTGTTCCTGTTCCCAAGAAAGCGAAGGTATCTGGGCTAAATTACTATCACCCCATAGCACTTCCATCATCATGAAGTGCTTTAAGAGACTAGAGAGCTAGGGAGCACCCCCCTATCCACATCGACGGGACAGTAGTGGAGAGGGTAGTAAGTCTTAAGTTCCTCGGCGTACACATCACGGACAAACTGAAATGGTCCACCCATACAGACAGCCTGGTGAAGAAGGTGCAGCAGCGCCAAAAACACACAACCGTTTACAGATGCACAATCGAGAGCATCCTGTGGGGCTGCATCACCGCCTGGTACGGCAACTGCTCCGCCCTCCGCCCACGACCTTAAGGCTCTCCAGAGGGTAGTGAGGTCTGCACAACGCATCACAACGCATCACCGGGGGCAAACTAGAAGCTGTTTTTCAGTCTCTCGGACCCCGCTTTGATGCACCTGTACTGCCTTCTGGATGATAGCGGGGTGACCAGGCAGTGGCTCGGGTGGTTGTTGTCCTTGATGATCTTTCTGGCCTTCCTGTGACATTGGGTGCTGTAGGTATCCTGGACAGACAGTGTGTCCCCGGAGATGCGTTGGTCAAGCCTCACCACTTCTGGAGAGCCCTGCGGTTGCGGGTGGTGCAGTTGCCATACCAGGAGGTGATACAGCATGACCGGATGCTCTCGATTATGTATCTGTAAAAGTTTTTGAGAGTCTTAGGGGCCAGGCCACATTTTTTGTACCTTCCTGAGGTTGAAGAGGAGCTGTTGCGCCTTCTTCACCACACTGTCTGTGTGGGGGAACTTGATTTTCAACTTCTCCACTGCGATCCTGTCGATGTGGATAGGGAAGTGCTCCCTCTGCCGTTACCTGAAGTCCACTATCAGCTCCTTTGTTTCATTGATGTTGAGGGAGAGGTTATTTTCCTGGCACTACTCCGCCAGGGCCCTCACCTCCTCCGCCAGGGCCCTCTTGTCATTGTTGCTAATCAGGCCCACTACTTTTGCGTCCCTCTGCAAACTTGATGATTGAGTTGGAGGCGTGTGTGGCCAAGAAGTCATGGGTGAACAGAGAGTACAGGAGGGGGCTGAGCACACACCCTTGTGGGGCCCCTGTGTTGAGGATCAGCGACCACCTGGAGGCGGCCCATCAGGAAGTCCAGCACCCAGTTGCATGAGGTGGGTTCAAGATGAATGATGAGCTTGGAGGGTACTATGGTGTTGAATGCTGAGCTATAGTCAATTAACTGCATTCTTACATATGTATTCCTCTTGTCCAGATGGGTTAGGACAGTGCGAAGGCGATTGCATCATCTGTTGATATATTGGTGCGGTAAAAAAGTGGGACAAGGGTGTCAGGTAAAGTAGAGGTAAAATAATCTAGCATCTCAATGCACTTCATGAAGACAGAAGTAAATGCTACGGGGTAAAAGTCATTGAGTTCACTTACCTTTGCTTTCTTGGATACTGGAACAAAGGTGGGCATCTTGAAGCAAGTGAGGACAGCAGACTGGGATAGGGAGAGATTCAATATGTCCTTAAACACTCCAACCAGCTGGTCTGCGCATGCTCTGAGGACACGACTAGGGGTGCCATCTGGGACGGTAGCCTTGCGAGGGTAAACACGCTTAAATGTCTTAATCACATCTGCCACGGAGAAGGAGAGCTCACAGTCCATGGGAGGCTAGTTACAGATTTGACTTAAATCTGCTTGAAAATCTTTGGCAAGACTTGAAAATGACTGTCTAGCAATGATCAACATCCAACTTCACAGAGATTGAATAATTGTGCAAATATTGTGCAAATATTGTACAATATGGGTGTGTAAAGCTCCTAAGAACTTACCCAGAAAGACTCACAGCTGTAATCACTGCCAAAGGTGACCGCTAACATATATTGACTATGGGGTGTGAATACCTATTTATATTACACATTTCTGTATTTCATTTTCAATACATTTGCAAAAACATCTAAAAACATATTTTCAATGTGGTAATTTGGGGTATTGTGTTTTTTTATTTAAATGAATGTTTCATTCAGGCTATAACACAACAACATACAGATTAAGTCAAAGGGTATGAATACTTTCTAAAGGCACTGTAACACGGGCCTCTTCTTGATATAGCAGGGTCATCTCCTGATTGTAGCATGGTCATCTCCTGGATATAGCAGGGTCCTTTCCTGGACTATGAACTGACAAAGGGGGAGAAGTTGCAAACTACTGCAGAGATAGCTTGCAAAGTTCTGTCATACTTTCCAGGACTATGCCAAAACAGTTCGAGCTTCTAATTTTAAAAATGAATCTCTCCAGAAACAAGTCTCTCACTGTTGCCGCCTGTTATAGACCCCCCTCATCTGCCAGCTGTACCCTGGACACCATATGTGAATTGAATGCCACTCATCTATCTTCAGAGTTGGTTCTGTTAGGTGACCTAAACCTAAACTGCTTAACACCCCGGAAGTCCTACAATCTAAGCAAGATGCCCTCAATCTAACACAAATCATCAAGGAACCCACCAGGTACAACCCTAAATCCGTAAACATGGTCCACCTCATAGATATTATGCTGACCAACTTGCCCTCCAAATATACCTCTGCTGTTTTCAATCAGGATCTCAGGAATCACTGCCTCATTGCCTGCATCCGCTATGGATCCGCAGTCAAACGACCACCCGTCATCACTGTCAAGCGCTCCCTAGAACACTTCTGCGAGCAGGCCTTTCTAATTGACCTGGCCCGGGTATCCTGGAAGGATATTGACATCATCCCGTCAGTCGAGGATGCCTGGTCGTTCTTTAAAAGCAATTTCCTCACCATCTTAAATAAGCATGCCCCTCTCAAAAAATGTAGAACTAAGAACAGATATAGTCCTTGGTTCACTCCAGACCTGACTACCAGCACAAAAACATCCTGTGGTGGACTGCAATAGCATCGAATAGTCCCCACGATATGCAACTGTTCGGTGAAGTCAGGAACCAATACAAGGAGTCAGTCAGGAAAGCAAAGGCAAGCTTTTTCAAACAGAAATTTGCATCCTGTAGCACTAATACCAAAAATTTTAGAGACACTGTAAAGTCCATGGAGAATAGGAGCACATCCTCCCAGCTGACCACTGCACTGAGGCTAGGTAACACGGTCACCAACGATAAATCCATGATAATCAAACATTTCAATAAGCATTTCTCTACGACTTGTCATATCTTACTCCTGGCTAACCCAACCCCAGCCAACAGCCCCAACCCCCCCCCCCCCCCCCCCCCACAGCTATTTGCCCGAGCCCCCCCTGCTTCTCCTTCACCCAAATCCAGAAAGCAGATGTTCTGAAAGAGCTGCATAACCTGGACCTGTACAAATCAGCTTGATTAGACAAGCTGGACCCTCTCTTTCTAAAACTATCCGCCGCCATTGTTTCAACCCATATTACCAGTTTGTTCAACCTCTCTTTTATATCATCCGAGATCCCTAAAGATTGGAAAGCTGCCTCTGTCATCCCCCTCTTCAAAGGGGTTAACACTCTAGACCCAAACTGTTATAGATCTATATCCATTCTGCCCTGCCTCTCTAAAATCTTCGAAAGCCAAGTTAATAAATAGATCTCTGACCATTTCGAATCCCACCATACCTTCACCGCTGTGCAATCCGGTTTCCGAGCTGGTCACGGGTGCACTTCAGCCACTCTCAAGGTCCTAAATGATATCATAACCGCCATCAATAAAAGACAGTACTGTGCAGCAGTCTTCATCGACCTGGCAAAGGCTTTTGATTCAGTCAACCACTACATTCTTATCGGCAGACTCAAAAGCTTTGATTTCTCAAATGATTGCCTCGCCTGGTTCACCAACTACTTCTCAGACAGAGTTCAGTGTTTCAAATCAGAGGGCCTGTTGTCCGGATCTCTGTCAGTCTCTATGGGGGTACTACAGGGTTCAATTCTCGGGCCGACTCGTTTCTCTGTATATATCAATGATGTCGCTCTTGCTGCTGATGATTCCCTGATAATCCTCTACGCAGACGACACCATTCTGTCTACATCTGGCCCTACTTTGGACACTGTGTTAACTAACCTCAAATATAGCTTCAATGCCATACAACACTCCTTCCGTGGCCTCCAACTGCTTAGAAATGCTAGTAAAACCAAATGCATGCTCTTCAACCGTTCGCTGCCCGACTAGAATCACTACCCTGGACGGTTCTAATGTAGAATATGTGGACAACTACAAATACCTAGGTGTCTGGCTAGACTGTAAACTCTCCTTCCAGACTCATATTAAACATCTCCAATCCAAAATCAAATCTAGAATTGGCTTCCTATTTCAAAACATAGCCTCCTTCACTCACGCCGCCAAACTTACCCTCGTAAAACTGACTATCCTACCGATCCTCGACTTCGGTGATGCCATCTACAAAATAGCTTCCAATACTCTACTCAGCAAACTGGATGCAGTATATCACAGTGCCATCTGTTTTGTCACCGAATCCCCTTATACCACCCACCACTGAGACCTGTATGATCTAATCGGCTGGCCCTCGCAACATATTCGTCGCCAGACCCACTTGCTCCAGGTCATCTATAAGTCTATGCTAGGTAAAGCTCCGCTTTATATCAGCTCACTGGTCACCGTAGCAACACCCACCCATAGCACGCGGTCCAGCAGGTATATCTCACTGGTCATCTCCAAAGCCAACCCCTCTTTGATCACCTTTCCTTCCAGTTCTCTGCTGCCAGTGACTGGAACGAATTTTAAAAATCGCTGAAGCTGGAGTCTTATATTTCCTTCACTAACTTTAAACTTGAGCTATCTGAGCAGCTAACCGATCGCTGCAGCTGTACATAGTCCGTCTGTAAATAACCCACCCAATCTACCTAACTTTTCTGCTCTTTTGCACACCAGGACAAAAAGGCTTCTCAACAGTTTTTACCTCCAAGCCATAAGACTCATGAACAGATAATCAAATGGCTCCCGGACTATTTGCATCATGTGCCCCCCCAAGCTCCCCCAATCCCTCTTTTTACGCTGCTGCTACTCTCTGTTTATCACATATGCATATTCACGTTAACTATACATTCATGTACATACTACCTTAATTGGGCCGACCAACCAGTGCTCCGGCACATTGGCTAACCAGGCTATCTGCATTGTGTCCCGCCACCCACCATCCGCCAACCCCTCTTTTACGCTACTGCTACTCTCTGTTCATCATATATGTAAGGTTGTATTCGGCGCATGTGACAAATAAACTTTGATTTGATTTGAGTATCTCTACTTGCACATCATCATCTGCTCATCTACTGTATCACTCCAGTGTTAATCTGCTGAATTGTAATTACTTTTCCACTATGGCCTATTTATTGCCTACCTTCTCACGCCATTTGCACACACTGTATATAGACTTTCCTTTGTTTTCTATTGTGTTATTGACTGTACTCTTGTTTATTCCATGTGTAACTCTGTTTTGTTGTTTATATCGCACTGCTTCGCTTTATCTTGGCCAGGTCGCAATTGGAAATGAGAACTTGTTCTCAACTAGCTTACCTGGTTAAATAAAGGTGAAATAAATAATAAATAAAAATTAAAAATCTTATTGATTACAGTCACTTGTTAATGTATTATTACCTCATAAGTCATATTCTGAATGAATCAGTGATATACAAATAAGCTTAATTATTTTTTTTACTAACTAACTTAATCAATCACAGAATTATATACACACACACACACAATATGTCAAAATTAAATCAAATCAAATGTATTTATATAGCCCTTCGTACATCAGTTGACATCTCAAAGTGCTGTACAGAAACCCAGCCTAAAACCCCAAACAGCAAGCAATGCAGTTGTAGAAGCACGGTGGCTAGGAAAAACTCCCTAGAAAGGCCAAAACCTAGGAAGAAACCTAGAGAGGAACCAGGCTATGTGGGGTGGCCAGTCCTCTTCTGGCTGTGCCGGGTGGAGATTATAACAGAACATGGCCAAGATGTTCAAATCTTCATAAATGACCAGCATGGTCGAATAATAATAAGGCAGAACAGTTGAAACTGGAGCAGCAGCACGGTCAGGTGGACTGGGGACAGCAAGGAGTCATCATGTCAGGTAGTCCTGGGGCATGGTCCTAGGGCTCAGGTCAGTTGAAACTGGAGCAGCAGCACAGCCAGGTGGACTGGGGACAGCAAGGAGTCATCATGTCAGGTAGTCCTGGGCATGGTCCTAGGGCTCAGGTCCTCCGAGAGAGAGAAAGAGAGAAGGAGAGAATTAGAGAACGCACACTTAGATTCACACAGGACACCGAATAGGACAGGAGAAGTACTCCAGATATAACAAACTGACCCCAGACCCCCGACACATAAACTACTGCAGCATAAATACTGGAGGCTGAGACAGGAGGGGTCAGGAGACACTGTGGCCCCATCCGAGGACACCCCCAGACAGGGCCAAACGGGAAGGATATAACCCCACCACTTTTCCAAAGCACAGCCCTCACACCACTAGAGGGATATCTTCAACCACCAACTTACCATCCTGATGCAAGGCTGAGTATAGCCCACAAAGATCTCCGCCATGGCACAACCCAAGGGGGGGGGCGCCAACCCAGACAGGAGGACCACATCAGTGAATCAACCCACTCAGGTGACGCACCCCTTCCAGGGACGGCATGAGAGAGCCCCAGTAAGCCAGTGACTCAGCCCCTGTAATAGGGTTAGAGGCAGAGAATCCCAGTGGAAAGAGGGGAACCGGCCAGGCAGAGACAGCAAGGGCGGTTCGTTGCTCCAGAGCCTTTCCGTTCACCTTCCCACTCCTGGGCCAGACTACACTCAATCATATGACCCACTGAAGAGATGAGTCTTCAGTAAAGACTTGAAAGTTGAGACCGAGTTTGCGTCTCTGACATGGGTAGGCAGACCATTCCATAAAAATGGAACTCTATAGGAGAAAGCCCTGCCTCCAGCTGTTTGCTTAGAAATTCTAGGGACAATTAGGAGGCCTGCGTCTTGTGACCGTAGCGTACGTGTAGGTATGTACGGCAGGACCAAATCAGAGAGATAGTTAGGAGCAAGCCCATGTAATGCTAGGTAGGTTAGCAGTAAAACCTTGAAATCAGCCCTTGCTTTGACAGGAAGCCAGTGTAGAGAGGCTAGCACTGGAGTAACATGATCATATTTTTTGGTTCTAGTCAGGATTCTAGCAGCCGTATTTAGCACTAACTGAAGTTTATTTAGTGCTTTATCCGGGTAGCCGGAAAGTAGAGCATTGCAGTAGTCTAACCTAGAAGTGACAAAAGCATGGATTAATTTTTCTGCATCATTTTTGGACAGAAAATTTCTGATTTTTGCAATGTTACGTAGATGGAAAAAAACTGTCCTTGAAATGGTCTTGATATGTTCTTCAAAAGAGAGATCAGGGTCCGGACTAACGCCGAGGTCCTTCACAGTTTTATTTGAGACGACTGTACAACCATTAAGATTAATTGTCAGATTCAACAGAAGATATCTTTGTTTCTTGGGACCTAGAACAAGCATCTCTGTTTGCAGCCATCCACTTCCTTATGTCTGAAACACATGCTTCTAGCAAGGGCAATTTTGGGGCTTCACCATGTTTCATTGAAATGGACAGCTGTGTGTCATCCGCATAGCAGTGAAAGTTAACATTATGTTTTCGAATAACATCCCCAAGAGGTAAAATATATAGTGAAAACAATAGTGGTCCTAAAACGGAAACTTGAGAAACACCAAAATTTACAGTTGATTTGTCAGAGGACAAACCATTCACAGAGACAAACTGATATCTTTCCGACAGATAAGATCTAAACAAGGCCAGAACTTGTCCGTGTAGACCAATTTGGGTTTCCAATCTCTCCAAAAGAATGTGGTGATCGATGGTATCAGCACTAAGGTCTAGGAGCACGAGGACAGATGCAGAGCCTCGGTCCGATGCCATTAAAATGTAATTTACCACCTTCACAAGTGCCGTCTCAGTGCTATGATGGGGTCTAAAACCAGACTGAAGCATTTCGTATACTTTGTTTGTCTTCAGGAAGGCAGTGAGTTGCTGCGCAACAGCCTTTTCTAACATTTTTGAGAGGAATGGAAGATTCGATATAGGCCGATAGTTTTTTTATATTTTCTGGAGAGGAGTCCGTAATTTGCTTTCTAATAATCATAATCTTTTCCTCAAACAAGTTCATGAATTTATCACTGCTAAAGTGAAAGTCATCCTCTCTTGGGGAATGCTGCTTTTTAGTTAGCTTTGCGACAATATCAAAAAGGAATTTTGGATTGTTCTTATTTTCCTCAATTAAGTTAGAAAAATAGGATGATCGAGCAGCAGTAAGGGCTCTTCGGTACTGCACGGTACTGTCTTTCCAAGCGAGTCGGAAACTTCCAGCTTGGTGTGGCGCCATTTCCGTTCCAATTTTCTGGAAGCTTGCTTCAGAGCTCGGGTATTTTCTGTGTACCAGGGAGCTAGTTTCTTATGAGAAATGTTTTTAGTTTTTAGGGGTGCAACTGCATCTAGGGTATTGCGCAAGGTTAAATTGAATTCCTCAGTTAGGTGGTTAACTGATTTTTGTCCTCTGGCGTCCTTGGGTAGACAGAGGGAATCTGGAAGGACATCAAGGAATCTTTGTGTTGTCTGTGAATTCATAGCACGACTTTTGATGTTAATTGGTTGGGGTCTGAGCAGATTATTTGTCGCAATTGCAAACGTAATAAAATGGTGGTCCGATAGTCCAGGATTATGAGGAAAAACATTAAGATCCACAACATTTATTCCATGGGACAAAACTAGGTCCAGCGTATGACTGTGAACTGTGAAAGTGAGTGGGTCCAGAGACATGTTGGACAAAACCCACTGAGTCGATGATGGCTCCGAAAGCCTTTTGGAGTGGGTCTGTGGACTTTTCCATGTGAATATTAAAGTCACCAAAGATTAGAATATTATCCGCTATGACTACAAGGTCCGATAGGAATTCAGGGAACTCAGTGAGGAACGCTGTATATGGCCCAGGAGGCCTGTAAACAGTAGCTATAAAAAGTGATTGAGTAGGCTGCATAGATATGGTCACTAGTGTAGCCAGGAGGTGAGGCCTCATTTAACACAGTAAATTCATCAGGCTTAAGCCATGTTTCAGTCAGGCCAATCATATCAAGATTATGATCAGTGATTAGTTCATTGACTATAATTGCCTTTGAAATAAGGGATCTAACATTAAGTAGCCCTATTTTGAGATGTGAGGTATCATGATCTCTTTCAATAATGACAGGAATGGAGGTGGACTTTATCCTATTGAGATTGATAAGGCGAACACCGCCATGTTTAGTTTTGCCCAACCTAGGTCGAGGCACAGACACGGTCTCAATGGTGATAGCTGAGCTGACTACACTGACTGTGCTAGTGGCAGACTCCACTATGCTGGCAGGCTGGCTAACAGCCTGCTGCCTGGCCTGCACCCTATTTCATTGTGGAGCTAGAGGAGTTAGAGCCCTGTCTATGTTGGTAGATAAGATGAGAGCACCCCTCCAGCTAGGATGGAGTCCGTCACTCCTCAGCAGGTCAGGATTGGTCCTGTTTGTGGGTGAGTCCCAGAAAGAGGGCCAATTATCTACAAATTCTATCTTTTGGGAGGGGCAGAAAACAGTTTTCAACCAGCGATTGAGTTGTGAGACTCTGCTGTAGAGCTCATCACTCCCCCTAACTGGGAGGGGGCCAGAGACAATAACTCGATGCCGACACATCTTTCTAGCTGATTTACACGCAGAAGCTATGTTGCGCTTGGTGATCTCTGACTGTTTCATTCTAACTAAGTAGCATCGTTGGTGCTGACGTGGATAACAATATCTCTATACTCTCTACACTCGCCAGTTTTAGCTTTAGCCAGCACCATCTTCAGATTAGCCTTAACGTCGGTAGCCCTGCCCCCTGGTAAACAGTGTATGATCATACATTGGTTACTGATTTGATAGAAAGGCTAAGGGCTAAGCCAATATGACGGCTTGGTAGACAAAGGAAATGGGTGGGGACAGTTCAAGAGCGAGAAACTCAGAGAGGATTCACTGTAATACAGTTGATAACTACATTCAGGAAATGCTAATACTTTTAAAATGAACGGCCACTCTTTCGAAAAGAAATGGCAATTTACATATTATAGCAGGGTCCTCATCTGGATATAGCTAGCAGGGTCCCCTCCTGGATGTAGCAAACTTCTCGGCTGGTCCTCCACTGGTCATAAAAACACAATTAGACTTGTTGCTGCAGGTAAATTGTTTATTAAACACTAGTATAGGGCAGCAGCTTGTTGGGTGGTTTGTTGGGTAGGCGACTGTGTGTGTCTGTGTTCCATCAGCCATGATGATCAAATCAAATCAAATCAAATGTATTTATGTAGCCCTTCGTACATCAGCTGATATCTCAAAGTGCTGTACAGAAACCCTGCCTAAAACCCCAAACAGCAAGCAATGCAGGTGTAGGTGTAGAAGCACCTGATCACTTGTTTCATTACAAGCCTTATGGTGAGTCTTTAGAGAGGTAGGTGGACAGGCTAGAATATGGGAATCAGGATCCAAGCTCAAATCAAATCCAATTTTATTTGTCACATACACATGGTTAGCAGATGTTAATGCGAGTGTAGTGAAATTCTTGTGCATCTAGTTCCGACAATGCAGTAATAACCAACGAGTAACCTAACCTAACAATTCCACAACTACTACCTTATACACACAAGTGTAAAGTGATAAAGAATATGTACATAAAGTTATATGAATGAGTGATGGCACATAACGGCATAGGTGAGATGCAGTAGATGGTATCGAGTACAGTATATACATATGAGATGAGTAATGTAGGGTATGTAAACATAAAAGTGGCATAGTTTAAAGTGGCTAGTGATACATGTATTACATAAAGATGGCAAGATGCAGTAGATGATAGAGTATAGTATACACATATACATTGAAGATGAGTAATGTAGGGTATGTTAACATTATATTAAGTGGCATTGTTTAAAGTGGCTAGTGATACATTTTTTACATACATTTCCATTATTAAAGTGAGCTGGAGTTGAGTCAGTATGTTGGCAGCAGCCACTCAATGTTAGTGGTGGCTGTTTAACAGTCTGATGGCCTTGAGATAGAAGCTGTTTTTCAGTCTCTTGGTCCCTGCTTTGATGCAGCTGTACTGACCTCGCCTTCTGGATGATAGCGGGGTGAACAGGCAGTGGCTCGGGTGGTTGTTGTCCTTGATGATCTTTATGGCCTTCCTGTGACATCGGGTGGTGTAGGTGTCCTGGAGGGCAGGTAGTTTGCCCCCGGTGATGCGTTGTGCAGACCTCACTACCCTCTGGAGAGCCTTACGGTTGCGGCGGAGCAGTTGCCGTACCAGGGCGGTGATACAGCCCGACAGGATGCTCTCGATTGTGCATCTGTAGAAGCTTGTGAGTGCTTTTGGTGACAAGCCAAATTTCTTCAGCCTCCTGAGGTTGAAGAGGCGCTGCTGCGCCTTCTTCACAACGCTGTCTGTGTGGGTGGACCAATTCAGTTTGTCCGTAATGTGTACGCAGAGGAACTTAAAACTTACTACCCTCTCCACTACTGTCCCGTGGATGTGGATGGGGGGTGCTCCCTCTGCTGTTTCCTGAAGTCCACAATCATCTCCTTTGTTTTGTTGGCGTTGAGTGTGAGGTTATTTTCCTGACACCACACTCCGAGGGCCCTCACCTCCACCCTGTAGGCCGTCTCGTCATCGTTGGTAATCAAGCCTACCACTGTAGTGTCTTCCGCAAACTTGATGATTGAGTTGGAGGCGTGCATGGCCACGCAGTTGTGGGTGAACAGGGAGTACAGGGGGGAGGGGGGGGGGGGGGGGGGGGGGGGGCTCAGAACGCACCCTTGTGGGGTCCCAGTGTTGAGGATCAGCGGGGTGGAGATGTTGTTACCTACACTCACCACCTGGGGGCGGCCCGTCAGGAAGTCTAGTACCCAGTTGCACAGGGCGTGGTCGAGACCCTAGGTCTCGAGCTTGATGACGAGTTTGAAGGGTACTGTGGTGTTAAATGCTGAGCTGTAGTCGATGAACAGCATTCTCACATAGGTATTCCTGGTTCCTCCCCATGTTAGCACAACTAAAAGTATATAAGTCAGATGTCTCGAGCCCAGAGCCTGGTGCCTGGAGCTGGCTAGGAGAGAGAGTTGATTGGGCTGTCCCTGAACAGGAACTGGCTAGGAGAGAGAGTTGACTGTGCTGTCCCTGAACAGGAACTGGCTAGGAGAGAGAGTTGACTGGGCTGTCCCTGAACAGGAACTGGCTAGGAGAGAGAGAGATGACTGGGCTGTACCTGAACAGGATCTGGCTAGGAGAGAGAGAGATGACTGGGCTGGCCCTGAACAGGAGATTACTAGGAGAGAGAAAGATGACTTGGCCGTCCCTGAACAGGAGCTGGCTAGGAGAGAGAGAGATGACTGGGCTGTCCCTGGACAGGAACTGGCTAGGAGAGAGAGTTGACTGGGCTGTCTCTGAACCACAGCTGGCTAGTAGAGAGAGATGACTGGGCTGGCCCTGAACCGGAGCTGGCTAGGAGAGAGAGTTGACTGGGCTGTCCCTGAACAGGAACTGGCTAGGAGAGAGAGAGATGAATGGGCTGTACCTGAACCAGAACTGTCTAGGAGAGAGAGTTGATTGGGCTGTCCCTGAACAGGAACTGGCTAGGAGAGAGAGATGACTGTGCTGTCCCTGAACAGGATCTGGCTAGGAGAGAGAGAGATGACTGGGCTGGCCCTGAACAGGAGATTACTAGGAGAGAGAAAGATGACTTGGCCGTCCCTGAACAGGAGCTGGCTAGGAGAGAGAGAGATGACTGGGCTGTCCCTGGACAGGAACTGGCTAGGAGAGAGAGAGATGACTGGGCTGGCCCTGAACCGGAGCTGGCTAGGAGAGAGAGAGATGACTGGGCTGTCCCTGAACATGAGCTGGCTAGGAGAGAGAGATGACTGGGCTGTCCCTGAACCGGAGCTGGCTAGGAGAGAGAGAGATGACTGGGCTGGCCCTGAACAGGAGATTGCTAGGAGAGAGAAAGATGACTTGGCTGTCCCTGAACAGCAGCTGGCTAGGAGAGAGAGAGATGACAGGGCTGGCCCTGAGCAGGAGCTGGCTAGGAGAGAGAGAGATGACTGGGCTGTCCCTGAACAGGAGCTGGCTAGAAGAGAGAGAGAGATGACTGGGCTGTCCCTGAACCGGAGCTGGCTAAGAGAGAGAGGTGACTGGGCTGGCCATGAACCAGAGCTGGCTAGGAGAGAGAGACATGACTGGGCTGTCCCTGAACAGGAGCTGGCTAGGAGAGGGAGAGATGACTGGCTGTCCCTGAACCTGAGCTGGCTAGGAGAGAGAGATGACTGGGCTGTCCCTGAACCTGAGCAGGCTAGGAGAGAAAGATGACTGGGCTGTCCCTGAACAGGAGCTGTCCTCCTTAGTGTTAGGACCATGGCTAACATCTCTCTCCCCAGCTCTGTGTGTTTCTGTCTGTCTGCAGAGTATCAGGCCTGATATTTGCTATGGCACTTTAACTCTCTGGCACCTTTCTGGGAGATGAAGAAGTGTCTGGATGGGATAATGTGGCCCGTCACACACACACACACACACACACACACACACACACACACACACACAGATTTGTGCACTGTTGTGTTAGAGCGATAGTTTCAAGTCATTGTGCCTACTAGAGATGCTGTCTGTGTGTTGTGTGTTAGAGTCGGTGGCAGGTGAACAGTTATCTGCCTCTTTTGTCAGTTGATAATCTGGAAGATATGCATGGAGGGGTCAGAGTGAAGAGGTCAAGAGGGCATGAATCATGGATAGAAGATAAAAACTAATTTTAATGTGTGTAGTTGATACTTAGCCTAGTGCATAGGGAGAGTCTGAGAGACACACACACTGACCCTGCTGTTTCCTAAGAACTCTCCTTCTCTCTCTTTTCCTCTTCCTCTCCATCTCTCTCTCCCTCTCCGTCTCCCTCTCCCTCTTTCTCTCCTTCTCTCTCTCCCTCTTTCTCTCACTCACTCTTCCTCTCCTTCTCTCTCCCTCTCTCTCTCTCTCTTCCTCTCCATCTCCCTCTCTCGCTCTCTCTCTCTCCCGCTTCTTTTCCTTCTCTCTCTCGCTCTTCCTCTCCATCTCTCTTTCTTCCTCTCTTTTTCTCACTCCCTCTTCCTCTTTTTGTCTCTATCCTCTCCTTCTCTCTCTCTCTTCCTCTCATTCTCTCTCCCCCTTTCTCTCCATCTTTCTCTTGCTCTTCCTCTCCTCTCCCTCTCTACATCTTCCTCTCCTTCTCCCTCTCTCTCTATTCCTCTCCTTCTCCCTCTCTCCCTCTTTCTCTCTCCTTCTTCCTCTCTCCCTCTTTCTCTCTCCTTCTTCCTCTCCTTCCCTCTTCCTCTTTCCTCTCCTCAAGTAGGATATGTTATTTTGAAGCAGCTCTAGCAGAATAATCCCCTGGGATACTTGACCTTTAGAGAGAGAGGGAGAGAGAACCATGAGGCTAAATGGTCCATTTCTCCCTGGGGGGCCTGCATTTGTGGTGTCCAGTGTTAGCTTTGTAAAGGGCTTTCACTTTGATTAGGGACGTTTGGGAGGAGAATTCACTTAAAGGCTGAGAGAGGGAGAACGCTACTTGCTCTGTCCATGCTGTTCAGATCACAAGAGGTTTCCCTGTAATGCCACTTCATTCTGTGAGATGTGGTGAAGGTAAATGTGTGACCAGTCAAAAAGTGTGTAATGCATCTGGACCTACCATCACCCTGGGGGGATAATGGTTGTGATTGCTGTTGATTCCCGTCTCTCCACAAAGTAGCTAATGTAGAGAGAGGACGTGGGAGAGAGAGAGGAGAAAAGGAGGAGGTTAGGACAGAAAGTCCCTGGTTTCTCTCTCTCTTTCACTCTGGCCTGAAGAGAGTGAAGGGGAAACCCCCCTGATAAGTCCTTGTGTCAAAGCAGACCCAAGTAGCTCAGCTTTAACTTCTTGTCTCTTCCTTTTCGCTATTTCATTTTTCCTCCCTCTCTCACTCAATCCCTCCCTGGCAGTAAAACAGATGAGGCAAGGCAGCAGCTTGTCATTGCTTCTGGGAAGTGCTCCAAACCGAGTGTTAAAATAATTTCAGGTTAGATAAAGCTTGGTGTGAGCCTGGAGCGAGCCCGGGGACATCACAGGGTTCATCTTCATTTAGAATAAAGCGGCCACGCAGAGAGGGGGCCTGCAGGCAACCATAGCCATGGCACACATACACACACACAAACAGAGGGAGGACCTGTGTTTGTGTGTGTGCGCTTGTTGGCCTCTCTGACTGTACAGAGGAGAGACAGTTATGGGTGTAGCTAGCATACTCTATAGTCTACCCCACGTTTTAGCCCTCACTAAGAATATTGAGAGACACAAGCACAGTGAAGACACATTATTGCACCAGGCATACATATCCACATACTGTAATGAATACTCAGAGAGAAAAAGGTGTAGATTCACACGCAGAGCGCAGCAGGTGTTTATTTTTGACACCTTCACAGAAGGCAGGAATCGTGGTCACTGACAGACAATGGTCATACACAGGTGGGAAAACAGGCAGGTGAATCAAAACTAGGACTGAAGACTATAACTGGTTCTCACAAACGAGGAAGGAAAAGGCTTAGTTGAGTCAAAACGAACAATACCTCACATAGGCTCAAACAGAAAGAAATGAACTAAATAAGGAGCTGATGAGACCAGGTGAGTAACTAACACAGCTGAAAACAATGAAAGACATTGCTACGTACAAGAACGCAATGAAACAGAACACAAGGTTGACTAAGAAAATAAATACAGAACCTTAAACATACGCACATCTGTTTTGACTGACACAATCCGTAGGATATTGCTCCTCTGAAAAATGTCCAGTGAATTTGAATATTTTCATGGTTTTCAATTTCCTCCCACAGTACTGTTGAGATGATGGGTCACTGGGTTTAACTTGCTCAGATTAGTGGCCAGGCTGCAGCCTACAGTCAGAGAGGAAAAAATAGGTGTCCATGTGGTGCTAACGCATCATTCACAAGTTTAAGTCCAGGCCAATGGCATTCCTACTTAAAAAAACCCTGCATAAGCTGGTTTAAAGACCTGAAGACGTAAATCCAGGGCAACCTGTTGAAAATGGCACAATCAGACAACACAGAGAGACAGTCTGACACATTCCTGCATATGGTAGAATATGCATGGATATAACCACACTCTCAGATAGCACAGTACACACTAAGAAATACACTGAGTGATCAAAACATTAAGAACACCTGCTCTTTCAAATCAAATTTCTATTGGTCATATACACGTGTTTAGCATATATTATTGCGGGTGTAGTGAAATGCTTGTGCTTCTAGCTCCAACAGTGCAGTAAGACACAGGTGAATCCAGGTGAGAGCTATGATCCCTTATGATGTCACTTGTTAAATCTACATCAGTCAGTGTAGATGAAGGGGGGGAGACACGTTAAAGAAGGATTTTTAAGCCTTGAGACAATTGAGACATGGATTGTGTATGTGTGTCATTCAGAGGGTGAATGGGCAAGACAAAATATTTAAGTGCCTTTGAACGGGGTATGGTAGTAGGTGCCAGAACTGCAATGCTGCTCGGTTTCGTGCTCAACACTTTCCCCCATTTATCAAGAATGGTCCACCACCCAAATTATATCCATCCAACTTGACACAACTGTGGGAAGCATTGGCCAGCATCCCTGTGGAACACTTTCGACACCTTGTAGAGTCCATGCCCCGACGAATTGAGGCTGTTCTGAGGGCAAAAGGGGGTGTGACTCAATATTTGGAAGGTGTTCCTAATTATTTGTCAACTCCGTGTATAGTCCTTCATACATTTTCTCTGACAACCTGCCAAAGTAGACTGAAACAACAGAGATACAACATAAATGCAAAAACAAAGTTTTTGTAACAATAACAACCTTTAACCTTACTGATATAGCGGCAGCATCCCAGTAGGAGAGGAAGACAAGTGTGCAAAACAGGTACCGGTAAGCTGTCAGATTCTGTGTGTCTAGTTGTTACTGGTTACAGTGGACACCATAGCAACATGCTCAGGACATGACGTGTATTTATATTCCGGACTCTGGTATGGAAGCAAATTTCCTGCAATTCTATCTATTTTGCCATGGGGTTTTGAACTGTGTATTTAAATACTGGATTCAATTTAGCTCATTCTAAAATTTGTACTACTCTACATTACATTTTGTCACGTCAATTCCATGTAAAAAGTTCCATGAGCACCATAGGAGAATGTCAAATTGTGTGTCTACGGAAAGATAAGAGTCTGTTTTTTTTAAATGAAGACATATATATACATTTTTCAACATTTGAAATAAGCAAAAGCTTTGACTTCTGGACAAACAAATGGAAACATTTTTTTTTTAAGATCTAATGAACCAGAAAAATTCTTAAAGGTATCAGAAATAAATCAAAATACAGTAATGTTGAAGTAAAGACCGCTGCCAATGCTTCAATTTCCTTTTGGAGAAACATTGTGCCTTGTGCCTTGAAATGGTTTTACCAAAAACCCACATATCCAAGATATATTCTACTTTCTCTCCATCATGAAGGAGGATAATTCAAGTTTGCAGAAGTAACAAGTAAAGGTCAATCAATCAAATGTATTTATCAAGCCCTTCTAACATCAGCTGATGGATGTCACAAAGTGCTGTACAGAAACTCTGCCTAAAACCCCAAATAGCAAGCAATGCAGGTGTAGAAGCACGGTGACTAGGAAAAACTCCCTAGAAAGGCCGGAACCTAGGAAGAAACCTAGAAGAGAACCAGGCTATGAGGAGTGGTCTGTCCTCTTCTGGCTGAGCTGGATGGAGATTATAACAGAACATGGCCAAGATGTTCAAATGTTCATAAATGACCAGCAGGGTCAAATAATAATAATCACAGTGGTTGTCGAGGGTGCAACAGGTCAGCACCTCAGGAGTAAATGTCAGGTGGGTTTCATAGCCAATCATTGAGTATCTCTACTGCTCTTCCTGTCTCAAGAGAGTTGAAAACAGCAGGTCTTGGACAAGGTAGTACGTCCAATGAACAGGTCAGGGTTCCATAGCCGCAGGCAGAACAGTTAAAACTGGAGCAGGAGCACAACCGAGTGGACTGGGGACAGCATGGAGTCAATAGGCCAGGTAGTCCTGAGGCATGGTCCTAGGGCTCAGGTCCTCTGAGAGAAAGATAGAAAGAGAGAGAGTAAAAGGGAGAGAGTGAAAAAGAGAGATAATTAGAGAGAGCATACTTAAATTCACACAGGACACCGAATAAGACAGGAGAAATACTCCAGATATAACAGACTGACCCTAGCCCCCCGACACATAAACTATAAATTCTGTAGGCTGAGATAGGAGGGGTCGGGAGACACTGTGGCCCCATCCGACGATACCCCCATACAGGGTCAAACAGGCAGGATATAACCCCAACCACTATGCCAATGCACAGCCACCACACCACTAGAATGATATCTTCATCCACCGACTCTTACTATCCTGAGACAAGGCCGAGTGTAGGCCACAAAGATCTCCCTCACGGCACGAACCCAAGGGGGGGGGGGGGGGGGGGGGGGCAACCCAGACAGGATGACCACATCATTGAATCAACCCACTCAGGTGACACACCCTTCCTAGGGATGGCATGGAAGAGCACCAGTAAGCCAGTGACTCAGCCCCTGTAATAAGGTTTGAGGCAGAGAATCCCAGTGGAGAGAGGGGAACCGGCCAGGCAGAGAAAGCTCCAGAGCCTTCCCATTCATCTTCACACTCCTGGGTCAGACTACACTCAATCATAGGACCTACTGAAGAGATGAGTCTTCAATAAAGATTTAAAGGTCGAGACCGAGTCTCTCTCACGTGGATAGGCAGACCATGCCATAAAAATGGAGCTCTATGGGAGAAAGCCCTGCCTCCAGCTGTTTGCTTCGAAATTCTAGGGACAGTAAGGAGGCCTGCATCTTTTGACTGTAGCGTACATGTTGATATGTATGACAGGACCAAATCAGAAAGATAGGTAGGAGCAAGCCCATGTAATGCTTTGTAGGTTAGCAGTAGAACCTTGTAGAGAGTGTAGCACTGGGGTAATATGATAAAATGTTTTGGTTCCAGTCAAGATTCTAGAAGCCGTGTTTAGCACTAACTGAAAAGTATTTTGATCTTTACACGGATAGCCGGAAAGTAGAGCATTGCAGTAGACTAACCTTGAAGAGGCAAAAGCATGGATTTATTTTTCAACATCATTTTTGGACAATAACTCAAAACAGCAGTAACTCAGCAAAAACTCAAAACAATATCCCATAACAAAAAAAAATGCTACTTAAAACCTCTTGAGGATAGGGGAGACGCTAGCGTCTCGAATGGCCAATTTCCTGGGGAAAAGAGCGCCAGATTCAAATAAAATACTATAAAATTCGAACTTTCATTAAATCACACATGTAAGATGCTCAATTAAAGCTACATTCGTTGTGAATCCAGCCAATATGTCAGATTAAAAAAATGATTTTTGGCGAAAGCATATGAAGCTATTATCTGATAGCCTGCAGCCATCCTCACCAGCAGTAAACAAAGGGGCTAGCGTAGCAGGCGCTACACAAAATGCTGAAATAAAATATAAAATATGCATTTCCTTTGACGAGCTTCTTTTTTTGGCACTCCAATATGTCCCATAAACATCACAATTGGTCCTTTTGTACGATTAAATCCGTCCGTATATATCGAAAATTTCCATTTATAAAGCACGTTTAATCCAGAAAAAAACAGCTTAGAAAAACGCAACGTCACTACAAAATATTTCAAAGTTGCCTATAAACTTTGCTAAAATATTTCAAACTACTTTTGTAATACAACGTTAGGTATTTTTAAACGTTAATAATCGATCAAATTGTAGACGGGGCAATCTGTATTCAATACATGAACGAAAAGAAAAAAGCTCTGCTCTTCAAGTCTTGTGCAACTCACAAATGTGTCCCCTGTTCCGAGTTGGCCTACTTCCTGATAAGACAAAGAAATAACCTCAGCCATATTCCAAACACTGGCGACATTGTGTGGAAGCTGTAGGAACTGAAAGTAGGTTCCTATTAGATTTCCAATGTCAAAGACAATATGGGGAGGAGACATGGGAAAAAAAAGAAAAAATTCTGAACAGTTAGTCTTCGGGGTTTTGCCTGCTACATAAGTTCTGTTATACTCACAGACATGATTCAAACAGTTTTAGAAACTTCAGAGTGTTTTCTATCCAAATCTATGAATGAAATGCATATCTTATATTCTTGGCATGAGTAGCGAGAAGTTGAAATTGGGCACGCTATTTATCCAAGAGTGAAAATTCTGCCCCCTAGCTTTAAGAGGAAACCAGAAATTACATGATAAATATTCCCTCACCTTTGATGATCTTCATCAGAATGCCCAGGTCCACAATAAAGTGGATATCATGTGGAATGCGTATGACCAGGAAATGGCTGACTGCCAGACACATGGCTCATTCTGCTCTTATTCAGTCCCACAACAAAGTAGAAGCCTCATTCAAATTTCTATAGATGGTTGACATCTAGTGGAAGCCCTAGGAAGGGCAGCTTCATTCATACTGTATCTCAATGGGATTTCAATAGGAACTGTGTTGAAAATCTACCAACCTCAGATTTCTTACTTCCTGTTTGGATTTCTTCTCAGGTTTTTGCGCGCCATATGAGTTCTGGTATACCCACAGACATCATTCAAACAGTTTTAGAAACTTCAGAGTGTTCTCTATCCAATACTAATAATAATATGCATATATTAGCAACTAAGACTGAGGTGCAGGCCATTTACTCTGGGCACCTTATTCATCCAAGCTACTCAATACTGCCCCCCAGCCGTAAAGAACAAATTATTATTGACAATGACGGCCTACCAAAAGGCAAACCCGCTCCTGCGGGGACGGATCTGGGATTAAAATTAATTAATAAAATAAACTATAGGAAAAAACACACATCATGACAAGAGAGACACCACAACATTACATACAAAGAGACTGAAGACAACAACATAGCATGGCAGCAACATATGAAAACACAACATAGTAGTAATACGACATGAACTTTACCATGCTGAAAGGGATATTCAATGTCTATTTCTTTTTTTACCCATCTATCAATAGATTACCTTCTTTGCTTGGCATTCGAAATCCTCACTGGTCTTTGTGGTTGAATCTGTATTTGAATTCACTGCTAAATTGAGGGACCTTATAGATAATTGTATGTGGCATTCATAGATGAGGTAATCATTAGAAAGTCCTGTTAAACACTATTATTGCACACAGAGTGAATCTATGCAACTTATTATGACTTGTTAATCATTTGTTTACTCTTGAACTTACTTGCCATAACAAAGGGGTTGTATACTAATTAACACCATTTTTTAATAATTTGTAACAATCTCAAAAAACATAATTCCACTTTTACATTATGGGGTATTGTGTGTAGGCCAGTGACAAAATAAATCTGATTCATTCTGTAACACAACAAAATGTGTAACACGTAAAGTGGTGTGAGTACTTTCTGAAGGCACTGTATCTGTCCACTGTTGTGACTGAGGCAAGGGACAGACAGACTAACAGACAGATGCAGGAGAAGCCATTTTGGATTGTGTTTTCATTATCATACTGACTAGCAGTCAAGAGATGTGTACACTGTTTCTCTTTCTCATCTATATATCTTTCTCTCCTTTTCACTCCCTCTCTTCCTCTTCTCCAGCCTCACTCTCTCCTCCTCTCCTCCTTAATTGTTTATATACATTAACATTCCCCAAATTGCCAGTATTTGGTTCAGGTGACAGGCCTGTAATTTGAAAGCTCAGCCTTCCTTTGCCAGAGGAGTAAGCAATTTAAGCACTGTGCTGAGCCCTAATGTTGGGTTGTCAAAAGGAGCCCGGCCATTCCCCCTATGCTAATCAATCAATGACGCCCTGCAACCTTTTCATCTGTTCAGCTCGGCCGGCAGACCCTAGCTCTGATATATCTATTAACTTACTGTCGGGGGCCGGGCGAAGGGCGCTGCTAGATGAGATTCCTCCAGCCCTGGCATTTGAGGCAGATAAGTAAGCTATCAGGGTGGCGGATAAATAGCAGAGTAAAGATTTGGTCCTGCCCCTGAGAGTGAGGCGACAATGCAGCCGTGGCGAGCCAGATAGCCTTCCTCATTATCCTGCCACACGCCCCTAATCCAAAAAGTTGTTTACCGAGAGAGGAGGCTAGTGTTATCTGCCACCGCCACCGTGTTTTCTGTGTGTGTATTGGGGGGAGGTTTAAAAACGCCCTAATATGCGCAGTTGGCCGAGACTGATTTATTTTTTGAGACCCTGTCAGAGAGGCCTTCCTTTTTGCAGGGGTTCTATGTGTGCCTATGTGTTTACCGTGTGTTAACTTGGAAGTTTTAAAATGACATTATTCCAATATAAAATAGAGGATGAATGTTTTGTCGGTCTCTCTATCCTCCCATGTTGTCTTCGGTCAGTCCAGATAAAGAGCTCCTGTCTCTGCCAGACAGAATGATCCTAGACAGTCATTGATTATGGCTGTGTGCTATAACAGCTTGCTGGTTTTGTATAATTTTCATCACGTTTCAGGTAAGACCCAAATGCAGACTGTGTTCAAGTAACAATGTTTATTACAGCATCAGGGGCTGGCAAATGAGAGGTCAAGGCAGGCAGGGGTCGACAATCCATAGTAGTGGCAAAGGCACAGGACGGCAGGCAGACTCAGGGTCAGGTCATGCAGAGGTTGGTAAACCAGAGGATGGGCAAAGGATAATGGGGAAGATGGGTGACACCTGGAGGGGGGTGGAGACAAGCACAAGGACAGGTGAAACAGATCAGGGCGTGACAATTGTTGCTTATTACATGTTATAATAGATATAACGAGTCGTATGTTGATTGGTACTATTTCTCCTTTATCCCCCCCCCCACCCCCACACACACTCTCCACCCTTGTGAGGTCTTTAGAACCCCCCCCCCCCCCCCCCCCCCCTCCACTGCAGTAATCCTGAGAAGCAGTAAACTAGAGGTGTGAGGGGACTGATTGCCAGTTGATCATGCTGAAATACGCTCTTATCCGTTATTGGATCTGAAATAGAGGAGGCTTAAGAATTATCTGAGTCCTCAGTTAATGTGGAGATCATCTGGAGAAAGCTCCGCAAGGTAGGGTTGGGCTGGCCAGATTGCTAACTGGCTGCTATGGTTACCAACAGTCGGCTGGGAGGTGGGAGGGGGGATGTTGTAAGGTGGGGCAAGGCTATGTGTCACTCTTCCCATCTCGTTGACAACTTCTCCTCTATTGTCTACCTACACCTCCTCTCCTCCTTATAATCTCCCCCTCCTCCTCTCATCCTCCTTATAACCTCTCCCTCCTCCTCTCCTCCTCCTTAACCCTCCTCTCCCTCTTTACTTTCCTCTTCCTTAACCCTCCTCTTCCTCATCTTCTCATCCTCCTTACACCCTCCTCTCCCTCCTCCTTACACCCTCCTCTCCCTCCTCCACTCCTCCTCTTTACACCCCCCTCCTTACACCCTCCCCTTCCTCCTCCTCTCCTTAACCCTCCTCTCCCTTCTCCTCTCCTCCTCCTTAACCCTCCTCTCCTTACACCCTCTCCACCCTCCTCCTTACTCCCTGCTCCTCTCCTCCTCCTTACACCCTCCTCTCCCTCCTCGATCCACCCTCTCCTCCTCTTCTCCCTCCTCCTTACACCCTCCTCTCCTCCTCCTTACACCCTCTCCCTTGTCCTTACACCCTTCTCTCCCTCCTCCTGTCCTCCTCCTTATCAAAACATATAGGCCTACGGGCTAGGTTACATGAGGTGTTTGACTAAATTTGAAAAAGTTGCAAAAAAAACCTGTCAACATTGAAGAGGCGACTCCGGGATGCTGTCCTTCTATGCAGATTTCCAGATTTTTGCCCATCTTAATCTTTTCTTTTAATTGGCCAGTCTGAGATTTGGCTTTTTCTTTGCAACTCTGCCTAGAAGGTCAGCAACCTCTTCACTGTTGACGTTGAGACTGGTGTTTTGTGGGTACTATTTAATGAAGCTGCCAGTTGAGGACTTGTGGGGCATCTGTTTCTCAAACTAGACACTCTAATGTACCTGTCCTCTTGCTCAGCTGTGCACTTGGGCCTCCCACTCATCTTTCTATTCTGGTTAGAGCCCTTTAGTGCTCTTTTGTGACGGGAGTAGTACACAGAGTTGTATCAGATGTTCAGTTGCTTGGCAAATTCTCACATGGAATAGCATCATTTCTCAGAACAAGATTAGACTGACGAGTTTCAGAAGATAATTCTTTATTTCTGGCCATTTTGAGCCTGTAATCGAACCCACAAATGCTGATGCTCCAGATACACAACTAGTCTCAAGAAGGCCATGTTTATTGCTTCTTTAATCTGCACAACAGTTTTCAGCTGTGCAAACATAATTCAAAAGGGTAATCTAATGATCAATTAGCCTTTTAAAGTTATAAACTTGGATTACCTAACACAACATGCCATTGGAAAACAGGAGTGATGGTTGCTGATAATGGGCCTCTGTAGGCCTATGTAGATATTCCATGAAACAATCTGCCATTTCCAGCTACATTAGTCATTTACAACATTAACAATGTCAACACTTCATTTCTGATCAATTTGATGTTATTTTAATGTACATAAAACTTGCTTTTCTTTCAAAAACAAGGAAAATTCTAAGTGACCCCAAACTTTTGAGCGGTAGTGTATTCTTAATAATATATGTGTGAAATTAGTTTTGATTTAGAATGGACCATTGTAATGCACCGGTCTCTCTCGAAACAGGGACAGAGGGAAAAAAATACATGTCATCTATGCACTTAAATAGCAAATGGAGGACGTTTTTCCCATGGTTCATGTTCATGCTAGCCAGGTAAGCTATACTCCTTTTGTAAAGAGAAGCAACGTGATTAATATTAGGAAAGTTGATAAGTAAATATAGTAGGCCTAGCCTATAAAAGCTGATGGGATCCTCCTCTTTTGAATCACTCTGTTTTATCACTCAATTGCATAGCCTATAGAAATGTTTTGCAACATTCGCTCATGGGCTCTCATGAAATGTTTGATTCGATTACATTTGCAATGATGTCAGAGTGATTAGAGGGACAATAAAGTGCTAAGTACCAGGTGGTTAGCAAGTTTGGTAGGCTACTAATGACCATCAGCAGCATCAGAGCTTAGAGAAGCCTAATTACCTTGTCTAGTGGAATATGACTGCAATCATGACTCGTGACCACTGGTATGGCGGTAATATGGTCACCTTAACAGCCCTAGGCATAAGTAAAGGCTTTGATTTCTGGTCAGACAGATGTAAATGGAAACATCTACCAGGAAAAGTATTGAAACGTATTAGTAATACATAAATGTGTCATCTGGTAGGTCAAAGCAAGAGTCTGGATAACAATTCTCTCTCTCTCTCTCTCCTTGCTCTCTCTATCTCCCTCTCTCTCGCTCTCTCTCCTTTCTTGCTCTCTCTCCCTCCCTCCCTCTCTTTCTCTCCCTCCCTCCCTCTTCTCTCCCTTTCCAGTTGATGTCACCTCTCGCAGGTCTTAATGACACCTACCCATGAGCCCCCTCTCTTTCCATTTAATGTAACCAGCATTTGCACCCACTGAGCACTGACCGACACTGGACGTTGTTTTTGGTGCAGGTCCGGATAAGCTTTGATTTCAACATCCACAGACATAGATTTTTGGTCTGGTCCGGACTGGCTTTGATTTCAACATCCACAGAGGTTGATTTTTGGTCTGGTCCGGGCTTTATTTGGCCCAAACGTAGACATCCATGATTGGTGACCGGACCAAAATCTGAAATAAATCATAGGTTCAGATTTTGTACGGACCTTATTTGGGAGCTGGGCTCATTAGAATAATAGCCAGTGTGTATAATAATACCCATATATGCCAAGAAGGATATTGCATATGTCTACCTTTGTGTACCTATTCAGGATAAACATGAAGAGAATGACATTCATATCAAGAATTTTGCCTTCATGTGTAGTACAGATTAGCGACTGTAATGTTGTTATCTAAATCCACTTCACCTACTGTCGTTATATAGAATAAAGTCAAGTTTGTCATTTCGTAGCTGACACCCAATTCTTTCTGCAGACTTCTTTGAATCTTAATTTGTAGAAGATATTTCCGTTTTTGGAAAATGTTGCATAGAAAACTGAGGATTTTACAGTAATTATGTTATCAAATATTGCATTTGCACAGTTAAAATGTGTTTTTGTGAAATGTTTAGTGTAAACAAGTAGGTGTTGTTACAAGTAGGTGTTGTGCATAGAGTTGTATGGTTTGTTAAAAGTAGAAATCAATGGGGGTTTTTCCCCATACATTTTAAAGTGTAATTCCGTTAATGTGGAATTGCCCAAATCTTCTGAGATGAGGCAGCTGGCTAGACCTTAGACTGGATAGGTGAGCTGTGTAAGCAATTAACTTCACTAGGGTAGGGGGCAGCATTCGGAATTTTGGATGAAAAGCGTGCCCAGAGTAAACTGCCTGCTACTCAGGCCCAGAGGCTAGGATATGCATATTATTAGTAGATTAGGATAGAAAACACTCTGAAGTTTCTACAACTGTTTGAGTGATGTCTGTGAGTATAACAAAACTCATATGGCAGGTGAGAACCTGGAAGTGGGAAATCTGAGGTTTGTAGTTTTTCAAGTGATTGCCTATCCAATATACTGTGTCTATGGGGTAAGATTGCACTTTCTAAGGCTTCCACTAGATGTCAACAGTCTTTAGAACTTTGTTTCAGGCTTCTAATGTGAATGGGGAGTGAATAAGAGCTGTTTGAATCAGGGTTCTGGCTGAAAGCCGTTCCTTTTCATTTCTAAAGACAAAGGAATTGTCCGGTTGGAATATTATTAAAGATTTATGACAAAAACATCCTAAAGATTGATTGTATACATCGTTTGACATGTTTCTACAAAATGTGATCGAACTTTTTAGATTTTTCGTCTAGACTTTGTGCTCATGCCTTGTGCATTTTGATTACTGGACTAAACGTGCGAACAAAAAGGTGGTATTTGGACATAAATTATGGACTTTATCGAACAAAACAAACATTTGTTGTCTAACATGGAGACCTGGGAGTGCCATCAGATGAAGATCATCGAAGGTAAGTAATAAATGTTCCTTTTTTCCCAAAATATTTTTTTTGTAGGCGAAATAGCTCCGTTTGTTCTTCACGTTTGGCTGAGAAATCGACCGGAAATTGCAGTGACGAAAACGCAGAAAAATATTCCAACTTAGCTCCGTAATATCAACAAAAACATGGCAAACGTTGTTTATAATCAATCCTCAAGGTGTTTTTCAAATATCTATTCGATAATATATCCGTCGGGACAATTAGTTTTTCAGTAGGACCGATTGGAATAATGGCTACCTCTGTATTTTACGCGAGAGTCACTCTGGGAGCCATCAGGTGACCACTTGCGCAATGTTGCCGCTTACGGGTATTCTTCAACATAAATGCGTAAAACTACGTCACAATGCTGTAGACACCTTCGGGAATATGGAGAAAGAGTAATCTGGTTGATAGCCCATTCACTGTTCAATAGGGACGCATTGGAACGCAGCGCTTTCAAAACGTGAGGCACTTCCGGATTGGATTTTTCTCAGGCTTTCGCCTGCAACATCAGTTCTGTTATACTCACAGACAATATTTTTACAGTTTTGGAAACTTTAGAGTGTTTTCTATCCTAAGCTGTCAATTATATGCATATTCTAGCATCTTGTCCTGACAAAATATCTCGTTTACTACAGGAACGTTATTTTTCCCCCCCAAAAATTACTGCCCCCTAGTCACAAAAGGTTAATATCTATAATCTTTATGATTATTTATCTTCATGGTTGTACAGTCACCTCAAATAAAACTGTGAAAGACCTCGGCGTTACTCTGGACCCTGATCTCTCTTTTGACGAACATATCAAGACTGTTACAAGGACAGCTTTTTTCCATCTAAGAAACATTGCAAAAATCTGAAACTTTCCGTCCAAAAATTATGCAGAACAATGTATCCATGCTTTTGTCAGTTCTAGGTTAAACTACTGCAATGCTCTACTTTCTGGCTACCCGGATACAGCATTAAATAAACCTCAGTTAGTGCTAAACACGGCTGCTAGAATCTTGACTAGAACCAAAAAATGTGATCAAATTATTCCATTGCCAGCCTCTCGACACTGGCTTCCTCTTAAACTTCTTATGGCTGCAGGGGCAGTATTCAGTAGCTTGGATGAAAGGTTTCCAAAGGTGCCCAGAGTAAATGGCCTGCTCCTCATTCCCAGTTGCTAATATATGCATATTATATTGATGTGGACACCAAGTAATTTGAAGCTCTCAACCTGCTCCACTAGAGCCCCATCGATGAGAATGGGGGCATGCTCAGTGCTCCTTTTGCTGTAGTCCACAGTAATCTCCTTAGTCTTGGTTACGTTGAGGGATCGGTTGTTATTCTGACACCACCTAGCCAGGTCTCTGACCTCCTCCCTATAGGCTGTCTCGTCGTTGTCGGTGATCAGGCCTACTACTGTTGTGTCGTCTGCAAACTTAATGATGGTGTTGGAGTCGTGCCTGGCCATGCAGTCGTGGGTGAACAGGGAGTACAGGAGGGGACTGAGCACGCACCCCTGGGGGGCTCCAGTGTTGAGGATCAGCGTGGCAGATGTGTTGCCACCTACCCTCACCACCTGGGGGTGTTAGAGGATGAGTGTGTGAGTGGGAGAGTGTGAGTGTGTGTATGTGTATGTCTGTCTTTACCTCTGTGTTAATGATTGGTTTACGTGTCCTCTTTGATGTCCTAGAATTCTCTGGGTGGGTTGCGTAACACATATATCAGGAGTGATAATGAGTCCTCTCTATACAGTAAACGTTGGATCTACATTCTGACCACAGGGCGGGCAGTGGATGAGCTGATCTTCCTGAACCTCCCTGTGCCACATGAGAGACTAACTCGTAATGGCTAAAATTCATTAATCTTCTGCAGTGGGACATGCTGCCGATTGTGTTCCCCATATGCCCAGGTCCCATAACACCTCTCACAATGTTGGTAATTTAATGTTACGAATAAAGAGAGAGAGGTGTTGTGGAGGGTGATTTGCGGGTGAAACGTGGCGGATGAAGAGTTTAGTGTGAATACAGGCCAGTGTAGGGCAGAGCAGACTCTACAACCCCCACAGCTCCTTTTCTCATCTTGTAATTGAAGGTGAGAAAGGATTGAATTATCATCAGGAAGAGAGTAATCTGGTCTCACCCCATGATCCGCTCATTTCCCCGAGTGCTTCTCGACCTGGGACAAACACACGCGTGCAAACTCACACAATCACACACAGGCATACACACACACACACACAGACACACACACACAAACTATGGGGAGTGTGTGTTCTGTTCCCCCAGGATAGGCCACACACGCACACACAGACACACACACACACTCTCTCCCCTCTACAATCTCCCACGGCTGTTAGTGTTATTGGAGTGAAGGATTAGCCATCAGATTCCACATATGCTTTAGTAATGCCTCAATCAATGCTTTTCTACTTAGCTCACACACACACACACACACACACACACACACACACACACACACACACACTGGCGCCGACAGAGATGGCCGCCTCGCTTCACGTTCTTAGGAAACTACGCAGTATTTTGCTTTTTTATGTATTATTTCCTACACTGTTAGCCCAGGAAATCTTAAGTCTTATTACATACATCCTGGAGGAACTATTGGATATAAGAGCAACGTCAACATTATCGCCCAGGAATACAACTATCCTGAAGCGGATTCTCTGTTTGGACCACCACCCAGGACAACGATCGGATCCCAGTAGGCGACCCAAAACAACGGCGACACAGAAGGGGCAGACGGAGCGGTCTTCTGGTCAGGCTCCGAAGACGGGGACATCGCCCACCACTCCCGAGTATACTACTCGCCAATGTCCAGTCTCTTGACAAATAGGTAGAACGTAATTCGAGAAAGGGTTACCTTCCAGAAAGACATCAGAGATTGTAACAATCTCTGTTTCACGGAAACATGGCTCAATTCGGATACGTTATCAGAGACGGTTCAGCCAACCGGTTTCTTCACGCATTGCGCAGACAGAAACAAACATCTCTCAGGTAAAAAGAAGGGCGGGGGTGTATGCCTTGTGATTAACGAGTCGTGGTGTAATCATAAAAATATACAGGAACTCAAGTCCTTTTGTTCACCTTTTGTTCACCTTCACCAGAATTCCTTACGATCAAATGCCGACCGCATTATCTACCAAGAGAAATCTCTCCGATTATAATCACAGCCGTGTATACCCCCCCAAGCAGACACCTTGACGGCACTGAAAGAACTTCATTGGACACTATGTAAACTGGAAACCACTAATCCTGTGGCTGCATTTATTGTAGCCGGGGATTTTAACAAGGCTAATCTGAAAACAAGGCTCCCTAAATTTGATCAGCATATCGAATGCGTGACCCGGGCTGGCAAAACCCTGGATCATTGCTACTTTAATTTCCGCGATGCATACAAAACCCTCCCTCGCCCTCCTTTCGGCAAATCTGACCATGACTCCATTTTGTTGCTCCCAGCCTATAGACGGAAACTAAAACAGGAAACACCTGTGCTCAGCTCTGTTCAACTCTGGTCAGACCAATCTGATTCAACACTTCAAGATTGCTTCGATCACATGGACTGGGAAATGTTCCGGATAGCATAGAACAACATTATTGATGTTTACGCTGATTCGGTGAGCGAGTTTATTAGTAAGGGAACACCCCCCTGAAATGTACAAAAAATGAATAGGAACATATTAGCACCGTACGAAACATATACACGGTGTCCAATATTGCTCAATTGGACGTTGTTTCATTCAAAGTTGATTGCAAATGCCATATGTCAAATGCCAAGTGTAACACTGCAAAAATCCAAAAGATGGCGAGTGCGCTCCACCGTAATTTTTCACATTGCAAATGTAACACAAGTCAAGACCCAAGAGTAAAATTTTGAAAAAATGTTAAAAAAAATTCAAAAACTTATCACCCCCTTAAAAAAGTGCTTTCTGGACCATTTTTCAAATGTCTTTTTTTATTGTCGATTACACGTGTAAGAACTGTATGAATATACTTTTGTCAAATTTAATTATTAGAATTATTATTATTTTTTTTTTACTTGTCCATAAGGCATATGTTTTGTTAATTTGTGTCACGAATCCCGCCAAAGATGGTGCCTCTTCCTGTTCGGGCGACGCTCGGCGGTCGTCGTCGCCGGCCTACTAGCTGCCACCGATCCCCTTTTCTGTTTCATTTAGTTTTGTCTGATTAGTTTCACCTGTTTCTTGTTTGGGTTTTGTTTTGGGCTTTTTAAACCCGGTAGGCCCGTCGGCTTTTGTGCGGGCTTGTTTTTCTGTTTATGGTGTGTGAATATTTTGTGGATTCCATTTTTCCGAACAGTTTTGTCCTGTTTGTTGAACTGGGTATTTATGCGCCCTTGTGAGTGTGGCGTGACTGTCTCTCTGTTTTTTGGAATTAAAAGATCCACGTCTTTGAAATACCTTGCTCTCTGTGCCTGACTCCTCCACCCACTACTTCTAGAAGCCATTACATAAGCCCGCACCACTATGGAGTTAGCAGGAGCAGCGACCACCCCTCTTCCATCGATGGAGGAGCGCGTCCTCCATCACACAGCCGTCCTCCATCGTATTGGTTCGGCAATGGACCTGATGATGGAGAGGATGGAGCGATGGGAGAGGAGTGGTCTCCCGACATCCACCCCAGCTCCCCCACAGACGACGCAATCCACTCCTCCTCTGACGGCATCCGGTCCCAGCGCGTTGCGTCTCGCGCCCCCGAGGGAGTACGATGGAGCGGCGGCTGGGTGCCAGGGATTTTTGCTCCAGGTAGAGCTCTACCTGGCTACCGTTAGTCTGACTCCCTCGGGTGAAGAGAGTGTGAGCCTCCTCATCTCCTGCTTGACGGGTAGTGCCCTGGAATGGGCCAACGCTGTCTGGAATGGCCCAAACTCTGCTCGGGACCACTACCCGTGAGCAACTGTTTCACCTCAGACAGGAGATGAGGAGCGCGCAAGACTTCGCCTTGGAGCTCTGGACCTTGGCCGCTGTGTGGGGTGGAATGACCGGGCCCTGATGGACCACTACCGGTTCAGCCTCCAGGAGGACGTCCGCAGGGAGCTAGCTTATCGGGACACCACACTCTCCCTCGATGAGCTCATAGACTTGTCGATCCAGCTGCCCGCGGGCGTTCAGAGGGGGTCCTGCCAATTCCACCTCCCAGCCCTCGTGCTCCAACTCCAGTGGAGTTGGGAGGAGCTGCATCGAGGGGGACCGGAGGAGGAGGCTCCTCCTGCACCTACTGCGGGTGGAGAGGACACACTTCGGACCGGTGCTGGAGAAGTCCGTCTGGGAGTCAAAATGGCAGGCGGAACACTTCTCGGCCACTCCAGGTGAGTAAGCACCAAACTCACCCAGAGCTCCCTGTTGGTCACATGTTTTATTTATTTTTTCCTTGCGTTTCTTCCCTCTCTCCAGCATAAGGCACTAGTCGATTCAGGCGCAGCTGGGAGTTTTATGGATCGCGGACTCGCCCGTAGGTTTGGGATTCCGTTGGTGCCGATAGACCCACCCTTCCCCGTGCACTCCTTAGATAGCCGACCGTTAGGGTCAGGGCCGGTCAGGCAGGCTACGGTTCCGCTAGACATGGTAACGCACGGGGATCATAGGGAGCGGATCAGTTTCTTACTTATCGATTCACCTGCGTTTCTAGTGGTGTTGAGGGTTCCCTGGCTGGCTATTCACAATCCCCTCATTTCCTGGAGACAGGGGGCTCTTCAGGGGTGGTCAGAGGAGTGTTCAGGTAGGTGTATAGGAGATTCCATCGGTGCCACATCGGTGGAGTCCAGACCAGGTTTTCCACTGTGCGCATTCCCTCAGAATATGGCAATTTGGCTATCGCTTTTTGTAAAAAAAAAAAAGGCGACCAAATTACCACCCCATCGACGGGGGGATTGCCTGATAAACCTCCAGGAGAACGCTGCACTTCCCAGGAGTCACAGGAGGAGACGTTGGCTATGGAGACATATGTCATGGAATCTCTGAGACAGGGGTACATTCGGCCCTCCGTGTCAGGAGGGAGGACTGCGTCCGTGCATTGATTATCGAGGTCGAAATTTGATCACAGTGGGGTTTAGTTATCCGCTACCTCTCATCGCTACGGCGGTGGAATCATTCCACGGAGCGCGTTTTTTCACGAAACTGGACCTCAGGAGCGAGTATAATCTGGTGCGTGTTCGGGATGGAGACGAGTGGAAAACTGCGTTTAGTACCACATCAGGCCATTATGAGTACCTCGTCATGCCGTATGGGTTAAAGAATGCTCCAGCATTCTTTCAATCCGTTGTATATGAGATTCTCAGGGACCTGCGCGGGCAGAGGGTGGTGGTGTACATTGATGACATCTTGATTTATTCCGCCACACGCATGTCACCCTGGTGCACAAGGTACTTGGGCGACTGCTGGAGCATGTGGCTGAGAAATGTGTGTTCTCCAAACGAACTGTTTCCTTCCTGGGTTATCGCATTTCCACCTCGGGGGTGGTGATGGAGTGTGACTGCGTTAACGCCGTGCGTAATTGGCCGACTCCGACCACGGTAAAGGAGGTACAGCGGTTTTTAGGGTTTGCCAATTACTACCGGAGGTTTATCCGGGGTTTTGTCCAAGTGGCAGCTCCTATTACCTCACTGCTGAAGGGGGAGGCCGGTGCGTTTACGGTGGTCGGCCGAGGCAGACGGAGCTTTCAACCGGTTGAAGGCGCTGTTTACTGACGCGCCCGTGTTGGTGCATCCGGACCCCTCGTTAGCGTTCATAGTGGAGGTGGATGCGTCCGAGGCTGGGGTTGGAGCCGTGTTGTCACAGCGCTAGGGCACGCTACCGAAGCTCCGCCCCTGCTCTTTCTTTTTCGAAGAAGCTGGGTCCGGCTGAGCGGAACTATGATGTGGGGGACCGGCAGTTGTTAGCTATGGTAAAAGCCCTGAAGGTGTGGAGACACTGGCTTGAGGGGGCTAAGCACCCTTTCCTCATCTGGACTGACCACCGCAATCTGGAGTACATCTGGGTGGCGAGGAGACTGAATCCTCGTCAAGCTAGCTGGGCCATGTTCTTTACCCGATTCAGATTTACGATATCTTATAGACCAGGTTCCCTCAACACTAAGGCCGACGCGCTGTCCCGTCTCTATGACACTGAGGATCGGTCCATCGATCCTACTCTCATCCTTCCATCTTCTAGGCTGGTGGCTCTGGTGGTATGGGAGGTGGACGCAGACAAGAGGGCGAGCGTTGCGGTTGGAACCTGCGCCTTCACAGTGTCCTACCTGTCTCAGGTACGTGCCGCTTGGTGTCCGTGATCAATTGATTCGGTGGGCTCCCACCCTACCCTCTTCAGGTCATCCAGGGATTGCGAGGACAGTGCGGGGTCTTAGAGGAAAATACTGGTGGCCCACCTTAGCCAAGGACGTGAGGCTCTATGTCTCCTCCTGTATGGTGTGCGCCCAGAGTAAGGCTCGTAGGCACCTGCCTAGAGGGAAACTACAGGCCCTCCCAGTTCCACAACGGCCCTAGTCTCATTTGTTGGTGGACTTTCTTACTGTTCTTCCCCGTCTCAGGGGAACACTACCATTCTGGTCGTTGTGGATCGGTTCTCTAAGTCCTGCCATCCCCTCCCATTGCCTGGTCTCCCTATGGCCCTACAGACTGCGGAGGCTCTATTTACCCATGTCTTCCGGCACTATGGGGTGCCAGAGGACATCGTATCTGATTGCGGTCCCCAGTTCACATCCCGAGTTTGGAGGGCATTTATGGAACGTCTGGGGGTCTCGGTCAGCCTGACCTCTGGTTATCACCCTGAGAGTAATAGGCAGGTGGAGAGAGTGAACCAGGAAGTGGGTAGGTTTCTGCATTCGTATTGCCAGGACCGGCCAGGAGAATGGGTGAGGTACTTCCCATGGGCGGAGTAGGCCCAGAACTCACTCTGTCACTCCTCCACGAACATGTCGCCATTCCAATGCGTGCTGGGCTACCAGCCGGTCCTGGCTCCGTGGCATCAGAGTCAGACCGAAGCTCCTGCGGTGGAGGAGTGGGTACAGCGCTCTAGGGAGACCTGGAGGGCAGTCCAGGATGCTCTCCTTCAGGCCGGTGGACGGCAGAAGAAGAGCGCTGACCGCCACCGCAGTGAGGCCCCTGTGTTCGCACCAGGGGGCAGGGTCTGGCTATCGACCTGAAACCTGCCCCCCCGCCTGCCCTGCCTGAAGCTGGGGCCGCAGTGTGTGGGGCCATTTAAAGTCCTGAGGAGGATAAACGAGGTGTGTTATAGATGCAGGAGGTCCCTCCTCCCCCTTTGGACATCGAGGGGTCCCCGGCGTACACGGTACAAGCTATTCTGGACTCGAGACGCCGGGTGAGGGGCCTGCAGTACCTCGTGGACTGGGAGGGGTACGGTCCGGAGGAGAGGTTCTGGGTACCGGTGGGGGATATTTTGGATCCATCGCTACTAAGGGAGTTCCATCGCCTCCCTCCGGATCGCCCTACGCCTCGCCCTCCGGGTCGCCCTCGCGCTGCGGGAGCCGCGCGTCAGAGGGGGTACTGTCACGAATCCCGCTGAAGTTGGTGCCTCTTCCTGTTCGGGTGGCGCTCGGCGGTCGTCGTCGCCGGCCTACTAGCTGCCACCGGTCCCCTTTTCTGTTTCATTTAGTTTTGTCTGATTAGTTTCACCTGTTTCTTGTTTGGGTTTTGTTTTAGGCTATTTAAACCCGGTAGGCCCGCCGGCTTTTGTGCGGGCTTGTTTTTATGTTTATGGTGTGTGAATATTTTGTGGATTCCATTTTTCCGAACAGTTTCATCCTGTTTGTTGGACTGGGTCTTTATGTGCCCTTCTGTGTGTGGCGTGACCATCTCTCGGTTTTTGGAATTAAAAGATCCACATCTTTGAACTACTCTGCTCTCTGCGCCTGACTTCTCCAGCCACTACTTCTAGAAGCCGTTACAATTTGCAATATGATTTAATAGGAAGTCAAAAGTTGAAAATTTGATTTTTTTTTCAAAAACTTATCGCCACCTTAAAAAAGTTCTTTCTGGACTGTTTCATGAAATTTTATCGATTTTTGGGTCAATTATACGTGTATAAAAACTGCATGAACATACTTTTGTCATATTTGATTATCGTAAAAAAATGTTTTTACTTGTCCATAAGGCACATGTTTTGTCCATTTGTAATATGATTTCATTGGAAGTCACAGTCAAAAGTTACTTTTTTTTTTTTGGGGGGGGGGGGGGGGGGGGGGAGGCAAATGCCATAAGAAATGACCAAATGCAATATGAAAGATTTGAAAGTGCTAAATCAGGATGTTATGTCCATTTGCCATGTACGATCAATGGAAGTCGGTTTACAAACCCAAAAGTCAGTGAACCATGTCAGAAAGGCATTTATACTGCCAAAATTATATATAGCACTATGTTTAGCAATGAATCAACCTAAATGGTCTATTTGTCATGTATGATGAGGGAGAAGTTGGACTGTTGTTTTTTTAACGATGTTTTGAAAAACGTCCATAAAGATATTGGATGGACACAGGTGGGGGGTGCTCCCTACCCAACCGTGGACCCCTTGCTACCCCGTAATGGCATTTAAACCCATTTTTAAAATGTGCTCCTGGTAACCTGTTCCAATCACCATGTGCACGGCTGTGCATTTGCAATATGTTTCAATGTGCATTTACCATCACGAATTTGACATGCCCAAAAATACTGCAGAAATGCAAAATTGACTGGCCTGATGAACTCGGAATGGCCGGGCACTGTGAATTATGGGCCTGCTCTGAAATATGTGATAGTTGGCTTCTAAACGAGTTGGAAAAAGTGGGTTTGGTGTCAGATGGTATCAGTTTGGTGTCAGAATGACATATAATTGACTGATGGACACTGACTTGCTAGTTGACTTTTGTACATTTGCAATATGTTTAAACAGAGAGGGACCATCACCAAAATGTCATTCTGAATTCAACACTAAAAATGGCATCACCATAGTCTCCAGACCGTGTTGAGTTCAACGAGACGCCCTGCTTGACCGTAGCTCGCTCTGAGTGCAGCGACCGTGAAAAAAGTAGGCCCAAAATGAAGCCTGGCCCTAAATTTAATTTGCTTTTGGGTGAGAGTGAGATAACCGTTAGGGTGAGAAGCACAAAAGCGACCTCAGGTACGTTCCTGAGGTCCTCCCGATATGTGCAAGCCTAACCTTGACCGTGTGGCATTAACACTTAACAGTAAATCAGTTTCAGAGTTTTTTGATCTCACAGATTACAATGACATCTCTTCTTATAGGAATACTTTGCCTGCTCCCCTAAATTCCAGAACAAACACCTTTGTAAATGCAACCTAGAGCCTATGTGGGTTGACATCTGCTAATCATGTGTATGCGACCAATAACATTTGATTTGACACACACACACACACACACACACACACGCACGCACACACACACACACTTCAAACCAAACGTAAAAATGTTCTACAGAGTACCAGACTACAGGACAAAACATTTTAAAACACAATACACATTATAAGGATGCCCTCTTCCGCTTCCAAAGTGGTGTGATGCAGGCACTTGGTAAATTGTAGCATCTCTGGCGGTCAACGGGTTCATCAGGAGACAAGCAGAGTCTATTTGAGGGGTGAGGAGCGAGCATATCTGTTTTTAATAGGAGAGGAAAATGTGGACATTTTATCAATAGGCATTATTAAATCCTCCTTGGTTGAGCTAATCTTTGTGCCACTGGTGCAGGGAGAGACGAGCTGTGTCGGCCCTGAGAGGTGGAGAGAGGCTGCCTGTAAGCTGCTTATTAAATTGACTGCCTTTTCTCTCTTTCTATCTCTCTCTCTCTCGCTCTCTTTTAAATTCTCTGTCTATCAAGAACACTGCAAGATGAACAAACATAGACACAGACAAACACACACAAACACACACACACACACACACACACACACATACAGGCCAGCACACTCAAACGCACATTTGCACTTACGCATGGATGCACACAAAGAAACACACACACACACACCTCGCAAGGATGCCGGCCCAGACTGCATCACTAGCCGCGTCCCCAGAGCATGCGCTGTCCAGCTGGCTAGTGAGTTTATGGACATATTCAATCAATCCCTATCCCAGTCCGCTGTTCCCAAGTGCTTCAAGAGGGTCACCACTGTTCCTGTTTCCAAGAAAGCTAAGGTAACTGAGCTAAATGACTATCGCCCCATAGCACTCACTTCCGTCATCATGAAGTGCTTTGAGAGATTAGTCAATGACATTATCACCTCCACCCTACCTGACACCCTAGACCCACTCTAATTTGCTTACCGCCCAAATAGGTCCACAGACGACGCAATCGCAATCATGCTGCACACTGCCCTAACCCATCTGGACAAGAGGAATACCTATGTAAGAAAGCTGTTCATCGATTACTGCGCAGCATTTAACACCATAGTACCCTCCAAACTCGTCATTAAGCTCAAGACCCTGGGTCTCAACCCCGCCCTGTGCAACTGGGTCCTGGAATTTCTGACGGGCCGCCCCCAGGGTGTGAGGGTAGGAAACAACATCTCCACCCTGCTGATCCTCAACACTGAGGCCCCACAAGGGTGCGTTCTCAGCCCTCTCCTGTACTCCCTGTTCACCCGTGACTGCATCGCCATGCACGCCTCCAACTCAATCATCAAGTTTGCAGAAGACACTACAGTGGTAGGCTTGATTACCAACAATGACGACACGGCCTACAGGGAGGAGGTGAGGGGACTCAGAGTGTGGTGTCAGGAAAATAACCTCACACTCAATGTCAACAAAACGAAGGAGATGATCGTGGACTTCAGGAAACAGCAGAGGGAGCACCCCCCTATCCACATCGACGGGACAGTACTCAAAATATAAAAGGGGAACAATTGCGTTATGGTGAGGATAGCCGTAATGTGAGGATAGCCGTGCTGCAAGCCCAGCTTCAGACGCAATCATTAGGCATGTGTAATTTCAGTGTAGGAAAGGATGGAACAGCTTCTGTGCCACCAATAAGTACAGATAGTAGTTTATATCCCCTCGCACAGTCCCCGTAGCCAGATAATGTTCTCATGGCTTCTGGAAGGAAATGCTGTAGGAATGCTCAACCGGTGTCACTCATTTAGCGGAAAAAAACGTTCAACTGGTTCTCCCCACTAATCAACAAGTTGGAGTCAGAGGCCGAGCCTTCTCTGGTTAGGCAAACTAAACATGGTGGTGTTCACCTTAACAATCTCACTGGAATAAAGACCTCCTCCATTCCTGTCTTATTATTCCTTACACTTACTTATTGCAAAAGATTGTGATATCTCACATCTCAAAATAAACACTTAATGTTAGATCCCTCACTTCCAAGGCAGTCATGGTCATTGAACTAATCACTGATCATAATCTTGATGTGATTGGCCTGACTGAAACAAGGCTTAAGCCTGATGCATTTACTGTGTTAAATGAGGCCTCTCCTCCTGGTTACGTGACCATACCCCCCGCGTATCCCGCAAAGGCGGAGGTGTTGTACATTTACAAAAATAAAGAGATGACAAGCCTCCTGGGCCGTATACAGCGTTCCTCAATGAGTTCCCTGAATTCCTATCAGACCTTGTAATCATGGCAGATAATATTCCGATTTTTGGTGACTTTAATATTCACATGGAAAAGTACACAGACCCACAAGGCTTTTGGAGCCATCATCGACTCAGTAGATTTTGTCTAACATATCTCAGGACCTACTCACTGCCACAGTTGTACTCTGGACCTAGTTTTTTCCAGTGGAATATATATTGTGGATCTTAATGTTTTTCCTCATAATCCTGGACTGTTGGACCACCATTTTATTGCATTTGCAATCGCAACAATTAATCTGCTCAGACCCCAACCAAGGATCATCAAAAGCCGTGCTATACATTCTCAGACAAACCCAAGATTCCTAGATGCCCTTCCAGACTCCCTCCACCTACCCAAGGATGTCAGAGTATAACAATCGGTGAACCACCTAACTGAGAAACTCAATTTAACTTTGCTTACAGCTTTGGGCTGACATCCCGTTACTGGGATGATTTTACAACAGCCAGTGAAAGTGCAGGGCGCCAAATTCAAAACATCAAACTTTTGTTACGGATACAAGTATCCTGTGTGTGTATCCTGTGTGTTTTTCTTTTCTCTCCTTCTCCCCTCACAGGTGAAAATCATCACTCCCCAATCAGTCACCAATCATCAATCAGAAGATACACCTCCTCCTGTTTCCTACCCAATCCTTTCCCTTTGTTTAAAAACCCTGTCAGTTGTTTGCTGTGGAGCACAATCTCTCTGTAAATTCCATGTCTGTAGGTCTCTCTGTTTCACTCTCTCTTTGTGTATTGACCTCTCTTTTGTTTGAGCACCTCCATAGCACTTTGTCATCACCTGTGAGTATTGTTTTGGTTATGGTGTTTGTTTGTTTGCTTGCTGGTGGGAAAAGGGGAAACCAAGACAAGTCGCCCATGGGCATACACTACCCGTAGGTAGACTTTGTTAAATACACTAGTTAGAACTGGGCGGACCACCCACTGTATTTTTGGTTAGTTAGTTAGCTGTTGTTAAAGTAGGTTAGTCTAGCCCAGGGGTGTTTTTGAATATTATTATGTATTTCCTTGGGTCCAGCTCAGCCCTTTTCCTGTTCTCCCCATTACCGTGTGTTTTACAATAAACCCTGAGTTTGACGGTAGATTTCAGTTGTCGTGGTTATTTCGTTCACACTTTTACTTTGTCACTATTATAAATTGCATGAGTTATGTTACGGGTCTCATTACCATCCCCCCCCTAGACTGTCGGACCAAAAGGGATTCGTAACAACTCATGATTAAAATTCCTCAACATACATGTATTTTATACCATTTCAAAGGTAATCTTGTTGTTATTCCCACCAGTGTCCGATTTCAAATATACTTTACAGCAAAAGCACCACAAACGATTGTTAGGTCACCACCAAACCACAACACAGCCATTTTTTTCCAGCCAAAGATAGCAGTCATAAAAAGCACAAATAGAAAAAATGTTTCACTAACCTTTGATCTTCTTCAGATGACACTCATAGGACTTCATTTTACACAATACATGTATGTTTTGTTTGATAAAGTTCATATATCAAAATATGAGTTTACATTGGCGCGTTACATTCACTAGTTCCAAAAACATCCAGTGATTTTGCATAGCCACATCATTCAACAGAAATACTCATCATAATGTAAATAATACAAGTTATTCACATGGAATTATAAATATACCTCTCCTTAATGCAACCGCTGTGAATGATTTCAAAAAAACTTTACGGACTAAGCAAACCATGCAATAATCTGAGACGGTGCTCAGAAAAATAGTCAAAATAGATGCCATGTTGCCGTCAACATAAACATGATAAATATTCCCTTACCTTTGATCTTCATCAGAAAGTACTCCAGGAATCCCAGGTCCACAAATGTTTGTTTTGTTCGATAATGTCTGTTATTTATGTCCAAATACCTCCTTTTGTTAGCGTGTTTGGTATGCATATCCAAACGCTCATTCTGGTCTGCATTACATCGGACAAAAACTTCAAAAAGTTATTACAGGTCGAAGAAACATTTCAAACTAAGTACAGAATCAATCATTAGGATGTTTTTAACATATAGCTTCAATAAAGTTCCAACCAGAGTATTTCTTTGTCTTAATGAGCAATGGAACGCAAGTGGATACCATGAGGAATGCGCGTGGTCAGAAAATGGCTGACTGCCAGTCACCTGATACATTCTGCTCTCATTCAGTCCCACAACACAGTAGTCTCATTCACATGTCTGTAGACAGTTGACATCTAGTGGTAGCCCTAGGAAAAGCAACATCATTAATATGTCAAAGGGATTTCAATGGGAACTGTGAATGCATACCAAGCTCAGACTTCCTGTTTTGATTTCTCCTCAGGATTTTGCCTGCCATATGAGTTCTGTTACAGTCGCAGACATCATTCAAACAGTTTTAGAAACTTTAGAGTGTTTGCTATCCGATACTAATAATAATATGCATATATTAGCAACTGGGACTGAGGAGCAGGCTGTTTACTTTTGGCAACTTATTCATCCAAGCTACTCAATACTGCCCCCCAGCCATAACACGTTTTAATACCCTAGATGCAGTCACACCCCTAAAAACAACAAATATTTGTTATAAGAAACTAGCTCCCTGGTATACAGAAAAAACCCAAGCCCTGAAGCAAGCTTCCAGAAAATTGGAATGGAAACGGCGCTTCAACAAACTGGATTTTTTTTCAATTAGTTTGGAATATAGTGGAATATCGAAGAGCCCTCACTGCTGCTCGATCATCTTATTTTTCCAAATTAATTGGGGAGAATAAGAACAAACGTATTTTTTATACTGCCGCAAAGCCAACTAAAAAGCAACATTCCCCAAGAGAGGATGGCTTTCACTTCAGCAGCGATAAATTCATAAACCTCTTTGATGAAACGATCATGATCATTATTAAGCAAATAACAGACACCTTTTTAAACTTCACTAGGGTAGGGGGCACTATTTTCACCTCTGGATGAAAAGCGTGCCCAAAGTAAACTGCCTGCTACTCAGGCCCAGAAGCTAGGATATGCATATAATTGGATTTGGATAGAAAACACTGTAAAGTTTCCAAAACTGTTAAAATAATGTCTGTGAGCAAAACAGAACTGATTTTGCAGGCGAAGACCTGAGAAAAATCCATCCAGGATATGAGATTTTTTTATGTTTGTAGTTTTCTATTGAATGCCAATAGATTATCCATTGAATTAGGACTCGAATTGCACTTCCTATGGCTTCCACTAGATGTCAACAGTCTTTAGAAATTGTTTCAGGCTTGTTTTCTGAAAAATTAGGGAGTAAGACAGCTCTGAATGAGTGGACCCTACAGTGTCCCAGAGCTTTTTCATGCGCACGACCGAGAGTGTGCCTTTCTTGTTTACCTTTTTATATTGACGACTTTATTGTCCGGTTGAAATATTATTGATTATTATGACTTAAAACAACCTAAAGATTAATTATAAACATGGTTTGACATGTTTCTACAAACTTTATGGATACTATTTGGATTTTTAGTCTGCCTGTTGTGACTGCGTTTGAGCCTGTGGATTACTGAACAAAACGAGCAAACAAAACCGAGGTTTTTGGATATAAACATGGACTTTATCAAACAAAACAAACATTTATTGAGTAAATGGGAGTCTTGTGAGTGCAACCATATGAAGATCATCAAAGGCAAGTGATTAATTGTATCACTTTCTGACTTGTGTAACTCTACTTGACTGGTTACTGTTTGTAATGATTTGTCTGCTGGGTGCTGTTCTCAGGTAATCGCATGGTACGCTTTCGCCGTTGAGCCTTTTGAAAATCTGACACCATGGTTGGATTAACAATAAGTTCATCTTTAAACTAATGTATAAGACTTGTATGTTTTATGAATTTTTATAATGAATATTTCTGTTTTTGAATTTGGCGCTCTGCAATTTCACTCGATGATGGGAAGCTAGCATCCCATGTACCCTAGTGAGGTTAAATCTGCGTATATTTCTCCAAGCTCAGTTGTCTGAGTCTGCACAACACTGCCAGGACCTAGGATCAAGGGAGACATCAAATCTCTTGGCACATTGATGAAAATTGTCATGGCCTCTAAACCTTCAAGCTGCATACTGGACCCTATTCCAACTAAACTACTAAGCTGCTTCCTGTGCTATGTTGAACATAATAAATATCTCCCTATCCACCGGATGTGTACCAAACTCACTAAAAGTGGCAGTAATAAAGCCTCTCTTGAAAGAGCCAAACATTGATCCACCAAATATAAAAACCTCTTAGCCTATATCGAATCTCGCATTCCTCTCAAACATTTTTGAAAAAGCTGTTGCGCAGTGACTCACTGTGGCTCCTGAAGACTACCAATGTATTTGAAATGCTTGAGTCTGGTTTTAGACCCCATCATAGCACTAAGACTGCACTCGTGAAGGTGGTAAATTAGGCTCTGCATCTGTCCTCCTTCTCCAAGACCTTAGTGCTGCTTTTGATACAATTGATCACCACATTATTTTGGAGAGATTGGAAACACAAATTGGTCTACATGGACCAGTTCTGGCCTGATTTAGATCTTATATGTTTGACTCTGTACTTTGTCCTCTGACAAATCGACTGTACATTCCGGTGTTCCTCAAGGCTCTGTTTTAGGAATTCTATTGTTTTCACTATATATTTTACCTCTTGGTGATGTCATTAGGAAACATCATGTTAACTTTCACTGGTATGCGGACGATACACTTCAATGAAACATGGTGAAGCCTCAAAATTGCCCTCCCTGGAAGCCTGTTTCAGACATAAGGAAGTGGATGGCGGCAAATGTTTTACTTTAAAACGCGGACAAAACAGAGATGCTACTTCTATGTCCCAAGAAACAAAGATATATTCTGTTGGATTTGACAATTAATCTTGATGGTTGTACAGCCATCTCAAATAAAACTGTGAAGGACCTCTGCGTTACTCTGGACCCTGATCTCTCCTTCGACGAACATATCAAGATTGTTTCATGGACAGCTTTATTCCATCTCAATAACATTGCAAAAATCTGAAACTTTCTGTCCAAAGATGATGCAGAAAAATGTATCCATTATTTTCTCACTTCTAGATTAGACTACTGCAATGCTCTACTTTCAGGGTACCCTGATAAAGCACTAAATAAACTTCAGTTAGAGCTAAACATGGATGCTAGAATCTTGACTAGAACCCCAAAATGTGATCATATTTCTCCAGTGCTAGCCTCTCTACACTGGCTTCCTGTTAAGGCTAGGGCTGATGTCAATGTTTTAAGTGCTAACCTACAAAGAATTACATTGTCTTGTGCCTATCTATCTTTCCGATTTGGTCATGCCATTCATACCTACATGTACACTATGGTCACAAGATGGAGGCAGGGCTTTCTCCTATAGAGCTCCATTTTTATGGAATGATCTGCCTATCCATGTGAGATACGCAAACTTGGTCTCAACCTGTATGTCTTACTGAAGACTCATCTCAGTCTCGCCCAGGGGTGTGAAGGTGAACAGAAAGGCCATTTAGCAACGCACCACCCTTGCTGTCTCTGCCTGACCTGTTCCCTTCTCTCCACTGGTATTATCTGCCTCTAACCCTATCATGGAGGCTGAGTCACTGGCTCACTGGTGCTCTTCCATTATGTCCCTAGGAGGAGTGCCTCACTTGAGTGGGTTGAGTCTCTGACGTGATCTTCCTTTTCGGGGTTGGCACCCCCCCCCCCTTGGGTTTGTGCCGTGGGGGAGATCTTTGTGGGCTATACTTGGCCTTGTCTATGGGTAGTAAGTTGGTTGTTGAAGATATCTACCGTATCTTGTGGTGTGGGGGCTGTGCATTGGCAAAGTGGGTGGGGTTATATCCTGCCTGGATGGCCCTGTCCGGGGGTATAGTCGGACGGGGCCACAGTGTCTCCCAACCTCTAATGTCTCAGCCTCCAGTAGTTATGCTGCAATAGTTTATGTGTCGGGGGTCTAGGGTCAGTCTGTTATGTACAGGTACCTCCACCACACTCACCCCTCTTCCCCCGAGCTTTCGCTCGCCTCCAGCACACACACTTTTGGGGCAAGTGACTCGCCCCAACAGCTAGCCCAATAGCTAGCCCCAAGTCGTTATATATTATATTTTTTTCTTGTGCATTTTGCTATTTGCTTCATGAGTCCTGCATACTTTTCTGACGACAAACTTTATTTACCTAACCTTGGGACAGGCTATGTTTGTTCCCACACTCGGAACTCCGACTCTCTATTGGTTACACAGACTTTTGGCATCCCATCCTATTCTAACCACCTCTCGCCAGCTTTGTATTCATGTTACCTGATGAAATTGCTGTATAATATGAACTTGTTGGCATCTGATGCACATTCAGATGTCTTAAATCAACATTCCAGAGCTCTCTCTGTCCTCTGCCGTGCCTTGATTGTATTACTGTTGATGATATCTGGAATTGTGCATGTACACCCTTGGCCCATCTACGGTTTCTAGCCACAATTCTGAATTGTGCTCTGATATCTGCTTCACTGATTTCTGCTCTCGTAAAAGCCTGGGTTCTTTGCATGTTAACACTAGAAGCGCATTACCGAAAATGGATCAATTGAAAGTGTGGGTTCACAGCTCCAATCCAGATGTGTTGGTCATTACTGAGATGTGGTTAAGGGTTTTGAATACTGATATTAACCTTTCAGGTTACAACCTTTTTCGACAAGACAGATCTTCCAATTGTGGGGAAGTGGCCATCTTTACCAAGGATGACCTTCAGTGCTTGGTTGTCTCCACCAAGTTTGTTCCCAAACAATTTGATTTGCTGGTTTTATGCATTAAACTTTTAAATAGCTCTTTGTTGACTGTTGCTGGGTGCTATCGTCCTCCATCAGCACCGGCCTGTACCCTACCTGCCCTAAGCACTCTCCTGGCCCCTTACACTAAGTCTGCATTTGTCCTGCTAGGTGACCTAAACTGGGACATGCTTAACCTCTCTTGGGTAGGGGACAGTACTTTGACGTCCGGATGAAAAGCGTGCCCAAAGTAAATTGCCTGTTACTCAGGCCCAGAAGCTAGGAAAGGATGCATATAATTGGTGGATTTGGATAGAAAACACTCAAAAGTTTCTAAAAAACTGTTAAAATTATGTCTGTGAATATAACAGAACTGATATGGCAGGCAAAACCTGAAGACAAACCACCCCCCCCAAAAAAAAACTATTCAGCTTACCACTATTTTCAATGGCTAGTACTTTATCTTCTCTAGGATAGGTGGGATTGTAGCGTGTTGTTTCGAGAGCATTTTCCGCAGTTTTATCTGAAGAGTTATGGCGACTAAATCTGGGAAATCAAAGGCGAACAGTTTTCCAGTAGGTATACAGATCTATACGATATTATCGACGAAATTGATAGAGAAAGTGAGACAGAATTACTACAAGATGAGTCGGATAGTGACAATAGTTTTGACTCGCAAACCGAGGAAATGTTCTTGTATGGAGAAGATGCAGTGTTGGACTGGTAAGTACTTCTCATGCCATTGTTTGAAATTAATAATATCAAATATTATTCATTTGAGTTGTTTTGGAGATATTTTTATTTTATTTGACATATATAACAATATAGTCAGTAATGAAATGTACACATGGCTCTACATTGTGGGTGTATGGTGTGTCTGTGTGTCTGTATATATTAGATATTTTTAACATTTATTTAATCTAAACATGGAAAGGGATAAAATGGAATAACACCACACCATAGTGATTTAGTTCCCTCCTCTAATCTGTCTGTGTCTGTCTGTCTTTATTTCACAGTCCCAGTGACTGGGAGCCCCCACTGCCAAGGTGCTTATCCCCCACAGAAGCTGGTTCATCCAGCTGGACCCCTGCTGTGTCCAGCTCCACACCTACCCCCGCCCGGCCAAGTGTGAAGTCAGTGAAGTCATTGACAAAGAAGCCGAGGTGGGGAAGAGATAAACCTGTAGACAGAGATGAAGAGGGTCGTTCCTCCAACATTCAGACCGAAAAGGCCACCAGGACCTTAGCTGGACATGACCTCAAAGTACAGCCCCAACTTTTTCAGCTGTTTTTCACCTTGTCAGTTGTTGATTCCCTGGTGTTGAACACTAATAAGTATGGTTCTAAGAAGCAGGCATGCAAGAAAGAGGGATGGAAGCCCATTTCCATGTCATATCTTTTTTGTTACCTGTCAATGGTCATTTACATGGGTCTTGTGAAGCTGAAAAGCCTGAAAGACTACTGGAAAACTGCTCCCCTCTATCAACTGCCTTTCCCATCCACTGTCATGTCATGCAAAAGGTTTCTGACAATCTCACGGACGCTTCATATCAGTGACCCAGAAGTTGATGAGGACAACTAGAAGAAGCGAGTCACAGCAAGGTTTGATAAGCTCTGAAATATAAAACCTCTCTACCACAGTGTGGTTGAGGCCTGCAATACCTATTTTCAGCGCACCCAGAACCTTTCCATAGATGAGAGGATGGGAGCCTCAAAGCCAGAATTGGCCTAAAACAATACATGCGTAACAAACCAACTAAATGGGGTTACAAACTGTTTGTTTTGGCTGATTCTGCATGTGCATACACATGCAATTTTTTTGTTTGAGGGTAAGAGCAGTTTTGCGACCGGTAAGGGACTCAGTTATGATTCCGTTATGGAGTTATTCAATTTTCAACTGCTGGGGAAGGGCTACAAACCTTCGTGGACAACTTCTACACAAGCCCTACCCTTTTCGCAGACCTGAGGAAGCTGGATGTGTGGGGTTATGGCACCATTCGGACCAACAGAGTGGGCATTCCGAAAACAAAGGTGAATGACATGCCTAAGCGGGTTGAGCTGGGTACCTCAGTGGAGATCATGTCATCAGGCGTGTGAAGGGTGCTACTGGGGCATGGACCACCAAAAATGTCCCCATTCCTGCAGCTATCAAGGACTACAACAAGGGCATGGGAGGTGTGGACCTGTCAGACGCGCTGATAGGTCACTACAATGTTCTCCACAAGACAATGAAATGGTACAATACATTTTTCGATCATTTCATCGACATTGCTCTGGTGAATTCCTTCATCCTCCAGAAGTAAATGGCTAAGAGCTGTGAACAGCCCCCCATCTCACAGCTAGCCTTCAGAGAGCTGCTCATCCAGGAGCTTGCTTGCTACAGCAAGTCCACTGCAGCAGCTTCTGTCCCCTCTACCTCTTTCCCTTCTGCTCCTTCAACCAGTGGTGTTCACCTGCCCAAATTCATCTCTGCATGCATGAATGTGCCTCAGGGCAAAAAGGGCACAGTGGTGAGGCGCGTTTGTGCGCTTTGTCACAGGAAATGCCCCATCACCTGCACCTGCACTGCTTTACAGCAGAAAGAGACTGTTATGGGGCATGGCATCAGAAGCACAATATTGTGTAGAGGACTGAGCGTCTTCACAATATTGTACAATATACATTTTTAATTTTTTTTCAAATTTTAACTTATTTGTAAAAACAAATTGGGGGGTGTGTTAGAATTTAATTTTTGTATTTTGTATATACAGTAGTTATTTACATCAAAATGTATCACTGTACCAATTCGGCCACTTGAGTACATTTGGGCAACTTGTGTGGGACACCTGGGTGACTACATGCTCAATGTCATGTAGCTCACTCATTCCTGAAGATATCTGTCTGAAACTTTTCTCAAATACTGTTGCTCAAATACTGTTGCCCTCTCAACAATAAAAAACAGAAAACGCATGTTTATTTCCTTGTATTTTCTTCTACCAGATCTATTGTGTTATATTCTCCTACATTCAATTCACATTTCCACAAACCTCAGAGTGTTTCCTTTCAAATGATACCAATAATATGCATATCCTTGCTTCTGGGCCTGAGCTACAGACAGTTAGATTAGGGTATGTCTTCAGCCGGAAAGGCCAAGTCTTCCTAGATTGCAGTTCCTTATGCTTCCACTAGATGTCAACAGTCTTTAGAAAGAGGTTCAGGCTGTTTTTTGGAAAAACGAGCCAGAAATTGTAGTTTTTCTAGGTGGCTCCCATTCTGTCTGTAGTGTTTCCAAGCGCATGGAAGAGAACGCGTTCTAAGGTATTTTTCTCCGGTAAAGACAATAACGATTCTCCGTCTTACATTTTATCATTTATTTACGTATTAGGGCACCTAAGATTTGATTATAAACATTGTTTGACTTGTCTGGAAAAGTTTATTAGTAGCGTTTGGGATTCATTTTGTATGCATTTTGATGGAGGGAAACTGGGTGGATTATTGACTGAAGCGAGCCAGCTAAACTGAGTTTTTATGGATATAATGAAGGATATTATCAAACAAAAGGACCATTTGTGATGTAACAGGGACCTTTTGGAGTGCCAAGAGAAGAAGATCATCAAAGTTAAGGCCTTTTTTATATCACTATTTCTGACTTTAGTGTCACACCTGCCTGGTTGAAATATGTTTTTCATGTGTTTGTATGTGGGGCGCTGCCCTCAGATAATCGCATGGTTTGTTTTCTCCGTAAAGCCTTTTTGAAATCTGACACAGCGGCTGGATTAACAAGAAGTTAAGCTTTATTTTGATGTTTTAAGCTTGTGATTTTATGAAAGTTAAATATGTCTAATACTGTAGTTTGAATTTCGCGCTCTGCAATTTCACCGGATTTCACCGGACACTACCGTCCCACCTGCTCATAAAAAGTTAAACCACCTTGACCAACTCTTAAAGCAATGGGACTCCCTAAATCTTTCTCAGATTATCACCAATCCCACTGACTCCAAACAGCCAGAAAAGGCTACTCTCCTCGATGTTATGCTCACAAATAATCCTGGTAGGTATCAGTCTGGTGTTTTCTGTAATGTTCTTATTAATCACAGTTTTACAGCCTGTGTTCGTAATGACTTCTCAGTGAAATGACCTGTCCTGATTTGTCATAGACTCTTGCTAAAAATCTTTAACATATTTTGGAGACTGGTTACTGTTCGGAATTATTCAGGCCCAGAAGCTAGGATATGCATATCCTTGGTAGCATTGGATAGAAAACACTCTGAAGTCTCCAAAACTGTTAAAATAATGTCTGTGAGAATAACAGAAATTATATGGCAGGCAACCTTTTTAACCTGTCTCTCCCTTCTGGGGAGGTTCCCATTGCTTGGAAGGCAGCCACAGTTCATCCCTTATTTAAAGGGGGAGATCAAGCTGATCCGAACTATTATAGACCTATTTCTATGTTGCCCTGTTTATCAAAAGTGTTGGAAAAACATGTCAATAATCAACTGACTGGCTTTCTTGATGTCTATAGAATTCTCTCGGGTATGCAATTTGGTTTCCGCTAATATTATGGATGTGTCACTGCAACCTCAAAAGGTCCTCAATGATGTCACCATTACCCTTGATTCTAAGCAATATTGTGCTGCTATTTTTATTGACTTGGCCAAAGCTTTTAATATGGTAGACCATTCCATTCTTGTGGGCCGGCTAAGGAGTATTGGTGTCACTTTGGGGTCTTTGGCCTGTTTTGCTAACTACCTCTCTCAAAGAGAGCAGTGTATAAAGTAAAAAAATGTGCTGTCTCAGCCTGTCACCAAGGGAGTACCCCAAGGCTCAGTCCTAGGCCCCACGCTCTTCTCAATTTACATTAACAACATAGCTCAGGCAGTAGGAAGCTCTCTCATCCATTTATATGCAGATGATACATTGTTATTCCCAGCTGGCCCCTCCCCGGATTTTGTGCTAAATTCTATACAACAAAGCTTTCTTAGTGTACAAAAAGCTTTCTCGACCTTTAAACTTGTTCTGAACACCTCCAAAACAAAGGTCATGTGGTTTGGTAAGAAGAATTCCCCTCTTCCCACAGGCTGGCCCTCGCTTCATACTCGTCGCCAAACCCACTGGCTCCATGTCATCTACAAGACCCTGCTAGGTAAAGTCCCCCCTTATCTCAGCTCGCTGGTCACCATATCATCTCCCACCTGTAGCACACGCTCCAGCAGGTATATATCTCTCTAGTCACCCCCAAAACCAATTCTTTCTTTGGCCGCCTCTCTTTCCAGTTCTCTGCTGCCAATGACTGGAACGAACTACAAAAATCTCTGAAACTGGAAACACTTATCTCCCTCACTAGCTTTAAGCACCAACTGTCAGAGCAGCTCACAGATTACTGCACCTGTACATAGCCCACCTATAATTTAGCCCAAACAACTACCTCTTTCCCAACTGTATTTCATTTATTTATTTATTTTGCTCCTTTGCACCCCATTTTTATTTCTACTTTGCACATTCTTCCATTGCAAAACTACCATTCCAGTGTTTTATTTGCTATATTGTATTTACCTTGCCACCATGGCCTTTTTTGCCTTTACCTCCCTTCTTACCTCATTTGCTCACATTGTATATAGACTTGTTTATACTGTATTATTGACTGTATGTTTGTTTTACTCCATGTGTAACTCTGTGTCGTTGTATCTGTCGAACTGCTTTGCTTTATCTTGGCCAGGTCGCAATTGTAAATGAGAACTTGTTCTCAACTTGCCTAACTGGTTAAATAAAGGTAAAATAAAAATTAATAAATAAACAGGTGTTATTACTACCTCTGAGGGTTTAGAGCTTGAGGTAGTCACCTCATACAAGTACTTGGGAGAATGGCTAGACGGTGCACTGTCCTTCTCTCAGCACATATCAAAGCTGCAGGCTAAAGTTACATCTAGACTTGGTTACCTCTATCGCTCCTCTTTCACTCCAGCTGCCAAACTAACCCTGATTCAGATGAACATCCTACCCATGATAGATTATGGAGATATAATGTATAGATTGGTAGGTAAAGGTGCTCTCGAGAGGCTAGGCGTTCTTTACCATTTGGTCATCAGATTTGCCAACAATGCTCCTTGTAGGAAATATCACTGAACTCTATACTTCTCTGTAAACTGGTCATCACTGTATACCCGTCGCAAGACCCACTGGTTGATGCTTATTTATAAAACCCTCTTAGGCCTCACTCCCCCCTATCTGAGATATCTACTGTAGCCTTCATACTCCACATACAACACCCGTTCTGCCAGTCACATTCTTTTAAAGGTCCCCAAATTGTAGACATTCCTGGGTCGCTCCACTTTTCACTTCGCTGCAGCTAGCGACTGGAACAAGCTGCAACAAACACTCAAACTGGACAGTTTTATCTCAATTTCTCCATTCAAAGACTCAAGAGAGTGGAATCTCTTACTGACAGTTTTGGCTGCTTTGTGTGATGTACTGTTGGGGGGGGGGGCAGAAAAAGGTTTTCAACCAGCGATTACGTTGTTAGACTCTGCAGTAGAGCTCATCACTCCCCCTAACTGGGAGGGGGCCAGAGACAATTACTTCATTATTTTGATGTCTTCACTATTACTCTACAATGTATAAAATAGTAAAAATAAAGAAGAACCCTGGAATGAGTAGGTGTGTCCAAACTTTGACTGTTACTGTATATTCTTTTTTGCTTATTGTTTCTAGATATTACTGCACTGTTGGAGCTAAAAAGACAGGCATTTCACTTCACCTGTGATATCATCTTCAAATCGGTGTACTCGACCAATAAACTTTGATTTGATTTGGTTATGTTTTGGAAACAAGACATTGTCTTGATGCAAAATAGCACTGATCATTAGGCCTAATACAACATTTAAATGACTGTGTTTAATGCCTAGTTTAGAAGTTGGTGGTGGTAGTGGGGATGATGGTGGTAGAGGGGACAAAGAGTGAATACAATTATCAGTCAATAGTTGTATGTCTTCATCTTGTCCTCTCATGTTGTCCTCTGTTCTTTCCTCTGTTCTTTTTCAAAGGTGTATGGCCCTCTACTGCCTCAATACATGCCACATCTTCCAGTTAGTGGTTCTGATCTGGTCCTTAAACCTCTCTCTCCACCCTCTCTTTCTCTCCTTCCTCTCTCTCCTCCCTCTCTCCCTGCCAGACAGGCAGTAGAATGTAGAATAGACTGTAGGCCCCAGCTCCGGCCTCTGCACTGCCTTGTGCTGCTCCGGCAGAGAGGGAGCACAGAGCTGATAGGCGTATGGAACGTTTGATTTTCACTCACGGTGGTACACAACCCTTTGATTTCCTGTTTTTACATTGAAGAGGAAGAGGGGGATATTGATCAAGCCGCTGCGCTGAAGGTCATTTAGGATGCACACTCAGGGGGAGAGGGAGGGAGGCAGGGACAGAGGGAGGGTGAAAGCCTCATATCGTGTGTGTGTGTGTGAATGCATGTTAGTATGAGCGTGCATCTCTCTATCTCCTGGACCTGTTATCAGCCACTCAGCAGGAAAAAAAAGAGGATAAAAGAAGAAAACTAAGTCTCCCCAGACTGCACAGACAAATAGCTACATGTCACCGGCTCCCCAGCCCACTGTAGATCACAACAGCAGCTCCGGACAGCTCACTGTAGATCACAACAACAGCTTGGGACAGCCCATTGTAGATCACAACAACATCTCTGGACAGCTCACTGTAGATCACAACAACAGCTTGGGACAGCCCACTGTTGATCACAACAGCAGCTCCGGACAGCTCACTGTAGATCACAACAACAGCTTGGGACAGCCCATTGTAGATCACAACAACATCTCTGGACAGCTCACTGTAGATCACAACAACAGCTTGGGACAGCCCACTGTAGATCACAACAGCAACTCTGGACAGCTCATTGTAGATCACAACAACAACTCTGGACAGCTCACTGTAGATCACAACAACAACTCTGGACAGCTCACTGTAGATCGCAACAACAACTCCGGACAGCTCACTGTAGATCACAACAACAACTCCGGACAGCTCACTGTAGATCACAACAACAACTCCGGACAGCTCACTGTAGATCACAACAACAACTCCGGACAGCTCACTGTAGATCACAACAACAACTCCGGACAGCGCAAAAAAGGTACAGTCGCCAGGACCACACATACAAATTCCATCTAGACAACTGTTGCCCTATATCACACAAAAACCTACACATACCTTGGCCTAAACATCAGCGCCACAGGTAACATCCACACAGCTGTGAACAAGCTGATAGACAAGGCAAGAAGGGCCTTCTCTGCCATCAAAAGAAACAAAGTTTGACATACCCATTAGGATATAGACAAAAATACTTAACACAGAAATAGAACCCAAGGTCCTGGGGCTCTGTTCACAAACAGACCCCACAGAGCCCCAGTACAGAAACACAATTAGACCCAACCAAATCATGAGAGAACCTAAATATTAATAATTGACACATTGGAAATAATTAATAAAAAAAAAGTAGAATGCTATTTGGCCCTAAACAGAGAGTACAACGTGGCAGAATACCTGACCACTGTGACTGAGCCAAACTTAAGCAAAGCTTTGACTATGTACAATCTCAGTGAGCATAGCCTTGCTATTGAGCAAGGGGCTAACGAGTGGCACAGTGGTCTAAAGCACTGCATCTCAGTGCTAGAGGCATCACTACAGACCCTGGTTTGATTCCAGGCTGTTTCAAAACTGGCTGTGATTGGGAGTCCCATAAGGCGGCACGCAATTGGCCCAGCATCGTCTGGGTTAGGATTTGGCCAGGGTAGGCCATCAGTGTAAATAAGAATTTGTTCTTTAACTGACTTGCCAAGTTAAATAAAGGTTAAACAATAAAAGGCCGCTGTAGGCAGACCTGGCTCTCAGGAGAAGACAGGTTATGTGCACACAAACCACAAATTGAGGTGGAAATTGAGCTACACTTCCTAACCTGCTGCCAAATGTATGAACGTATTAGAGAAACATAATTCCATCAGATTACACAGATCCACAAAGAATTTGAAAACAACCCCAATTATCTAATTATCTACCCCAGTATCTACTGGGTGAAATTCCACATTGTGCAGTCACAGCCACAATATTTTTGACCTGTTGCCACAAGAAAAGTGCAACCAGTGAAGAAAAAAAAACCTTTGTAAATACAACCCATATTTATGTTTATTTATTTTCCCCTTTCTACTTTAACTATTTGTGTATTGTTACAACACTGTATATGGACCTAACATTACATGTAATGTCTTTATTATTTTGGAACTTCTGTGAGTGTAATGTTCCATGTTCATTTTTATTGTTTATTTCACTTTTGTTTGCAATGTTAACACGTTTCACATGCCAATAAAGCCCTTTAATTGAACTTGAAAGTGTGTGTTTGTGAGAGAGCTGGAGACAGAGAGAGAGGGAGAGGGAGTGAAAAAGAGAGAGAGGGAGAGAGAAAGAGGGAGAAATAAAGTGTGTGAGAGAGAGAGCGAGAGCGAGAGAGAGCGAGAGAAAGAGTTATGGATGGAGAGAGAGAGAGACAGACAGAGAGAGATATTAAAAGAGAGAGAGCGATAGTGTGTGAGAGAGGGAAAAAGAGAGAGAGAAAGAGAGTAGTGTATGAGAGAGAGATATATATAAAGTGTCTTTGTGAGAGAGAGAAATGAAGTGTGTGTGTGAGAGAACGAGAGAAAGAAAGAGCTAGAGAAAAATACAGAGAGAGAGAAACAGAGAGGGAGAGAGAGAGAAAAGGTAAGCTTTTCTGTACATTAACCGTAACCAGGTGTGTCATCCGTGTTGTGTGGGTGGCAGTAATTGAAAAAAAACTGCATTTGTGTATGTAAAGACCTGCATGTAATTGATGGCATTGTGTGTCTGTGTCGGTCTGTGACTCTGTGGTGTGTCTGCACAATGACAGCAGCACTATGGGGAACCTTGCAACCATCATTACCTTAATGTCTCTGCTGCAATACAAACTCCTATTTCTACCAGGCGATAAAGGCACAATGTCACTGTGTATCTCCGAAGACACTGACTTTGGCTGGCTAAGGGAGGGTGGAAATCAATGAGACGACTGGAGTAGAATGCCAATCAATCCACAAGCACGCAAACACACGCACACACCACACACACTCTTAAGAAGAGGAGGTATCCACCGTTAATTAGCGTCAGGAAGCAATGGCTGCTATGTGGTGCACTATCCTATGCTCTATCCCAGAGGACCTGTATCCCTAGCCCCAGTCTATCCTCCCTAGCCCCAGTCTAACAACCCTAGCCCCAGTCTAACAACCCTAGCTCCAGTCTAACATCCATATGACCAGTCTAACAACCCTAGCCCCAGTCTAACATCCATTTGACCAGCATAACAACCCTAGCCCCTTTTTAACAACCCTAGCCCCAATCTAACAATCCTAGCCCCAGTTTAACAACCATAGCCCCAGTCTAACATCCCTAGCCCCAATCTAACAGATATAAACAGCTCCACTGGTATTCATTCACATCTTTGATTCTCTCCATCTCCTCCTCTTTCTCCCTCAATTCAATTCAATTCATGGGGCTTTAGTTGAATGTGAAACATATGTTAACACTGGCAAAGCAAGTGAAGCAGACAATAAACAAAAGTGCAATAAACAATAAAATTGAACAGTAAACATTACACTCACAGAAGTTCCAAAATAATAGACATTTCAAATTCCATTATTAAAGTACAAAAATGATTAAAGTACAAAAGGGAAAATATTTTTTAATTTTATTTTTTATTTCACCTTTACTTAATAACCAGGTAGGCCAGTTGTTAACAAGTTCTCATTTACAACTGTGACCTGAGATAAAGATAAAGCAAAGCAGTTTGACACATACAACAACACAGAGTTACACATGGAATAAACAAACATACAGTCAATAATACAGTAGAAAAATTATAATACAGTGTGTGCAAATGAGGTAAGATAAGGGAGGAAAGGCAATATATAGGCCATGGTGGCGAAGAAATTATAATATACCATTTAAACACTGGGGTGACAGATGTGCAGAAGATAAATTTGCAATTAGAGATACTGGGGTGCAAATAGGAGCAAGATAGATACATAAATACAGTATTGGGATGAGATAGCTGGATGGGCTATTTACAGATGGGCTATGTACAGGTGCAGTGATCTGTGAGCTGCTCTGACAGATGGTACTCCCTCACTAGCTGCTCTGACAGCTAGTGAGGGAGATATGAGTCTCCAGCTTCAGTGATTTTTGCAGTTATTTCCAGTCATTGGCAGCAGAGAACTGGAAGGAAAGGCTGCCAAAGGAAGAATTGGCATTTGGGATGACCAGTGAGATATACCTGCTGGAGCGCGTGCTATGGGTGGGTGCTGCTGTTGTGACCAGTGAGCTCAGATAAGGCGGGGCTTTACTTAGCGAAAACTTGTAGATGACCTGGAGCCAGTGGGTTTGGCGATGAGTATGAAGCGAGGGTCGCAGTGGTGGGTAGTATATGGGGCTTTGGTGACAAAACGGATGGCACTGTGATAGACTGCATCCAATTTGTTGAGTAGAGTGTTGGAGGCTATTTTGTAAATGACATCGCTGAAGTTGTAGGATCGGTAGGATAGTCAGTTTTACAAGAGTATGTTTAGCGAAGGATGATTTGTTGCAAAATAGGAAGCCAATTCTAGATTTAATTTTGGATTGGAGATGCTTAACATGAGTCTGGAAGGAGAGTTTACAGTCTAGCCAGACACCTAGGTATTTGTAGTTGTCCACATATCAAATCAAATGTTATTTGTCACATACAAATGGTTAGCAGATGTTAATGTGAGTGTAGCGAAATGCTTGTGCTTCTAGTTCCGACAATGCAGTAATAACCAACGAGTAATCTAACCTAACAATTCCACAACTACTACCTTATACACACAAGTGTAAAGGGATAAATAATATGTACATAAAGATATATGAATGAGTGATGGTAAAGAACGGCATAGGCAAGATGCAGTAGATGGTATAGAGTACAGTATATACATATGCGATGAGTAATTTTTATTTTTATTTTTTATTTTATTTCACCTTTATTTAACCAGGTAGGCTAGTTGAGAACAAGTTTTCATTTGCAACTGCGACCTGGCCAAGATAAAGCATAGCAGTGTGAACAGACAACAAAACAGAGTTACACATGAAGTAAACAATAAACAATAAACAAGTCAATAACATAGTAGAAAAAAAATAATATCTATATACACATTGTGTGCAAAAGGCATGAGGAGGTAGGCAATAAATAGGCCATAGGAGAGAATAATTACCATTTAGCAGATTAACACTGGAGTGATACATGATCAGATGAACATGTGCAGGTAGAGAAGAAAAAGAGCAGAAAAGTAAATAAAATAAAAACAGTATGGGGATGAGGTAGGTAAATTGGGTGGGCTATATACCCGTGGACTATGTACAGCTGCAGCGATCGGTTAGCTGCTCAGATAGCAGATGTTTAAAGTTGGTGAGGGAGATAAAAGTCTCCAACTTCAGGGATTTTTGCAATTCGTTCCAGTCGCAGGCAGTAGAGAACTGGAAGGAAAGGCGGCCGAATTAGGTTTTGGCTTTAGGGATGATCAGTGAGATAAACCTGCTGGAGCGCATTCTACGGGTGGGTGTTGCCATCGTGACCAGTGAACTGAGATAAGGCGGAGCTTTACCTAGCATAGACTTGTAGATGACCTGGAGCCAGTGGGTCTGGCGACGAACATGTAGCGAGGGCCAGCCGACTAGAGCATACAGATCGCAGTGGAGGGTGGTATAAGGTGCTTTAGTAACAAAACGGATGGCACTGTGATAAACTGCATCCAGTTTGCTGAGTAGAGTATTGGAAGCTATTTTGTAGATGACATCGCCGAAGTCGAGGATCGGTAGGATAGTCAGTTTTACTAGGGAAAGTTTTGCGGCGTGAGTGAAGGAGGCTTTGTTGAGAAATAGAAAGCCGACTCTAGATTTGATTTTGGATTGGAGATGTTTGATATGAGTCTGGAAGGAGAGTTTACAGTCTAGCCAGACATCTAGGTACTTATAGATGTCCACATATTCTAGGTCAGAACCATCCAGGGTGGTGATGCTAGTCGGGCGTGCGGGTGCAGGCAGCGAACAGTTGAAAAGCATGCATTTGGATTTACCAGCATTTCAGAGCAGTTGGAGGCCACGGAAAGAGTCTTTTTTTTGGCATTGAAGCTTGTTTGGAGGTTAGATAGCACAGTGTCCAAGGAAGGGCCAGAAGTATATAGAATGGTGTCGTCTGCGTAGAGGTGGATCAGGGAATCGCCCACAGCAAGAACAACATCATTGATATATACAGAGAAAAGAGTCGGCCCGAGAATTGAACCCTGTGGTACCCCCATAGAGACTGCCAGAGGACCGATTTGCCACACTGAACTCTGTCTGCAAAGTAGTTGGTGAACCAGGCAAGGCAGTCATTAGAAAAATCGAGGCTACTGAGTCTGCCGATAAGAATATGGTGATTGACAGAGTCGAAAGCCTTGGCCAGGTCGATGAAGACGGCTGCACAGTACTGTCTTTTATCGATGGCGGTTATGATATTGTTTAGTATCTTGAGCGTGGCTGAGGTGCACCCGTGACCGGTTCGGAAACTGGATCGCACAGCGGAGAAGGTACGCTGGGATTCGAGATGGTCAGTGATCTGTTTGTTGACTTGGCTTTTGAAGACCTTAGATAGGCAGGGCAGGATGGATATAGATCTATAACAGTTTTGGTCCAGGGTGACTCCCCCTTTGAAGAGGGGGATGACAGCGGCAGCATTCCAATCCTTGGGGATCTCAGATGATACGAAGGAGAGGTTGAACATGCTGGTAATAGGGGTTGCGACAATGGCGGCGGACAGTTTCAGAAATAGAGGGTCCAGATTGTCAAGCCCAGCTGACTTGTATGGGTCCAGGTTTTTGCAGCTCTTTCAGAACATCTGCTATCTGGATTTGGGTAAAGGAGAAGCTGGAGAGGCGTGGGCGAGCAGCTGCGGGGGGGGGGGGGGAGAGCTGTTGGCCGAGGTTGGAGTAGCCAGGAGGAAGGCATGGCCAGCCATTGAGAAATGCTTGTTGAAGTTTTCGATTATCACAGATTTATAGGTGGTGACCGTGTTACCTAGCCTCAGTGCAGTGGGCAACTGGGAGGAGGTGCTCTTGTTCTCCATGGACTTTACAGTGTCCCAGAACTTTTTGGAGTTAGGGTAATGTAGAGAATATAAACATAAAGTGGCATAGTTTAAAGTGGCTAGTGATACATGTATTACATAAAGATGGTGAGATGCAGTAGATGATATAGAGTACAGTATATACATATACATATGAGAAGAGAAATGTAGGGTTTGTAAACATTAAATTACGTGGCATTGTTTAAAGTGGCTAGTGATACATTTTTTACATCAATTTCCATTATTGAAGTGGCTGGAGTTGAGTCAGTATGTTGGCAGCAGCTACTCAATGTTAGTGGTGGCTGTTTAACAGTCTGATGGCCTTGAGATAGAAGCTGTTTTTCAGTCTCTCGGTCCCTGCTTTGATGCACCTGTACTGACCTCGCCTTCTGGATGATAACGGGATGAAAAGGCAGTGGCTCGGGTGGTTGTTATCCTTGATGATCTTTATGGCCTTCCCGTGACATCGGGTGGTGTAGGTGTCCTGGAGGGCAGGTAGTTTGCCCCTGGTGATGCGTTGTGCAGACCTCACTACCCTCTGGAGAGCTTTACGGTTGTGGGTGGAGCAGTTGCCGTACCAGGCGGTGATACAGCCCGACAGGATGCTCTCGATTGTGCATCTGTAGAAGTTTGTGAGTGCTTTTGGTGACAAGCCGCATTTCTTCAGCCTCCTGAGGATGAAGAGATGCTGCTGCACCTTCTGGGCCGTCTGGGCCTGCAGCCTTGCGAGGGTTAACAGAGAGAGAGAGCCATGTTTCCATTAAGCAAAGAACATTACAGTCTCTGATGTCTCTCTGGAATGCTACCCTTGCTCGGATTTCATCAATCTTGTTATCAAGAGACTGGACATTGGCGAGTAGTATGCTAGGGAGTGGTGCGCGATGTGCCCGTCTCCGGTGCCTGACCAGAAGACCGCTTCGTTAGCCCCTTTTACGGCGTCTTTGTTTTGGGTCGCCGGCTGGGATCTGATCCATTGTCCTGGGCAGAAGGCAAAACACAGGATCCGCTTCGGGAGAGTCATAGTCCTGGTCGTAATGATGGTGAGTTGATGTTGCTCTTATATTCAGTAGTTCCTCCCAACTGTATGTAATGAAACCTAAGATTACCTGGGGTACCAATGTAAGAAATAACACGTAAAAACACAAAATACTGCATAGTTTCCTAGGAACGCGAAGCGAGGCGGCCATCTCTGTAGGCACCGGAGGTTATTCAAAGCAGAACCGTCCAGTAGTTATGTAGTGATGCTGGACGGTCGGGCGGGTGTGGGCAGCGATCGGTTGAAGAGCATACATTTAGTTTTACTTGCATTTAAAAGCAGTTGGAGGCCACGGAAGGATAGTTGAATGGTATTGAAGCTCATCTGAAGGTTAATTAACACAGTATCCAAAGAAGGGATAGAATTATACAGAATGGTGTCGTCTGCGTAGATGCGGATCAGCGAATCACCAGCAGCAAGAGCGACATCTTTGATGTGTACAGAGAAGAGAGTCGGCCCGAGATTTGAACCCTGTGGCACCCCCATAGAGCCTGCCAGAGGTCCGGACAACAGGCCCTCCGATTTGACACACTGAACTATATCAGAGAAGTAGTTGGTGAACCAGGTGAGGCAGTCATTTGAAAAACCAAGGCTGTTTAGTCTGCCGATAAGAATGTGGCGATTGACAGAGTCAAAAACATTGGCCAGCTCGATGAATATGGCTGCAGAGTAATGTCTCTTATCGATGGCGGTTCTGATATTGTTTAGGACCTTAAGCGTGGCTGAGTTGCACCAATGACCAGCTCTGATACCAGATTTCATAGCGGCGAATGTACGGTGGGATTTGAAATGGTCGGTAATCTGTTTCTTAATTGGCTTTCGAAGACCTTAGAAAGGCAGGGTAGGAAAGATAAAGGTCTGTAGCAGTTTGGGTCTAGAGTGTCTCCCCCTTTGAAGAGGGGGGTGGTCACAGCAGCTTTCCAATCTTTAGGAATCTCAGATGACACAAAAGAGAGGTTGAACAGGCTAGTTATACGGTTTGCAACAATTTCGGAAGATAATAAAATAAACATAAATATGGGTTGTATTTACAATGGTGTTTGTTCTTCACTGGTTGCCCTTTTCTTATGACCACAGGTCACACATCTTTCTGCTGTGACTACACACTGTGGTATTTCACCCAGTAGATATGTCAGTTTGTCAAAATTGGGTTTGTTTTAAAATTCTTTGTGGATCTGTGTAATCTGAGGGAAATATTTGTCTCTAATATGGTCATACATTTGGCAGGAGGTTAGGAAGTGCAGCTCAGTTTCCACCTCATTTTGTGGGCAGTGTGCACATAGCCAGACTTCTCTGAGAGCCAGGTCTGCCTACGGTGGCCTTTCTCAATAGCAAGGCTATGGTCACTGAGTCTGTACATAGTCAAAGCTTTCCTTCATTTTGTGTCAGTCACAGTGGTCAGGTATTCTGCCACTGTTTATTCTCTGTATAGTGGCAAACAGCTTTCCATTTTGTTGTGAATTTTTTTGGTGAATTCTTTCCAATGTGTGAAGTAATTATCTTTTTATTTCCTCATGATTTCGTTGGGTCTAATTGTGTTGCTGTCCTGGGGTTCTGTGGGGTTTCTTTGTGTTTGTGAACTGAGCCCCAGGACCAGCTTGCTTAGGGGACTCTTCTCCAGTTTCAACTCTCTGTAGGTAATGGCTTTGAAGGGAAGGTTTGGGAATTGCTTAATTTTAGGTGGTGGCAGAATTTAACGGCTCTTTTCTGAAATTTTGATAATTAGCGGGTATCGGCCTAATTCTGCTATCTGTGCAGTATTTGGTGTTTTACGTTGTACGTTGTACACAGAGGATATTTTTGCAGAATTCTGCATGCAGAGTCTCAATTTGGTGTTTGTCCCATTTTGTGAATTCCTTGTTGGTGAGCGGACACCAGACCTCACAACCATAAAGGGCAATGGGTTCAAAAATGCATTAAAGTATTTTTAGCCAGATCATAATTTGTAGGTCAACATTTTTGTTCCTTTTGATTTCATAGAAGGCCCTTCTTGCTTTGTCTCTCAGATCGTTCACAGCTTTGTGGAAGTTACCTGATGATGTTGTGATAAAAGTATTACGCTGATGTTTAGGCCAAGGTATGTATTATTTTTTGTGTGATCTAGGGCATCGGTGTTTAGATGGAGTTTGTATTTGTAGTCCTGGTGACTACAAAACAAAGGAAATAAAGGTCAGAACGTGACAGGAGTAGACTCAGGTTTTCTGGGTCTATATGTTTTTGGTTGGACAGGTTTCTCAAGTTCTATCTTAGGTTTTTGCATTCTTTTCTGTTTGACATTTTTAGATTTGAGAGGGTAGCTAAGAGGTCAAATATACTGTTTATCTTTTCTATTGCCAAGTTTACACCTTCACTATTACAGTGGAACCTTTTGTCCAGGAAGTTGTCTAAAAGGGATTGAATGTTGTTGTTGCCCAATAGTTTTTTGGTAGTTTTCCACACTACATTCCTTCCATCTATAGCATTTCTTAATATTACTCAAATCCTTTGGCTTTGATGCCTCATGATTGAGTATTGCTCTGTTCAAGTAAACTGTGATTTTCCTATGGTCTGATAGGGGTGTCAGTGCTCTGACTGAACTCTCTGAGAGACTCTGGGTTGAGGTCAGTGATAAAGTAGTCTACAGTAATACTGACAAGAGATGAGCTATGGGTGTAGCTACCATATGAGTGTTCTCGAAGCCTACCATTAACTATGTACATACCCAGCTTGCGACAGAGCTGCAGGAGTTGTGACCCATTTTTATTGGTTATGTTGTAAAGTTGTGCCTAGGGGGGCATATGGGGGAGGGAATTCTGTCACCTCCAGGCAGGTGTTTGTCCCCCTGTGTGCTGAGGGTGTCAGGTTCTTGTCCGGTTCTGGCATTTAGGTTGCCATAGACTAGTACATGTCACTGGGCCGGAAATCAAATTATTGATTTCCCCCTCCAGGATGGAGAGGCTGTCTTCATTAAAATATGGGGATTCTACTGGGAGGACATATTTCTCTGTTAAGATCATTTCCTTTTGAAATTCTAGCCAAATATAAAATGTTCCTGTTTTGATTAATTTAATAGAGTGAGTTAGGTCTGCTATATGTCAAATTAGCATACACCCTGAGTCCGTTCCCTGTTTCACACCTGGTAGTTTGGTGAATGGGACTACCAGCTCTCTGTAACCTAGAGGTCAACCAGTGGATCCGTCTCTCAATCCCTCTCCCTCTCTCTCGCTCTTTCTCTCCTTGGTGGCATAGCGGTTAAGATTGCTGGTTCTGTCAAGACATCCGCCGAAGTTGGTCCCTCTCCTTGTTCTGGCTACGTTCGGGGGTCGATGTTACCGACCTTCTAGCCAGCACCAATCCACATCACACCTGGTTCCAATTCCATCAATTACATGTTGTTTATTTAACCCTCTGTTCCCCCCATGTCCTTGTCCGTAATTCTTTGTTGTAGTGCTTGTGCACAGTATGCTGGTATTTACCAGGTTTTGTTTGACACATTTATTTAATTATTCTGTTGATGGTGGTTTATGGTTATAAACACAACCATTGTAAATCAGTTTCCGCTCTCCGGCTCCTGACTTCTCTGCCGCCAGTAGCATCGCATTACAGGTTCGAATCCTCGAGCCGACTAGGTGACAAATCTGTCTGTGTCCTTGAGCAAGGCACTTAACCCCAATTGATTTTGTAAGTCTCTCCGGATAACAGTGTCTTCTTAATGACGTAAATGTAAAATGTCCCTCCCTCCCTCCTAGGGATGCGGTGTTGTAACGGCCGTTGTTGGTGAAAGAAGAGGAGGACCAAAGCACAGAGTGGTATGTCTTCATGATGTAAATAATTAATGAATCAAACTGAACACTGAATAACAAAACAACAAAGTGAAAGAACGAAACGACAACGAAACGGTCCTGTCTGGTGACGACACACAACAGAAAATAAACCACCCACAACACACAGATGGGAAAAGGCGACCTAAGTATGATTCTCAATCGGAGACAACTTACGACACATGCCTCTGATTGAGAAACATACCAGGCCAAAAATAAAAACACCACATAGAAAAAGGAACATAGACAACCCACCCAACTCACGCCCTGACCGTACTAAAACAAAGACATAACAAAAGAACTAAGGTCAGAACGTGACAGGTGTGTGAGTTGGGAGGAGGGATGACCTGTCTAGCAGGGCTCATGGTAAGTGACAAGCCTCCCTACACATATTTACCCATATGGTTACATACTTGCCTGCTCTCTCACTAATCAAATGTAACAGTGTGAATCCATACACACAGCGTGTGTGCAATCCCAAACACACGCATACACACACACTCACACACCCTACTGTTACATTTGTAATTCCATGCAGTGTAAAAATGTGTGTGTGGGTATGACCACATGTGTCTGTGTGCATGTGTTTGTCCATATGTGTGCAGGGGCAGCAGAGCAGAGAGCCCTAGGCCAGCCCCCTGTGCTGAGAGGTTGAGGGATTGTTAGCCAAGGTCTTAAGAGCCCCTCCACATCGACAGGCTTTAGCATGTCATCGATCTGCTGCCGTCTTCAGAAGACCAGCCTGCCTTTATCTCCCTGGAGTCAATATCCCATGTTGTGACATTGCAGGCTGCTGCTGGAGACCTTCCCTCACACCTCTCCCTCCCTCCTCCAGTTCTTGCCCCTTGCACTCCTGCATTATTTTTCCTCTCTTCCATATCCCTTGCCCTCATCCTCATCAGTCCAAACTTTCTCCATCCACACCTCTTCACCTTTCCCTCGTACCTCCCTCCCTCCCTCTGTCTTCCATCATCTTCTCTCTCCTCTCCATCCATAGGCATCCCTTTTATCTAATCCTCTTCTTTTCATTCTCCTCTCGCTCTCTCGCTCTCTCTCTCTCTCTCCCTCCCTCCTTGTATTTCCCTGTAGGGGGTCTACCTTGGCAGAGTTTCCAGAATCCTGCCCTTCTCTTCTGCATGGCCTGGCTCTGATCGGCCTGAGGCTCCTTGTCCCCATCTGGGCAGCTGGTGGGACAGGGCTGTCTGACCCCTTTCACCCCACAGGTAGAGTGGGCGTGGGGAGAGAAAGAGGGGCGAGGGGAGGTAGAGGGGGAAGAGCGAGCAGCCCACTAGGGCGATAGGGAGAGGAGCGAGGAAGAAGGGAGAGGGACTGTCCATTGCTCTCTGTTTTCTCTGGATGTATTTCCTGATGCTGAATTGGAGTGTATACATGTATGTGAGGGTGTGACTGACATGTGATGTACTTGTCATTGTGTCATAAAGCATTTAACAACAATGATATATATGAATGTGCCACACACACATACACACAATGTACAAAAAAAGAAAATAAAGAAGGATGCAAAGAGAGAAGAGACTGATTTGTAAAGAAGCTGAAGCGAGCAGCAGCACAAAGCACTCCATCATCTGCAGTGCAAAGTTATATGAAGGGCATCTGGCAGGCCGAGAGCAGAGAGCAGAGTGACAGTGGTGTGTGATGCTCCGCCTGATAAACACAAACCGGCAAATGAAAGGCTCTCTGCTCACCATCATCCCCTGTCACAATGCAATTACTGAACAGACTGATAGCAAGATAGAGGCCCACAGCTAACGGGAATGATAAAAGTATTGACTGATTTGATTGAATGATAAAAATAATGCAGACATAAAATGGACTGAAAAAAGGATGGCTGAAAAGAGGGGAGGGAAGGAGGGACATAGCTGGTGAGTATTAGGCTTTGTAGACGAGGAGATGCTTCTGTCCTGTGTGTTTGGAGAGGGGAGGGGGAGGATAGGGAGGACAGTGAGGGGGGGGGGGGGGGCAGGGATGGGGGAGGACAGGTAGGGGGATAGGGAGGGAGGTTGGGAGGGCGGATAGGGAGATGGGTAGAGAGTAGGACAGGGGGAGAGGATAAGTATAGGGGGAGGATAGGGATGAGGATAGGGGAGAAGATAAGTAGAGGGGGAGGGAGGAGGATAGGGGGAGAGGATAAGTAGAGGGGGAGGGAGGAGGATAGGAGGAGAGGATAAGTAGAGGGGGAGAAAGGAGGATGGGGGAGAGGATAAGGAGAGTGGGAGGATAGAGAGGGAGGAGGGGGGATTATAGGGAGGGAAGGTGGGAGGATAGGGAGGGAGGGAGGGTATGGTGGGGATAGGGAAGGGGGAGGGCGTGGTGGGGGATAGGGAGGGGGGAGAATAAGGTGGAGGATATGGAGGGGGATAGGGAGGGGGAGGATAGGGAGAGAGATAGGGGGGAGGATAGGGAGGGGGGTGTGGAGGTGTGGAGGGGGGAGGATAGGGAAGGGGGAGAATATGGAGGGGAATGTAGAGGATAGGGAGGATAGGGAGGGTGATGTGGAGGGGGGGGATAGGGAGTGTCCCTTTCACACCATTTCATGTCAACCCATACTTCTACAGTTGTGTTATGAGTGATTGAAAGTGGTTGGGAATACCTTTCCCTGCTTGTTTGAAAGACATACGAGCCTTGGGCTAACTCGACTATTGTCTCAAAGTACCACCAAATGCATGTCCTTTCAACCCCCTCTCATGGCCAAAGCCACAATGCTAGATGATCATTTAATTCAATTCATTTAAAAAAATGGGCATTCCATACAAGATTGTCACCAAGATATTTCTGATGTTTTGGATCTTCCTGAAAAATGATAGAAATAACCAAATAAAGTTGGGAAATTTCTAAAATTTTGTCTCTACCCAGGCCTTCTTTAAAACTTCTTATCGCTGGGGGGCAGTATTGAGTAGCTTGGATAAATAAGCTGCCCAGAGTAAACTGCCTGCTACTCAGAACCATAAGCTAATATATGCATGCTATTAGTATATCTAGATTGAAACACTCGGAAGTTTCTAAAACTGTTTGAATGATGTCTGTGAGTATAACAGAACTCATATGGCATGCAAAAACCTGAGAAAAAGCCAACCAGGAAGTGAAATCTGAGGTTTGTAGGTTTTCAAGTCTTTGCCTTTCCAAGACACTGTGTAAATTTTGTCCGATTGCACTTCCTAAGGCTTCCACTAGATGTCAACAGTCTTTAGAACCCTTTGTAATGTGAAGGGGGAGAGAATAAGAGCTGTTTGAACCAGGTGTCTGGCAGAATGCCATGAGCTAAGTCTCACACGCGGCAGTGAGAGCGAGCTCTGTTCCTTTTCATTTCTAAAGACAAAGGAATTGACCGGTTGAAACATTATTGAAGATTTATGATAAAAATATTGATTCTATACATCGTTTGACATGTTTCTATGAACTGTAATATAACTTTTTTGACTTTTCGTCTGGACTTAGTACTCGCGCATTGTACATTTGGATTACTGGACTATACGAGTGAACGAAAAGGAGGTATTTGGACATAAATGAAGGACTTTATCGAAATAAAACAAACGTTTAGTGTGGAACAGGGATTCCTGGGAGTGCATTCCGATGAAGATCATCAAAGGTAAGTGAATATTTATATTGCTATTTCTGACTTTTGTTGACTCCATAACATGGCGGGTATCTGTATGGTGGCTGGGCGCTGTACTCAGATTATCGCATGGTGTGCTTTTGCCATAAATATTGTTTTAAATCTGACACAGCGGTTGCATTAACCTCTCTGAACCACCCATACCGGATTCGGGATAATTGTCAACACCAATGCTGAACAGCATTGCGCCACAGTCAAATAATATTACTAGAAAATATTCATATTCATGAAATCACAAGTGCAATATTGCAAAACACAGTTTAGTCTTCTGTTAATCCACCTGTCGTCTCAGATTTTGAAATTATGCTTTACAGAGAAATCAATACAAGCGTTTGTGTAAATTTATTGATTGCTCGACAAAACAATAAGTACACTTAGCATCAGGTAACTTGGTCACGAAAATCAGAAAAGCAATCAAATTAATAGTTTATCTTTGATGATCTTTGGATGTTTTCACTCACGAGACTCCCAGTTAGACAACAAATGTTCATTTTGTTATTTTTTATATCCAAATACCTCCGTTAGTTTGGTACGTTATGCCCAGGAATCCACCAGAAAGAGTGGTCACGACAACGTCAGACAAAAATTCCAAATTATATCCATAATGTCCACAGAAACATGTCAGATGTTTTTTTATAATCAATCCTCAGGGTGTTTTTCAAATATCTATTCGATAATATATCAACCGGGACAGTTGCCTTTTCACTAGGACCGGGAGTAACAATGGCCGCCTTTCTCTTTTGTGCACAATTCACTCTGAGAGCTCCCACCTATCCACTTGCGCAATGTGATCGTTCACGCTCATTCTTCAAAATAAAAACCTGAAACTATGTCTGAAGACTGTTGACATCTTGAGGAAGCGATAGGAAAAGGAATCTGGTTGATATCCCTTTAAATGGAGCAATGGGAGGCTATGGAACATGGAGTTTTCAAAATAGCAGCCACTTCCTGGGTTGATTTTTCTCAGGGTTTCACCTGCAATATCAGTTCTGTTATACTCACAGACAATATGTTGACAGTTTTGGAAACCTTAGAGTGTTTTCTATCTTTTATATGCATAGTCTAGCATCTGGTCCTGAGAAATAGGCTGTTTACTTTGGGAACAGTTTTTTTCCAAACATAAAAATAGTTCCCCCTAGCTTCAAGAGGGTAACCTCTCTGGGATATTCGGGACGGTATCGTCCCACCTCAACAACGGCCAGTGAAAGTGCAGGGCGCCAAATTCAAAACAACAGAAATCCCATAATAAAAATTCCTCAAACATACAAGTATTTTACACCATTTTAAAGATAAACTTGTTGTAAATCCAGCCACAGCGTCCGATTTCAAAAAGGCTTTAAGCTGGAAAATGGCTGTGTTTTTCAGTGACTAGGCACTGACCTAACATAATCAGATGGTGTGCTTTCGTCGTAAAGCCTTTTTGATATTGGATACTGTGGTGGGATTAACAACAAGTTTGTCTTTAAAATTGTGTGTAATGTATGTTGAGGAATTTTAAACATGAGATTTCTGTGGTTTGAATTTGGCGCCCTGCACTTTCACTGGCTGTCGTCAAATCGATCCCGTTAACGGGATTTCAGCCGTAAGATTTTAAGACACTAGATTGATGAGTCTGTCGATGCTACAAAGATAGTCTTGGTAACATTTGAAACCTTACAGTGTGCTCTGAAATGAGTAGTGTAGTGGTAAAATAAAAAATAAATATTTCTGTATGTAAACCCGTCGGTTTTAGTACTGTACGTGCATGTTTGAATGACTGAGTGTACAAGCCTGTTAGGGTCATTCATTCAAATTGGCCCCATCAAGCCTCGTACACCACTGTGTGTTTCACACCCTGATCTGTTTCACCTGTCTCCAGGTCTCCTGATTGTCTCCACACCCCTCCAGGTATCACCCATCTCCCCTATTACCCTTAGTGTATTTATACCTGGGTTCTCTGTTTGTCTGTTGACAGTTCGTCTTGTCTTGCCAGTGTTTTTCCAAGCTCCTGTTTTTCCTAGTCTCTATTTTCTAGTCCTCCTGATTCTGACATTTTGCCTGCCCTGACACTGAGCCCGCCTGCCTGACAATTCTGCCTGCCCCTGACCTCGAGCTTGCCTACCTTCCTGTACCGTTTGGACTCTGACCTGATTATGATCTCTTGCCTGTCCCCGACCTGCCTCTTGCCTGCCCCTCGTTGTTCAATACATATTAGAGACTCGAACCAGCTGCCTCCTGTGTCTGCATCTGGGTCTCGCCTTGTGTCATTATAGTGTGTACATGGCTGTTACAGCACTTGGCTGTGTGCAGAATGACCTCCCCAGTGGGATGGTACTGATGAGATTACCCTGTGAATTCCTTGTTTCCTCAGCCCATGATCTCAGTCCACTGACACTCTTACACACACAGACTTGCCGTGTGTCTCTGTGTTTGTGCCTGTGTGTGCGTGTGCATGTGCGTGTGTGTGTGTGTGGAACCCCTCCAAATGTTCATGCGTATGTGTGCATGCTTGCTCGTGTATGTGTGAGGGCCGTCCAAGCTCCCTTTGATCTAGGATTGGCTTTCTATCCATCTAGCAGAGACCTCTCCCTCTCTCCCCCTCTCCCCACTCTAGATTGGATTTGCCACAGCTCTTTGCTGCTTTAAAGTCAGACAAATCCTAATTGAATTGCCTCCAGACATTGTGTTAATAGAGGTTAACATCAGTCAGCCTGTGTGTTATAGTGGTGATGTGGCGAGCTCCTCTCAGGCATAGGCAACAGGTTAAAAGACTTCTCATTGATCTGCTCTGCATCTGGCAACTTCTCTCTCTGTCCCTGGAGATCAGGGGTGGAGTGTGAGTGTGCGTTTGTGTGCGTGTGACTGCAGATGATAATAACTTACAACTAAAGACCCTAAACTTGTCTAATAAAATGGTGGAACACGTGAGTAGCTACATTAACTAGATCCCCAGACGTGTGTGGGGTCATCGAGTGGAACAGAAAGACCGGTGTCTTTGGCTCCACAGATGTTTCCAGCAGGTGAGACGACTAGCTGATTCACATTTCTGTATCACTGTTACTTTAATGACCTATGGATTCAGCCCATAAGTTACCTCAGTTATCGCCTTTGACCGATGACTAAGGAATGATCTTTTACTTTCTACATATTTTTTTTTTTTGAGTTGGAAAATGCGGGGGGGAGGGATGAAATTGGAACATCACTGTATATATCACAGTCTACAGGGAGGGGGAGTAGAGTTGGGGGATAGATGAGATTGGAACATCACTGCGGATATCACAGTCTACAGGAAGGGGCTAGAGTGGGGGGTTAGATGAGATTGGAACATCACTGCGGATATCACAGTCTACAGGAAGGGGGTAGAGTGGGGGGTTAGATGAGATTGGAACATCACTGTGGATATCACAGTCTACAGGGAGTGGGGTAGAGTGGGGGTAGATGAGAAGGCAACATCACTGTGGATATCATGGTGTACAAGGAGGGGGTAGAGTGGGGGTAGATGAGAAGGGAACATCACTGTGGATATCATGGTGTACAAGGAGGGGGTAGAGTGGGGTTAGATGAGAAGGGAACATCACTGTGGATATCATGGTGTACAAGGAGGGGGGTAGAGTCGGGGTAGATGATAGATATCGGTGTACAATGAGGGGTGGGAGATGAGAAGGGAACATCACTGTGGATATCAGTGTACAAGGAAGGGGTAGAGTAGGGGTTAGATGAGATTAGAAAATCACTGTGGATATAGCAGTGTACCAGTGTGTGTGATTGGTGAGGCTTTTCCTGAGCTGGTCAGGGTTCAGGTTAGGGTAATAAGGGTAAAGGTTACCAGAGTTAGGGTTAGATTAATGGCAAGACTTAAGACAATAGTTAGCGTGACCGGATTAGCCAACTGGTCTTGTTGGAGAGTAAGGGTTATTACGTGGTTAAGGTATGTAACCGTCAAGGTATCACCCGTCGTGATTGAGGGAGAGGACGTGTGTGTGGATTTATCAAAGCAGAATGACTCTGTCTAATTGGATGTCCTGAAACCATCAAAAGAAGCCTCACGTCACTAGACACTTTATTGTACCCTGACACTCTGTTGCTCTAGCCGAAAAACACCTTTAATTACCTCTTAATAACACCACAAATTACCTCCCTAAAAACACCATTAATGACCACCTAAAAACACCACTAATTACCTCCTAAAACACCACTAATTACATCCTAAAAATACCACTAATTACCTCCCAAAAACACCACTAATTACCTCCCAAAAACATAATTAATTACCTTCTAAAAACACCATTAATGACCTCCTTAAAACACAATTAATTACATTCTAAATAAAAACACCATTAATTAGCTCCCTAAAAACACAATTAATTACCTCCCAATAAACACTACTTCCCCAAAACACCATTAATTTATCCTAAAATGTATTTTGTTTTTCAGTGATCTCACATACTTACTCCCACTCTGCCTTGCTTCCTCTGCTCTCCTTTCCTCTCCCTCCCTCACTTTCCCTGCTCTTCTCTCCTCTCCCTCCCTCGCTTTCACTGCTATTCACTCTTCTCCCTCCCTTGCTTTGCCTGCTCTTCTCTCCTCTCCCTCCCTCGCTTTCACTGCTATTCACTCTTCTCCCTCCCTCACTTTCTCTGCTCTTCTCTCCTCTCCCTCCCTCACTTTCACTGCTATTCACTCTTCTCCCTCCCTCACTTTCTCTGCTCTCCTCTCCCTCCCTCGCTTCCCCTTCTCACCTCTCCCTCCCTCACTTTTGGCACCACCTCCCTCCCTCATCCTTGTGTATTTACACGGGGATGATGAAGTGAAAAAGTAAACGTATAATTAGACTTCATTACTTTGATTGTTTTCTTTTCAGATTAAACCTCCTGTCAGAACGTACGGTTTGAGAGGGGTGAAGGTCGTCCAGTGATTGGATGAGGGGGGATTGCTTTTCTCAAGTCACTGAATAAAAAGCAGGCGCGGGCCCCCTGTAGGGAGATGAGATTGTATTTCCACAAGACATAATTTTTGTTTACTGAGTGTTAATAATGGCCAATTAATAATCCCATTTGACTGTCTGGGGCCCAGGCCCAATCTCTTGAGTGAGAGAGAGAGAGAGTCCACAGGCAGGGGGGGTGGGGGGGTGGACGGGGAGTGTCAGGAGCTGGGGCTAGTAACTGTACATTAACATTAATTTATTTTATTTTATTTTACCTTTATTTAACTAGGCTAGTCAGTTAAGAACAAATTCTTATTTTCAATGACAGCCTAGGAACAGTCGGTTAACTGGTCTAGGAACAGTGGGTTAACTGGTCTAGGAACAGTGGGTTAACTGCCTATTTAGGGGTAGATCGACAGATTTGTAGCAGCTGCCCTCGCGGTACACTGCAGTAGTGGCTTACTGATGACGCTCCTGTAGACATGGAGAGTACCTGTCAGTGGTGACAGCAGTCGTAATACTAGCAGCGGGGTCCCTGGGCTGAGACAATGGAGCTGGTGATTTCAGGTGTCATGTCAGATAGGGCTCTCTTTGACGAGGTGTTTTACCTCTGAGCACTGAGGCACACACATAGTGGTTGAGACGCCAGGGGATGACACACTGAGAAGGGAAGGAGGAAGGGAGGGAGGGAGGGAGGATGGGAGAGAGAGAGGGAGGGAAGATGGGAGGGAGGATGAGAGGGAGGGATAGAACAGGACAAAGGAAAGGGGAGCATAACTGATGTTTAAGGGAGAATAAGCATATTCATACCTTACAGTGTTATTCCATGTTGATCTCCCCTAAGCTGTTTGCCATTCTACCCTCCATCTGACAGAGTGGTGAAATGGAACTGTTAGACAAATGTCACAGCGCTGGAGGGACACTTTGACATCGTCATGTGTGCCGACTGGTAGGTATCACCGCCATGACCCTGACGCACCTGGTGAGTGGGCTCTCTGCTGGGCACCCCACAAAGTTCACCTCCGATCCCCCTTTACACACACACACACATACTCACCTTGGTGGCAGCCTGGCGTGGCCCCCTTAATATTTCTGCTCCTGTTACAGTTATCAGGTGGGCTCCATCAGACAGCCACTTGCTCTGTGTAATTTCCCCTAGGCTGACTCCCAGAGGGTTTTAAATTTTGACAAAATTGTGTCTTTTTCATGCTTAGCTTCCTAACAAATGGATGACTCAGGAAATTTGCAAAAAATTACCACTTGGTAAAAAAAGAGAAAGAGAAAAAGGAAGACAGAGTGAAAGAGATGGGGAGAGAGAGGAAGACAGAAAGAGATGGGAGAGAGAGAAAGAGACGGGGGAAAGAGAAAGAGATGGGGAGAGACAGGAAGACAGAGAAAGAGATGGGGAGAGAGAAAGAGATGGGGAGAGAGAGGAAGACAGAGAAAGAGATGGGAGAGAGAGAAAGAGACGGGGGACAGAGAAAGAGACGGGAGAGAGAGAGAGACGGGGACAGAGAGAGAGACGGGGAGAGAGAGGAAGACAGAGAAAGAGATGGGGAGAGAGAGAGATGGGGAGAGAGAGGAAGACAGAGAAAGAGACGGGAGAGAGAGAGAGAGAGACGGGAGAGAGAGAGAGACGGGGGACAGAGAGAGAAAGAGACGGGGAGAGAGAAAGAGACGGGGAGAGAGAAAGAGACGGGGAGAGAGAAAGAGACGGGGAGAGAGAAAGAGATGGTAGAGAGAAAGAGATGGGAGAGAGAGAAAGAGACGGGGAGAGAGAGGAAGACAGAAAGAGATGGGAGAGAGAGAAAGAGATGGGAGAGAGAGGAAGAGATGGGAGAGAGAGAAAGAGATGGGAGAGAGAGAAAGAGATGGGAGAGAGAAAGAGATGGGGAGAGAGAGAGACGGGAGAGAGAGAAAGAGATGGGGAGAGAGAAAGAGAAAGAGATGGGAGAGAGAGAAAGAGATGGGAGAGAGAGAAAGAGATGGGGAGAGAGAGATGGGGAGAGAGAGGAAGACAGAGAAAGAGATGGGGAGAGAGAAAGAGATGGGAGAGAGAAAGAGATGGGAGAGAGAAAGAGACAGAGAGCAAGAGACGGGAGAGAGAGGGAGACAGAGAGCAAGAGACGGGAGAGAGAGAGGATGACAGAGAGAAATGGGGAGAGAGGAAGACACAGAGAGACAGGAGAGAGAGAGAGAGAGACAGAGAGAGACTGGGAGAGAGATGAAGACAGAGAGAGAGAGCAGAATTAAGAGCAGAATTAGGCCGATACCCACTAATTATCAAAATCCAGAAAAGAGACGTTAAATTCTACAACCACCTAAAAGGAAGTGACTCCCAAACCCATAACAAAGCCATCACCTACAAAGAGATGAATCTGGAGAAGAGTCCCCTAAGCAAGCTGGTCCTGGGGCTCTGTTCACAAACAAACACACCCCACAGAGCCCCAGGACAGCGGCACAATTAGACGCAAACAAATCATGAGAAAACAAAAAGATAATTACCTGACACATTGGAAAGAATTAACAAAAAACAGAGCAGACTAGAATGTTATTTGGTCCTAAACAGAGAGTACACAGTGGCAGAATACCTGACCACTGTGGCTGACCCAAACTTAAGGAAAGCTTTGACTATGTACAGACTCAGTGAGCATAGCCTTGCTATTGAGAAAGGCCGCCGTAGGCAGACATGGCTCTCAAGAGAAGACATTCTATGTGCACACTGCCCACAAAATGAGGTGGAAACTGAGCTGCACTTCCTAACCTCCTGCCCAATGTATGACCATATTAGAGAGACATATTTCCCTCAGATTACACAGATCCACAAAGAATTCGAAAACAAATCACATTTTTATGAACTCCATTATCGACTGGGTGAAATTCCACAGTGTGCAATCACAGCAGCAAGATCAGTGACCTGTTGCCGCAAGAAAAGGGCAACCAGTGAAGAACAAACACCATTGTAAATACAACCCATATTTATGCTTATTTATTTTCCCTTGTGTACTTTAACCATTTGTATATTGTTACAACGCTGTATATATATATATATATATATATATATATAATATGACATTTTTAGTCTTTCTTGTTTTGAAACTTATGTGTAATGTTTACTGTTCATTTTTATTGTTTATTTCATTTTTATATATTATCTCCCTCACTTGCTTTGGCAATGTTAACACATGTTTCCCATGCCAATAAAGCCCCTTGAATTGAATTGATAGGAAGGCAAAGAGCGAGATGGGGAGAGAGAAGAAGACAGAGGAAGAAAAAGAGCAACACAAACATCTCAATTAGCTCCTTAACGTCTTAGTGGTGATCAGTGCTCTCTCTCTTTACCTTTCTCTCTGCTTTCATTCTCATCTCAGTCCTCAATTTACTGCCTATTTCTGTGTATTAGTTGTCCCCTCTCCTCCATCTCTGCTTCTCTCTATCTATCCTCGCTCTGTGATTACTCTGTGGTTACTTTTTTTTGGGCAGTCAGAGATTGCAAAATGTTCTCTCCGCCTCATGGCAAAATGTTCTCTCCGCCCCATGGCAAAATGTTCTCTCCGCCCCATGGCAAAATGTTCTCTCCGCCCCATGGCAAAATGTTCTCTCCGCCCCATGGCAAAATGTTCTCTCCGCCCCATGGCAAAATGTTCTCTCCGCCCCATGGCAAAATGTTCTCTCCGCCCCATGGCAAAATGTTCTCTCCGCCCCATGGCAAAATGTTCTCTCCGCCCCATGGCAAAATGTTCTCTCCGCCCCATGGCAAAATGTGTAGAATTGCAGCAAACTTGCTTTCAAACTGCAACATTTTCTCAACGCTCATTGGAAAAATGTGGGGGGTATTACACAAATCTGCGAGCAACTGCGGACCCTCATGATGGCCCACATCTGTCATGGAAATGCAGTACTGAGAGAAACTTGGTCATTTCTTCAAACAATCCTCTTTATTTAATATTGATTAATTATTGCAATAATGAGGCTGGTCGACCCCCCACCCTTGAGTGTTGGACCGAGTAACCTAACCTTTACACAAATGCAGAGTAATATTATTAGCTGACACTAACAATGCTCAGTCATGGTTGGTTCAACCTCCCTCATGCAGATTGGGGCATCATAAGCCACTCTGGCTTCATCCTGTCGTTATCTGCACGTGTGTTGTTGTCTTAACCCCACCCTGACTTAGTTTCCCAGATGCAAGGATGATTTTGAGACAACGAAGGATTGTTCCACTCCTAACCTGTCTCTAGTAAAACACATTATTGTCTCTCTAATGCAGCCTTTAACCAATTTTTCAGCTCAAGCCATCTCCAGTGACCATGTGCCCAAAATAGCTGCTGGGAACTAAAGTGGAGCCCATGAAAACACATACAGGACAGAAATGTCTTACTATTAGCTAAATATGAATTGCTAAACATTAATATCAAATTATAATATCAAGTTTTACCTCACATTCCCCTCTCAAGAAACGCAGGTTCTTCCAGACAAATTCAAGTTTGTTAACCTGTAGTGACTCCCAGCCCGTGAACGGGACCGTTATCATCATCTGACACTAATTAGCATAACGCAACGGACATAAAACCTTCTAGAAAATATTCCTAGTCATGAAAATCCCAAGTGAAATATATTGGAACACATGTTAGCCTTTTGTTAATCACCCTGTAATCTCAGATTTTCAAAATATGCTTTACAGCCAAAGCTAGACAAGCATTTGTGTAAGTTTATCATAGCCTAGCATAGCATTATGCCCTGCTAGCAGCAGGCAACATTTTCACGAAAATAAGAAAAGCAATCAAATTAAATAATTTACCTTTGAAGAACTGCGGATGTTTTCACTCACGAGCCTCCCAGTTAGATAGCAAATGTTCCTTTTTTCCCAAAATATTATTTTTGTAGGCGAAATAGCTCCGTTTGTTCATCACGTTTGCCTGAGAAATCAACCGGAAAATGCGGTCACTACAACGCCAAACTTTTTTCAAAATTAGCTCCATAATATCGACATAAACATGGCAAACGTTGTTTAGAATCAATCCTCAAGGTGTTTTTCACATATCTATTCGATAAAATATCCACCGGGAAAATTGGTTTCTCATTAGAAGCGATTGGAATAATGGCTACCTCTGTACTTTACGCAAGATTTTCTGCGGGAGCCATCATGTGACCACTTGCTCAATGTAGTCCCTTACGGCTATTCTTCAACATAAATGCGTAAAAATATGTCACAATGCTGTAGACACCTTGGGGAATATGTAGAAAGCGTAAGCTCATTCGTAGCCCATTGACATCCATATAAGGAGTCATTGGCATGCAGCGCTTTCAAAATATGGGGCACTTCCTGATTGGATTTTTATCTGGGTTTTGCCTTTAACATCAGTTCTGTTCTACTCACAGACAATATCTTTACAGTTTTGGAAACATTAGAGTGTTTTCTTTCCAAAGCTGTCAATTATATGCATAGTCTAGCATCTTGTCGTGACAAAATATCCCGTTTAAAACGGGAATGTTTTTCATCCAAAAATGAAATACCGCCCCCAGAGTTTCAAGAGGTTATTAACCTGTTATGGCTGCAATCCCGATACCGGGATCGATATGACAACTACCAGTGAAAATAGAGGGCGCCAAAATTCAAACCACAGAAATCTCATAATTACAATTCCTAAAACATAAATGTGTCTTATATCATTTTACATTTATTTTCGTTGTTAATCCCACCAAGTGTCTGATTTCAAATAGGCTTTTCAGCGAAAGCACTACAAACGATTGTTAGATCTCCACCAAACCACAATAAGCACAGCCATTTTCCAGCAAAATATAGCCTTCACAAAAACCAGAAATAAAGATAAAATGAATCACTAACCTTGAATTATCTTCAAGAGATGACACTCATAGGACTTCATGTTACACAATACATGCATGTTTTGTTTGGTAAATATTTATATTTTAAAAAATCGGAGTTTACATTGGCGCGTTAGAGTCACAAGTTCCAAAAACATCATTCAACAGAAATACTCATCATAAATGTAGATGATAATATAGGTATACACATGGAATTATAGATATACCTCTCCTTAATGCAACCGCTGTGTCAGATTTCAAAAAAACATTACGGATGTCACGACTTCCGCCGAAGTTGGCTCCCCTGCATGTTCGGGCGGTGCTCGGCGGTCGTCGTCACCGTCCTACTAGCCACTACCGATCCCTTTTTCGTTTGTCTGTTGGTTTTGTTTTATTAGTTTCACCTGTGTGTATTTTAGTTTAATTAGCGTCCTTATATATAGTAGGTTGTCCCGCCCTTGTTTTGTGCGGGATTGTTTTTGTTATCCTGTTATATGGTGGTTTTTAGTGTGTTTTATTCTCCGGACTATTTTGGTCCTGTGTTAGGGCTGGGTATTTTATTCGCCCTGTGTGTTGGCGTGACCCTCGTTTGTGCGCCGGAGAATAAACTGACAAATAACTGAAACCTGCTCTCTGCGCCTGATTCCACCCACCTTAGTAATTTGTGACAACGGAAAAAGAAATGCATGCAATAATCTGAGACGAAACTCAATTTAAAAACACAACAGCCGCAAAGATGGCGTCAACATAAACAAGAAATTACCTGATAAATATTCCCTCATCTTTGATGATCTACATCAGAAAGCACTCCAGGAATCCCAGGTCCACAATAAATGTTTGTTTTCTTTGAAAATGTCCGTTACTTACGTCCAAATACCTTATTTTGTTAGAGTGTTTGGTATACATATCCAAACGCTAATTCTGGTCAGCGTTAAATCGGACAAAAAGTTAGAAAAGTTATATTACCGGTCGAAGACACACTTCAAACTAAGTGCAGAATCAATAATTAGGATGTTTTTTTATATATAGCTTCAATAAAGTTCCAACCGGAGTATTCTTTCTTGTGTTTGTGAGCAATGGAACGCAAGTGACTACCATGAGGAAAAAGTGGGATCACAAAATGGCTGCTTGATGGACAGCTGATATATTCTGCTCTCATTCACTCCCACAACAACATAGAAGCCTCGTTATAAGTTATATTGATGGTTGACATCTATTGGAACCCCTAGGCAGTGCAACATCATTCATATCCCAAGGGGATTTCATTGGGGACTCTGGTGAATACATACAAGCTCAGATTTCTGACTTCCTGTTTTGATTTCAACTCAGGATTTTGCCTGCCAATATGAGTTCTGTTATACTCACAGACATCATTCAAACAGTTTTAGAAACTTCAGAGTGTTTTCTATCCAATACTAATAATAATATGCAAATATTAGCAACTATGACTGAGGAGCAGGCCGTTTGATATGGGCACCTTTTCATCCAAGCTACTCAATACTGCCCCTGCAGCCATAAAAAGTTAAAGCAACCGCTGTGTCAGATTTTTAAAAAACATTACAGAAAAAGCAAACCATGCAATAATCTGAGTACGGCGCTCAGTACGGCGACCAAACAAGCCAAAAAGATATCCGCAATATCGTGCAGTCAACAGAAGTCAGAAATAACATAAATATTCACTTACCTTTGCTGATATTCATCAGAATGCACTCCCAGGAATTGCTGTTCCACAATGAATGTTTGATTTGTTTGATAAAGTTCATTTATGTCAAACATATACATATGGAAAAGATTTGATACAATACCTCCAATAGAAGTTCAGTGTTTTACAAAATATGGCAGCCGATACTGGATAAATGGTCTAGTCCTGCTTCATAACTGGGTTGACGATCTGCTGCTACTCTGTGCTGTACTCCACTCAATATTTATTTTTGGCTTAACTACACTGCTTGTAATGACTATATGCTGTCTTCTTATACATGTACCACCTAATAGGATTTTGATTTATTTTGTGTATGTGTGAGTTAATAAGTTTTGTTTTGTCCTCTAAATTGGCCATCCCATTCAACAGTACAATGAATGTCATTGTTAGTATTGCTGTCTTTTTTATTAGATTGTTTATTGTAAAATAATACAAAATTTATTTAAAAAAATAAAAAAATAAATGTATGTCCAAATAGCTCCTTTTGTTAGGGCGTTTGGTAAACAAATACAAACACGCGTGCAAGTCCAGCCGAAAGGTCGGACGAAAACTCCAAAAATGTATATTACAGGTCGTAGAAACATGTCAAACAAAGTATAGAATCAATCTTTAGGATGTTTTTATCATAAATCTTCAGTAATGTTACAATCGGAGAATTCCTTTGTCTGTAAAAAAGCAAGCTAACTTTCACATGACAGCGCGTCACAAGCTCGTGGCAATCTGCCAGACACCTGGCTCAATCCCCTCTCATTCGGCCCCACTTCACATTAGAAGCATCAAACAAGGTTCTAAAGACTGTTGACATCTAGTGGAAGCCTTGGGAAGTACAACATGACCAATATCCCACTGCATCTTCGATAGGTTATGAGTTAAAAACCTACAAACCTCAGATTTCCCACTTCCTGGTTGGATTTTTCTCAGGTTTTCGCCTGCCATATCAGTTATGTTATACTCAAAGATATCATTCAAACAGTTTTAGAAACGTAATAGTGTTTTCTATCCAAATATACTAATTATATGCATATTCTAGCTTTTATGGTTGAGTAGTAGGCAGTTTACTCTAGGCACCTTATTCATCCAAGCTACTTAATACTGCCCCCCAGTCACCAATAAGTTATGCTCAGAATTGGGGTCCTCTTCAGAGATGTAGTCCGGAATAGGTCAGGGAACTCATTCAGTTCCCAAATCATAATCAAAACTCTATTAATTATCCAACCAAAATGAAAACCCTCAACTTAACCTGTTTGGGATAAGAGGCAGTATTTTGACGTCCGGTTGAGAAGCGTGCCCCAAAGTAAACTGCCTGTTACTGAGGCCCAGAATCCAGGATATGCATATAATTGGTAGATTTGGATAGAAAACACTCTATGTCTGTGAGTATAACATAACTGATATGGCAGGCAAAACCCCGAGGACAAACCATCCCCCCCAAAAAAATTCAGCCTACCACTATTTCAACGGCTATCACGTTTATTATAAGGCCAAGTCCTCACAGATTGCAGTTCCTAGGGCTTCCACTAGATGTCAACAGTCTTTAGAAAGAGTTTCAGGCTGATGTCTGGAAAATGAGCCAGAAATTGTAGTTTTTCTAGGTGGCTCCCATTTTGGTTGTAGTGTTTCCAACGTGTGAATGAAAGCGCATTCTTTTGAATTTTTGTCTGGTAAATACAATAACCATTCTCCTTCTTAAATTGTATAGTTTATTTACGTATTGGTACCTATGGTTTGATTATAAACATTGTTTGACTTGTTTGGAAAAGTTTATTAGTAACGTTTGGGATTAATTTTGTATGCATTTTGATGGAGGGAAACTGGATGGATTATTGACTGAAGAGCAGGCGAGACAGCTAAACTGAGTTTTTATGGATATAAAGAAGGACATTATCGAACAAAATAACCATTTGTGATGTAACTGGGACCTTTTGGAGTGCCAACAGAAGAAGATCATCAAAGGTAAGGCATTTACTATTTCGCTATTTCTGACTTTAGTGTCGCACCTGCATGGTTGAAATATGTTTTTCATGGTTTTGTTTGCGGGGCACTGTCCTCAGATAATCGCATGGTGTGCTTTCGTCGTAAAGCCTTTTTGAAGTCTGACACAGCGGCTGGATTAACAAGAAGTTGGGCTTTATTTTGATGTTTTACACTTGTGATTTTATGAAAGTTAAATATTTATAATACTGTAGTTTGAATTTCGCGCTCTGTAATTTCATCGGATGTTGTCGAGGTGTCCCGCTAACGGCATGCCTTTCCCAAAGAGGTTTTAACAAACATCAACACTGGCAGATTGTACATCCATATTAACATACAATATATTCACCTTATAATTAATCCAATTTACTCTCTCATCAGGGTTATAATTACAGATCAGTATCCCAATGGATTCTTTTAACCTAAATCTGTCACGCCCTGGCCTTAGCATTCTGTGTTTTCGTTAGTATTTTGGTGAGGCCAGGGTGTGACATGGGGATTTATGTGGTTTGTTTTGTCTGGGGTTGTTTGTAGTTATGGGATTGTGGTTAGAGTAGTACTCTAGGTAAGTCTATGGTTGCCTAGAGTGGTTCTCAATCAGAGGCAGGTGTTTATCGTTGTCTCTGATTTGGAACCATATTTAGGCAGCCATATTCTTTAGGTCTCTTGTGGGTGATTGTTCCTGTCTTTGTGTTTGTGGCACCAGATAGGACTGTTTTGGTTTTTTCACGGTTCTTGTTTTGTAGATTGTTGTATTTTCATCTTTATTAAAGATGTACAAAACTAACCACGCTGCATTTTGGTCCGCCTCTCTTTCACCAGAAGAAAACCGTTACAAAATCATTATACATTTAGCAGTGTAGACATCCCCCATCAACCTGATACTCCAAATAACAATTTCAGAGTCTAAATCAACTACGGGGACAGTTGACCAACCCCCTCCCTTTTCTGGCACTCAATCTTCTGGCATTTCTTCACTTTTATTCTTCAGATAGCTTCAAAGTTCAAAGTGGATGGCCCATGATAATGTCCCAATTTCAATGTCTCACCTGAACCCCACCACAACTCATTATGTCTTGTC